>NC_000070.6:119716234-120016234 GCF_000001635.26 Mus musculus | reverse complement strand
TAACATCCAGTGAAGTCCTCTCTGTAAAGGTGTAGTTACATAGTTGGGCCCCAGGAACTGTTTTCATGTCTGGATCCTGCCTGGAAGATGACATGGTCCAGAACTGCCAAGTCCTTTCTGATTCACACTGGTCCCTATGATGGTCACATAGGCCATGGCAGCTGCATATAGAACTCAGTCATTTCTCAGACCGGGCCTGAGCTAGAGACACCCCTTTCTATCAAACTGCTGAGGCCTCTGGCCTCTGTCACCATTGAGCATAGGCAAGATGACAAAGGGGTCCCTCTGGTCTTGGCCACAGGTCTGACTCATCTTTCTCTCTTCCAGACTCTAACCTCAGCAGGTAACTGTGAGTGCTGCAGCAGCTGGGAAAGACAGAGACAGAGGGGGCCGTGTTGATGGTGTGGCCAGCAGCGCTCAGCCCAGCCAGGGATTCTAGCTTAGTTCTACTTGCCCAGCTGACCCCAGGTCATACTCCATATTCCAACCTGCTTCTCTGTCAGCCGACCCCATGGCTGGCTTATTACCCTCAAAAGGTAGGACAGGGTAGTATGGAAGGCACAGAAACTGTGGCCCCAATTCTTATGCTGGTCAACCCCTGCTGTCCTCTCCCGCACAGAGTTCAAGATACTTCAAACAGTATGTAGAGGTACCAGTCAGTAGGCAGAAAGTCTTACTAGGCAGGCAAGACAACCCCAGAGGTCTGCTCTACAAGCTGCATCTGTTGCCTGCAAAAATAAAGCAGTAACAACTTTCTAAGAGGGTCAGTCTCAAGCGTACTTACTGTAGAGAAACAACAAACAAACAAACAAACAAACAAACGCCCTCAACAATGCATGGAGTACAAGCCCCTTGTGGAAGCTTGTTGGGTTTTTTTTTTTTTTTTTTTTGAAATAGTCCCAGCTTCCAATTACAAAGTAGCAGTTACCACTTGCCTGGCTTGGGCTCAGTGTTTTGAGTTTCCTCAATCCTCAGAGCAATCATCCTAGGAGAGATGACTAATATCTCTCCTACTTCACAGACGAGGAAACTGAGGGTCAAGGTTTGTCATACCCCAAAGCCTATGTCTTTCCCGAGAACCAAGAACTAGCCCGTATGTTTTGTCAATGGAATTTAAGAGCTGTCTCCTAGCTGTCCAGGAGTGACCCACTGAGCTAGAATAGAGGTTCTCCCCGCCACCTCTGGTCTACACATGTGTACAGGGGCATACTCACCCACGCATGCTGACAAGAAGGCCTGAGATAAGAGCAGGTGTCTTACTCTACCATCCTCTACCTTATCTTTTGAGGCAGGATTTCTCCCTGAGCCCAGAGCTCACTGCCTCAGCTACCTGGCTGTTTCTTGACTCTGGGATCTGCCTTCCCCACCCCCACCCGCCCCGTGCCCTTAACCCTCAGCACTGTGGTGGCAGAGGTGTGCTGCTGTGCCTGGGTTTTACACAGATGCTGGGGATCCAAGCTCGGGCCCTCCTGCTCTCGCTGCAAGCTCCTTACCCACAAAGCCATCTCCTCAACCCTGACATGTGTTTTAAGACCTGCAAGATGTGCTTGCTGCCTGCCTGAGCTACAATGTTGAGCAGCTGCTTACCAAGACCAGGCCTCCTGCCCCATGTCCTGAGCAGTAAATGGGCAACAGAGGGCAATGTGCCCTGTCCAGCAATTGTTCCATAGACCAGCATGGCAGCAGAAATAGGCTGTGTTCTTCCTCGTTTCCCTAGGGAGCATCCTAGTTGGATCAGAACGTGCGTCTGGTGGCTTATAGCCAGAGAAGACTGCTGAGAGAGACCTTGTATCACACTGTGTGTGGATTCCACTGCCTCTACCTTGCGACCGAGGTACCTGTCCTTCACCCACTCAGAGGCCTCAGTCTGTGTACCTCTCCTGGCTACATCTCAGCCCCAGCATTTTGCACATTTTGCTCTCTGCTGGAAATGGCATGGTCCTGCACAGAATCATACCTTCTTTTGCTGAAACCTTTTCACTAGATATTTCCTTCAGGTTATTACACATTCTAGGGATCCCATACCCCAACAGCAGGTCTTTAATTGGACGGCGGCCTCCCTCTCCCATATGCTTACCCAGGCACCTGCCATGACACACTTCAGCACCCTGGAATGCTGAGGCCACATCTGTCCGTCCCATGGGCCACCAGCAGTGCACATGCTTTGGGGTCACTATGGATTCTGTTGCCTTGAGTCTGTCAGGCTCCTGGGTCTCTCTGTGGTCCCCCTGCTGCTGTGAGAATGTCTATTTCCTCACTAAGCCACAAGCCTTTGAGTGCATGTACAATCTGATCTCTCTCTATGTCCCTGGCACCTGAATAGGCTTGGCCCTGAGTGAGCTTTAGAAGCAGGGATGGGAGTCGGGGTGTGGAGAAGGGACAGGGGAATTATAAGAAGGACCCTGGAAGCCCTTGGCAGGCTGTTTCTGAGCTTAAGAAACAGTCTTATGAACCTTCCAGGAGCTCTGTGAAAGACCGTCTTCCAACTGACCCATTTATCAGAGCTGATGCCCAGAAAGTGGAGCCAACACTTCAGCGGAAGAGCTCATATAGATCCAAGTTCCCCAAGTCTCTCATCCTTGCCATGCTGTCTGGAGCTTCAGCAACAGGCTATGGAAGCTCGTTCAGTTTACCCCAGGGAGTTCATGTCCATTCCTTCTAGCAGACGCGGGGAGCCTCAGCATCTTCCAGGCCCCGGGATCAGTGTTTAGCTTTGGAGGCACCACATAGATGTATACCCGAGTCCCATACAGAGGTACCACGGCGGAAGACAAATTAGGAAAGTAATGTGCAAGTAGATCCTGAGAGGGCTTGCTGTGGGGCCAAGCTGAAGATGGGAGAGGAGAGGAAGTGTTAGGTCAGGAGAGTGATATGCAAGGCACAGAAATATAAAAGAGTACAGCCAGACGAAGAGCTGCCAAGTGAGGCGAGGCCAGCATCAGTCCAGAGAGAACAGGAACAGGTCAACTGAACCCCAGCTTGTAGGCAGGAGCTTACGGTTAGAGCCTTTGGGACCTGTACTCTTTCTTGCTTTTCTTAGTGCTACCACTCCCAGAGTACTAGGAGGCACAGTGGGTGCCACAATCCCACTCAATCAATCTCCCAGGCAATGCCCAGCCTTAGCACAAGCTTTTGAACCTTGCAGGGCCTTGCAGAGACCTTGGGATGTCAGGGCCATGCAATGCAAACCACTGCAGAAATGAGTCCCCAGTGAGTCCTCAGGGAGAGGTCCTCTGAGCAGGTTTTGGAACTTTGAGTAAAAGAAACAGCTTCCCAGACTGGAGGGCAGTGGGCTTCTCAGTGGTTAGAGCACTTGCAGAGCAAGTGTGGGGATCAGAGCTGGGGTCCCCAGGGCCCTGTGTACATTCTAGACAAGCATGAGTGGGGAGGAGGGGCTTCCTGGGCAAGCAGCCTACTCAGGGTATTGGCAACCTCTGGGTCCAGCTGAAAGATGCTGCCTCTCAATCAATAAGCTGGGGAGCAAGCTCCACCAGTACTCCTGACATCAGTCTTGGGCCTTCCCGTTGCACAAACACAAACACAGGTGTGCATGCTAGCATCATATGTGCAGCCACACAAAACCAAATATGCATGCACTCATACAAATAACACATTCACACATATGAGAAAAACATTCTCTTGGGTCTCAGTGAATGGAAGGTTTACTACAGGAACCAAGGCTGGGTCCTTAGCAAAGGCCCTGTTGGATATGGTTTTGCTACAGGACAGCATGTGCCCTGAGAAGCTGGCCTAAAAATGAAGCACCAAGAGACAAAGGAGGGGAAGACAGAAGAGGCTCAGGATATCACTGCCACTCTCCTGGTCCCCCCGACACACACACACTCATGGTAACAGTCAGGCCCTGCATAAGAGTGCTCCTGTGGAGCCTAGTGACCATCAAGCCACTCACTGGGTGACCAGCTGAGTAAGTGGCTCTTTGTTGTAAACTCTCTCCCAGAGAGCACTGTCCCTGGAAAATCCTTTCAGGCGACCTCCTAGAGACCCAGCAGCCAGCTGACTTGACCTAGGTGGAAACTAGGCCCTGAGAAGGAGAAGCCACTGGCCTGGGGTCACGAGGTGAGGTGGGGACAGAGATGTGGGGGACCCAGGTCTCCCTGCTCTCTGCTTCACCGCTTTGGCTTCCTGAAGGTGACTCGGCTTGACAGCCAGCACAGGAAGGAAACGGAAAGGGAAGCCCGGCCTGCTAGACTCCAGGTCACCAGTCAGTCAGTGCAAAGCCACCAACCACCTTGGCTATGTGGCTCTGGCTGGCGTCTGTGACCTTCTGCTCCAAGGCCACATGCTCTAGTGGCTTCCTCCAGGGTCAGCCCATGTGACCTGTCCGGGACCCCCCCCTGCTGAATGTGCTTCTCTCCTCAGGGGTGGAGTCAGGAGTCAGATGACTCGAGGTGCGATGACCTCACACCATTGCTGGCCGTGGGAACTCTACGGACTCACCCAGACTCAGTTTCTTTTACCTATAACTTGAGGTAAGAGACCCGTTTGTAGGATCACAGCTTGCTCCTGTCTGGGGACTGCCTCTTGGGCTCCTTCACCTAGATAGCTCCATGCCTCCCCCAAGCTCACTGTCACAACCCTGCAGAGCAGACATCATCATTCTCAGAGATGAGAGCACTCAGTGCCTGGCTGGGGAAGGCAGGATTCGAACCTGGCTCCATACGAATCCAGAGCTTGAGTGATCTTCATCTGCCTTGCCAGCTTCACGCTGTCCCCTCTCCCTGGACTCCCATCCTGCCTCTGCCACTTAACAGGATGAGATAGGGAGGCTCTGAGCCCGGCCCGCACCCCCATGTCCTTCCCAGATAGCAGGGAAGCCATTATCCCCTAACAGGAGAAAGATAGGGCTGTGCTCTGCAGCCACACCTGACTGACTGTGCTCAGGGTGTCGGGGAGCCTCCAGTTAGGGATGCAGGAGGAGCAGAGCCTGTTAAGAGCATCTTCCTTCACCACCACAGGTCTGTGAGAGCAGAGAGGAGGAGGGCTGCAGACAGCACGCGTCTCTGCTTGCTTACCTCCTTCTTCTACCTCATTATCTCCTCTGTGGAGGGAGAGAGGAAGGCCTGGCCCCCAAGACAGGGATCAATGGTCATCAGTCACATCCCAGCCAGAGGGGTAAGGGACAGGGATCCTTGTGACAGTTCACCACATGGGCCAAGCTGGCTTAACGTCTCAGGTAGAAAAGCCCCTTCCCTCTCCAGGTGTTTACCTCACCAGCATCACGTTCTGCACCACAGTCCAGCGTTCTACCTTGGATTCTTTAGGGAGCAAGATGAGCGAGGAAAAAAGGGAGTCCACTTGGACAAAGTTGATTGACACCTGTTTTCCTGGCTGAGTTGTGGGGTCCTCGGAGGCACAGTGTTGGCAAGCCTCCGCTGTAACCTGAGGGTAGCATGGCACTTGCTTTATCTGTCCTCACAGACAGGGCATTCATCAGGACTGGATGTAGCAGTGGGTGTTAGCAGACTCTACTCCAAGCCAGTGCCTGGCCCTATACAGAAGCTGCAGTGAGACCTCCTGGACTTATTTCTGGGTTATAGGTCACATTTTTCAAGTATGAGGTTAACAATTATTTCAGAAAGTGAGCAAGGCCTGGGTCCAGCTCTACCCTAGAGCATGTGTTTAGCCTGTGTGATGCTCTAGGATCCCAGAAAGGGGGAGCAGGTGAAGGGAGGGGTCTGTCTGAAATCTCAGCATCTGCATCACATCTGGACACAGCCAGGGAAGGAGAGCTTGCTATTTGCTTTTAACAATGGCAATCTCAGAGCTTCCCAAGTGGCCCAGAGGACCCAGGAAATGCTCCAGTTGCTGGACTCTCTGCTTCTTTACTCACTGGAAGGAGAATAACTCTCACCCCTGTGCAGTTGTTACAAGATCAACACGAAGTACAACAGTATGCGTATACAAAGGCAGAGAGCAATGTCTTCACCTTACAGATGCCCATTCAGTATCTGATGTGGATGCAGACACCGTCTAGGTACCGGGCTCAGTCCACGGACACTGGTGTGCTAGATGGAGCTCAGAGCTATCCAGAAAAGCGAAGCAGAGAAAGGGGATGGTGGGGTGGTAGTGATAGGAGGCATCTATCTGGAGACTGGAGAAGGGGTCATTTGAGATCTGAAGGAAGCAAGGAGCTGAACCGTGGACATGTGTTTCCTGGCATAGGAAGCAGAGAACACAAGCGCTCTGAGGACAGAGTTTGGGGAACTGCTTGAGGCCGGAGGATATGGGGCATGAGCAGCCACTGGTGACCATTTCTCTGGAGCCATGATGACATTTATATGATTCTGACTCACTTGGAGATAGGAAGCCATTAGGGACTGACACATCCCAACTTTCGTGGCTGATGGGCAGACTTCAGTGGGCCCCTTGTTGCACCCACCCCTGCGATTCTAACCCACTGCCAACCCCCTTTGCTCAGATCTCCCCCAGCTTTTTAAATAGGTTCTCTACTTTCTGCCAAGTACGGGCTGGATAGAGGCCTCACAGGGAGATTGTGGCTTGGGACAGGGAAGGAGAGCAGTCTCATGTCAGGGATAAAGCACACACTTAGCTGCGTAGGGATGCTGGGGGCATGGCAGAGTCCCCATGCTAGTTTGTCCTCTGAGGCAGCTTAGCACAGAACCTCATCGGCACTCCCTCCCTGCCTCTCTAAACCACGTGAAGTCATTTGTTTTACAATCCAACAAGTCCCAACTCTCAGTGGTTTGTAACCTTCTTTTAGGTCACCTGCTCCTTGGAGAGTCTGGCAAACTCTGAGCTTTGCACCCCAAGGAGTGAGCAGGGGAAACACACTCATTTTTCTTAGAGTTTCCAAGTTGCACAGAGAAGATGACATTGTCTCTGGCATCAGTGTCCCAGCCTTGGCTCCAGCTGCATGGAGAGCAAACAAGAGCTCAGGGAGCAGCAAGCAGCCAAGAGAACAGAAAGATGCAGGAAGCAGGCGGCCTTTGGGGGCTGAAGCAGGTCTGAGGACTGCAGTATACAGATGTCCCCACCCCACCCCCGGCATCTTTTTCTAATGCTCCTGTCCCAGCCCTCTGCATGGCTGTCCTCTCAAAGTATCATGGTGGACGACCCTTTCTTTCTCGGGTGCCCTACCTAGGCAGAGCGGAGAGTTCTCTGGGTGACAACGGCGAAGCAGAATGAAGTAGAAGTCAGAAGTTGGACATAGCAAACAGTAGACCTTCTCAGCCCAGGCTTCCCACCGCCTCATTCATTAACTTATTGATACTTTTGCTCTTTCCCTCCTAAAACGGTGGGATGGACCCTCAGCTCATAAGAGTCCTGCCTCTTATCCTGAAGCTCCCCTGCCACTGTTTCCTTCCAGCTATTTTTGTATGACAAGGAACCATTGGAATGACCTGGGTGGGGAACATCCACCTCAACACACTTTGTCCCCAGAGAGCTTGACACAGCTGAGTCTCTGCTGCCCCAGTGATCTGGGGCTGACCACATGTAAGGCCCGTCCTGAGGCTTCCTTGGTGGAACTGCTCTTCCCCTAACCCCCCAGCTGGGATGCCTAGGTGACCTCAAGCCCCTGGTGTTAAGTTGTGTCCCGTGTTCATTCCCTTTATTTGATGATACTTCTCTTTGACTCTACAGGGTCTCAGCTCTAACATGAGTGGAAGAGCATCAAGGGAAACCGAGGAATGGTGTAGAGGTTGTATATTAAGACCTGGAATATTTGGGGTTGAGACATGGGTGGGTAAGGTCGCCAGATGGGAAACCTCCCATGTGTTGCCATAGCAACGGTGACATTCAGTTCATTTGTGAGAATCCCCAAGAGGGAGCATGCTCCAAAGGGTGGGAGAAGGCTGGAACCGCTGGCAGCTTCTGACACTGTCCCTCGTACTCCTGGCTTCTCCCTGGTTTCCGTGGCCCACCATTAGGTGTGGGCATCTGAGTAGAAGCTGCTTAAAATAGTCACCTGGATATTTCAAGAAGCTGTTGAATATGCATGAAGCTATTTCAGAAAAGATGTCCCTGGCCGGGCCAAACCCAACCCCATGCTTTCCCCTGGAAGGGTGAGAAGCTGAAGGGCCCTTTCTAAGTCTCTTCCATTGGGCGGGGATCTCAGAAGCCACAGGAACACCACCCAGGCACATGTTGGTCTTACAGCTGTCAGCTGCCTCGGATCCTGTGGTCACAGAGGCTTCCAGCCAGGCAGCCCTGCACCCAGAACCCTAGGAGATTCTGCCACTCCAGCTCCTAGTTTGCTCTAATTTAGTCTGCTTAGCTTTGGGGAGCATGCAGGGCCTCTGTCACTTCTTTTGGCTCATTTTATCCATCAACATGCTTTTCATGATAGATTATGTGTGCAAAGTATAAGGGGGGCTGTGTTACAAAGACACCTCCCACAGAATCATGGGGTGAGCAAGTGACTAGAGATATAAAGTCCACAGAGGTTCAGGAAAAAGGGGGTCAGCGTTCAGGGGAGCATGAGGAAGGCTCTGTGTGGCTGGGCTGAGCTGCCCAGGCAGACAGTGAGCTGCAGGCTGTGAGGACGAAAAGGGAGTCACTGAATGCTATGTATTGACACTTCTGTGTCCTCGGATTTTCCTGGGTTTCCCCTTCTATGGGCCCCCCAGTACCTGGTGCATTCTTGACATTCTTGACCCAGGCTGGGGATGTCTAACACAGTAGCTGCTCATACCCTCCTGGGCTTCTCAGGAGCTCAGGGCCAGGCTAGGGACTGCACAGGTATTTCTCAAGTGTTCAACAGAAATCTTGGATTCTGTATCCAGGACCGGCCCAGGTTCAGATGTAGACTGCTGGTGATAGCCTGTGACCTTGTGTACACACTGTGCCTGACATCTTTTCATCCTATTTTCTCTCACCCATAATAGGGATGATAATCCAACCTGTCTCAAGAAGTTTTGGGTGAGAATGTGTAGAAAGCTGCAAGTGTGGTGGTAAGCACCTTTAGGGCCAGCTACTTGGGGGCAGAGACCAAGCATTTAAAGCCAGACTGGGCAACATAATCAAACATAATTAGGAATAAGTAAATGAATACATAGAGGGCTTAGAAGTCTGTGGCATATTTTAAGAAATATGGAAAAAATGCCTTCTTGAAAAAAAAACAACACATTTATGAGCTTTGAGTTTTGTCTTGAGAACTGAATGCCATCAATGACAAGTTTCTTCCCAAAATAAAAATAGCTTTGCTGCTTTGACTGTTGTGTCAAAAGTGTCCACTATAAAAAGTTCAAGTGAAACAAGGAAGGACAGAGCCCTGGCTCTCAGATAATTGCCATACACTGGTCATCTGCCAAGGTCTGAATGTTTGGGTCCCTCCAAGTGCTTATGCTGCACTAGGGAGATGACCCGGTGGGGAAGGGCACTTGCCATCAGGCCTAATGAACTGTGTTTAATTCCTAGGATTCACATGGCAGAAAAGGGGACTCCTGGAAGTTGTCTTCTGACCAGCACATGTACACCAAAACATGTGTTTATTTGAATGTGTGCACAAGTGAGCACACACACACACATGAAATAAATATGTTTAAAAATGCTTATGTTGAAATTTCCTCACAGATCACGGCAGGGCCTGAAGTCTCTGAGGGTTGATTGGGTCCTGGGGTGGAGCTTCTGAGTCAGATTGGCATCTTTATGAAAGGTCAAAGGAGCCCCCTTCCTCTGACCATGAGCCAGACAGTCTGCCTTTAACCTTAGACTTCCAGGCTGAAGAGTCATGAGTAATATATTTCTGTCGTTACAGCAGCCTAAATGGTGAACGATCCTTTACAAATCCAGGTGACCCCCACTCACAGAGTCATATTTACTAATTGACCTACTCCGTGCTTACTTAATCATCACCTGTAAAAACACAGGGCAGAAACAGCTTTGAGTCCCCTGACTGACTTGCATGGTCCCTGACTTGCATGGTCCCTGACTTGCATGGTCCCCTATGAGGTGAACAAGAGGATGTTCTACTTTCCTGTCTCAGTTTCTCTTCTTGCAAAACATGTAGTGCTATTTCCTCTGTACTTTTGTGCCCCTTTGGTGGTTTTACTTTCTGGAATGGTCCTCGGAGGTGTCGTGGAAGTGCTGCTTGCTGTCCCTGAGCACAAAGCCCTGTTCAATGCCTTCTGGAGAAAATACACGTTAGGCTTACTCTCTCCGGCCAGAGCTGCATGTCTGGATCTAGTCAACGAATCCAGGAACTGTGAAGGTGTCTCTGAACAGAAGCATATGTAACACACGATGTTTGGAACTGAGTCAGCCTAACACAGGGCTTTGCCTTGATTAACTGACCAAAAAACAAGTGACCAAAAGCTTTGCTCCCACTGAAGTTCTATTATAGAAATGTTTAGTTTTTGCTATTTCAGTGTTTGTGGGGACATTACAGACATAAGTACTGTGAATCACAAAAATTGACTATCTTTCTGAATGCACACACTCACATTTTTCTGTGAGTTGGGATATACCTCTCCTGTTCTTGATCCCTTTTATATTTGTGCTAATAAAGTATCTGTCCCTGTTCCACGTGCAGATTTGCCCCCATTTCTTCAGTTATCAGCCAATAGCTCCCTACTGATGAACAGTTTGGTTGCTTCCCCTTATGCTAGTCACTATTCAAACAGTACAATTCTCACTGGCAACAAAATAACACATTATTTAGCACTTTCCCTGGGCCATCTATTAAGAGTTCTGTAAATATTCTTGTTTAAGCTTTGTAGGAAGGCTGTGCTATTATGATGCTCATTTTACAGATGGGGATCCTGATGCTTAGAGATGTTAAATAATTTTTCTAGGGATACATGGCCTAAACCCAGGTTCTATTGACTTTATGTTCAACGTTCCTAACCAGTATATTCTGCTATTTCTTTCCACACATGCCTGCACACACATAAGGCTGGGGGCTCAGTCATTTCCCTGAGGTGCCTCAGAAGTGGGCTGCTGAGCTAAAGGCAGGCACATTTTGAATGTTTTGGTGCATAGGGTTCGGTCTCCCCTCCATGGGGTGTGCACCCATCACAGTGTGCCTGCCCGAAGCTCATGCGTTTCCGTCTCCTGCTGCTCATCTCCCTAAGGACTCTCAGTCTTTGAAGTCCCTCTCCACCACCCGGATAGTTCACCCCTGTGGTGAGTATCTTTTGCTCTCAGTTCATCTTTGGGAATGGCTTGCTTTTATCCTCACCTATTTTTCTGCCAGCAGCTTGTCTTTGCTTCTTTGACAGGGATCTTTGCACAGGAGGGCATCGACCCTTCAGTCCTGAAACAGCAGCTCAAATCATTCTCAGTGTTATCATCCTTTAACCTTGGTGATTGAGTTTTAAACTCTCTCACAACTTCTGCTTTTGGTTTTAAACTGAAATCATCTGTATGTCTTCCTTACTAGTATTATTTTGGTATCCTCATGTTGTTTCTAATCACTTGGACTGAAGTTTATTCCTTCCCCTCTACAAAAAAACTCGCTCTAGTTGGGAGTCACCAGCTTTTCTGGTTCCAGTTCACACTTCTCCATGCTGTGCCTCCAGGCACACTGGTATCTAGTTCCAGGCTCCCTGATCCTTAGGTCATGTGTTTATTTACTTTACTTTTTTTGGTTGTTTTTTGTTTTGTTTTGTTTTTTGAGACAGGGTTTCTCTGTGTATCTCTGGCTGTCCTGGAACTCACTTTGTAGACCAGGCTGGCCTCGAACTCAGAAATCCTCCTGCCTTTCTGCTGGGATCAAAGGCATGCTCCACCACTGTCGTGCGTGTTTGTTTACTTACATGTGATGGTTTGTCAGTGTTTGGCTCAGGGAGTGGCACTATTAGGAAGGGTGGCCTCACTGGAGTAGGTGTGGCCTTGTTGGAGTAGCTTTGTTACTGTGGGCATGGGCTTTAAGACCCTTGCCCTAGCTGAATGGAAGCCAGTCTTCTGGTGCCCTTCAGATGAAGATGTAGAACTCTCAGCTCCTCCTGTACCATGCCTGCCTGGATGATGATCCCACCTTGATAATAATGGACTGAACCTCTGAACCTGAAAGCCAGCCCCAGTTAAATGTTGTCCTTATAAGAGTTGCCTTGGTTATGGTGTCTGTTCACAGCAATAAAATTTAACTAAGACACTAACTAACCTCAAAATTCTCTAGGCTGTTCATTTATATTCATTTCCCCAGATGTGCTTGTTATATAAAAGCTTCTGTTGGATTTTGATACAGATACTTAAAGACCAACTTAGAATCCTTCCATAGGCCTATCATAGGCTATTCTTTGCTTTTCTTTCTTTGGACAATGGGGTCTTTTCTCTGCTTTTGAACTTGCACACTGGAAGCCAACTTCTTGGTGAAATCTTTTCCAGCCAACCTGCAGGCAGTGATAGCTCCCTCCCTCAGGAGTCCACCTCTGGGTCACTGCTCCTTATTCAACCCAAATCACTGCTATTCTTAGATGCCGAGCTCCTCTAGGAAAGGGTTCCTGTGGCCTGTTTGTGCGTGTTTGCTGTACCCGACAGGGGTCAGGGCTCTGAAGGTATGTGTAGAGTAAATAGGTGGATGAGAAATAAGTGAACACATACAAGGAAAACCTCCCCCTGGACAGCTGATTGGATGAAGAAATGAACTTATCACAAATGTCCGCCTTTCCATGGGATTATATTACAAAAGGCTTGCTCTTAGTTGCGTCTCTCAGAACAAGCCAGAAGAAAGAAGATTTGCAGTTAGACTGCATGCATGGGCATCATGCCTCAACAGCTGTCTCCAGAGAACACCACTCTCACTAAGCATCCAGGAGACTTCTTAGGAGTGTTCTCCAAATGCTGGAAGGCCTCAGAAGAACACAGTTGACTTTCACTGTGTGCCTTCCATCTGGTTGGACACTTGAAAAGCAACTCCTCATGACCATGATGTACAACAACCAGGAGCTGGGATTCCTAGTCCCAATTTGTAAACCAGGAAACCGAGGCTGGAGCCCTCAGCCACTGAACAGTAGGAAGCAGGAGGATTTCAAAGGACAGCAGCCAGGGAGTCAGAGGATGAAAGGGTACTGCAGCCAGGGGTCGGTGTGGAGCACAGGTCCTGTTCTCACTCAGTGGAGATTTGTCCTGAGACAATGTCCCCAGAGCAGCTGTGATGCTGTTATGCATTGTTCCTAAAGAGCCTCAGACTTGGGTCAAAGAGCCACTGTCAGGGGGGCCTGGAGACATCTTACACAGGCTACATTGTCATTATGGGACTGGAGTAGGGATGGGAGGTGTGCCCTCCATATGCCCCGCCCCCACAGCCTACCCAGGGTCAGGGTTTCTGATGCAACCCCATCCTGGAAGTGTAGCAGGCAGCCCTTCCATACTCGGCTGGCAGCTGTGGGGCAGGTTTCATGTGATTCCCAACCTGGGCTAAAGCTTGGGTTCTCATGATGAACCATGGGTTTTATTTCTTGTATTGGTGCAGGCTCTGGAATATGGAGGCAAATATCCTATGGTTTTTCTGCTTTGTTGGGCTCCGTTATGACCAAGAGGTGGACTATGAGGAAAGTTCTCCACCTTTCCTTAGGGTCATGGTACCAGCTAAGTGTTTGGTGATCCCAGGCTCTGCTATGTTCACAGGTGGACTGTGGATATCAGGCTAAAGCTCTTGGGTCTTATTCACATGGACAAGGAAGATTCAGTCTGATTTCAAGCAAGAATCTACCATAACTACCCTTTTTGCCTTAGAAATAGACTGTTTGGAAGAATGGCAGGGTTGTCAGAGTTCTTGCCTAATAAGCACAAAGCCCTGGTTTGATCCCCAGTATTTCATAAAGGTATATGCCTGCAATCCTCTGGACAGATGGAAACAGGAAGATCAGACGTTCAAGGTCATCCTTGGCTACATTATGAGTTTCCGGTCAGCCTGGATACAGAAGATTGTCTAGAACAGTGGTTCTCAACTCTTCAAATGCTGCAACCTTTTAATACAGTTCCTTATGTATATTATGGTGACCCCAACCTTAGCATTATTTTTTATTGCTACTTTATACCATAATTTTGCTACCGTTATGAGTCCTAATGTGAATATCTGATATGCAGGATATCTGATATCTGACCCCTATAAAAAGGTTATTTGAACCCCCTCCCCAAAGAGGTTACAACCCATAGGTTGAGAACTGCTGGTCTAGGAAGAAATAGAGAGGGGGAAGGAGTGAAGAGAGGAGGGAGGACACCGTGTGATGCAGACCTGTGATCACAGCACACAGAAAGGCTGAGGCAGGGCCATCCTGGTTCAAGGTAGCTGGTTTTACTATGTCACAAACAAATAAACACACAAACAAATAAACAAACCAGAAACCCAAAAGGAAGAAAGGAGAATAGAAAGGGAGTGAGGAGTGATTTAAAGTGTCCCCACTCTGGATGAACTATAACAAATAGAAGGAAAGAGATCCAGCTGACTCTACCCCGATCAGGCTGAGTGTGGCTGCAATCAGGCGGGGCCGCTTACCTACAGGGCTCTGTAGAGGGGAAAGCCTGGGAGTGTGAGAGCCACCCTTACTACACTCAAGTCCCCACTACTGACCTACTGCCTCACTCCAAGTAAAGTGATTCCTCTCTCAGTCTCTGCTCCCTCATCTTCAAAAAGTAACTCTACTGCTGAATGAATACACATCAGCAGGACATAGGACAGGCAGGGCACCGAATGACACTGTCCCTTTGTACAAACCTGACAAAGTGTTGAGATGCAGCTCTAAAAGGCTCTGCTTGTGTACACACACACACACATACACACACACACACACACACACACACACACACACACACACACACACACCACGACTCATACACAAGGTCAGTTCAGACATGCCGCATCCCCAGATTTTTCTCAGGACATCTCTCTGAGTTGTTTCTGTTCAAACCAGAGCCCCCGGTTGTGTTTGTACAGCCGCCTCCCCATGTGTGCTGGGTGGGCCTCCTGCCCTCCGTGCAGTCTGCTGGCCATGAACGCAAACAACAGCCCCTTCCTGGTGGGAGAAGGAACAGGGAGCCGGCTTGTTCTCCGAGAGCAGAGGGCTGGCTGGTGAGGAGAAACAGTTTAAGGTGGGACACTTCTTCCTGCGCTACTGGCAGCTGTCTACATAAGGCGTCCATTATATGCAGGCCTCAAGGCCAGCAGGCCCCAGAAGCCAAGCTAAAATTAGTGTCTACTGTGTGTCTGCCAGAGACACGGAACATCCGAAGGTTAGTTGCCTCCAACCAGCCACCAAGGTAGAAGGGGGAGCCACACAGCCATGGCATCAGGTTCTCCTGGAGAGAGGGACAGACGGCCCTGCCCAGTGGCCTGACTCAGTAGCTCAACCTGGTTCAAAAACAGAATACAGACTCTAGTCTACACACAGACACACAGACACACAGACACACAGACACACACACACACACACACACACACACACACACACACACACACAGAGACACTTTTTAAATGTGTCTATATACAGTGGGAAAGAAGGTGGGAGATGCCAGGCCAGTGAGTGGTACAAGGCTATAATTCAAAATACTGCAGAATCTGAGGCAGGATGATCAAAAGTTTGAGTATGCCTGGGCTACTGAGTGACTTCAAGACCCTGCCTCAAACCAAAAATCAAATGGCTGGTGCTTTAACTCTGTGATCAGGCCCTTGCCTAGCATGTGTGAGGCCCTGAGCTCAGTCATATGTAATAGAGGGAAAAGTCACTAAAACCACTAGGGTAGACATAGTAGCACATACCTTTCACTCTTGCACTCGGGAGGCAGAGGCAGGTTCTATGAGTTCAAGGCCAACCAGGGATACATAGAAAGGTCCTAGAAAAAAAAAGAGGAGGAAGATGGGGAGGAGGACAAAGAGGAAGAGAAAGCAAGAAAGAAGGAAAACAGAGGAAAAGAACCTGGAGAGGTGGGTAAACAAACTTTTTCTGTCAAGTTTCCAATTTTCTCTATAAATATGTGCTACTTTGAAACCAGAATGGGACACATTAGGAGGGGTCTAAACTGCACATTTTTGTTAAATCTACAAATGATGGGCTGTGTCTGTCTCCAGGACCTAGCACACATGTGGGTTTAAGTCAGAGATCTGTGCCCCTTGCTTTGTGGGGAAATGGGGGCTGCAAGCCCCTGAGCCTGGTGATGTGGTGGCTCCCCAACCCCACCCCGTTCATTTCCACAAGTGCTTCTTATTCCTGCTCTGTGCAGCTGGAAGTGACTGACCTGCCAAGGATGCACAGCTAGGAAGCCACAGAGCCTAAGCCCAGCCCTGGCTTTCAATGGACAGCCCAAGCATCGTGGAGGAGGAAGGCTCTTGGCAAAAGCACAATGAAGAAAAAGTCTCACCTCCACCAATGTCCTAATCATCCAGAAACAACACACTAGCTTAGAAAACGCTTTCCCTCCCTCCTTCCTTCTCTTTTCTTTCCTCCTTTCCCCCTTCCCTATCTGTCTCCTCCTCCCCCTTTCTCTCCTTCTCCCCCTCTCTCCTCATCTAGCCCAGGACTTGAAGTCACAGTGAACTCAGTCTTGCACCACTGGCTCTCCTGCCTCCATCCCTAGTGCTGAAGTCATTATAGGCATGGGCCCCTTGCTGGGAGAGAAGCTGGTTTTGAATGGTCTCTCTTCCCTCTCAGGTGGGGCCCTGTGATCTGGCATGAGATGTTTGCAGGAAGAAGTGACAAGCACTGATATGGGGCACAGAGGGCTGGAAGGGGGGCTGGTGGCAGGAGAGGGTTGGTAGAGTGGTTTCCACTTGCACACCCCCTTATCCAGCCTTCTCAGTCTCTCAGGACTCCACATAAAGACCTTAGCATCTGCCGCACGGCTGCTTCTCAGCATTCTCCAGCTATAACCATCCCTGTGGTGACCACTGGCTCAGGTTGTCTCCTTAGGGCATCCACCCTATCTTGGACCTCTGTGCAATATTCCCATTGCACGGAGCACACAGGGCTCGAGCCCCACATGAATCTTTCCATGTGCTTGGCGCAAACACAGTAATGTCTCCAGGCCTCTTCAGTCTGTGGGCAGTCTAGGCCCCAGGAGCTCTCCAGCCTTTTACTCCCAAGGCTGTCCTGCTATCCTCAGCTTGGAGTCCAGCCCCATCCTCTTAACCTGCAGGCCCTGGCCCGGCTGTGACTCTCCAGATGACATCTGAGCCGGTAGTCTGGGAATGCCTCTCTGTGACCGAAGTCATACTGGGCAGGTCACCAGAACTGCCAGTTAACAATGCCCCAGTGCGTGGGAGGGTTCCCACAGCTTGGGTTTTCATGTATCTGAATGTATTGTGCAGTCTACTGCCTGGGCAGCCCACTGCTCCCTCCCACAGCCCCTCTGTACTGCCACTCCATACATCCCTCCAGCGCCAACCCACACACCTTCCTCCCTTCCTCGAGCCTTCTCCCTGCCCTAAGCCGCACACTGTGGCCTTTCTTCGGTGCCTGCCTGCTTTCTCCTGTGTGCCAGGCTTCTTTCTCACAGTGCAGTCACTCCTCTGTTTACCCAGCATCTTATTATTGCCTGGCTTCTAGTGTCCACTGGTACCAAGGTTGGGGTTCTGATGAGTGCATTTTGCCAAGGAAAGTCTAGCTCATTGCATCGCATCCTGTTCAGATGCACGTGCCCATGGCTCATGATTCCTTGGAACTGAACCTCACAGGTCTTTCCAGTTACTTGGCCCATGGCAGGGGCATGAGCCAGGCAAGGAGCTCATCATGTGAGCGTCAGCCCCGTGATGGTTCCTGCACCTAACATTCATACCACAATTTGTTTGAGTGACTGGGGAGACTCAGTTGGCTCTGACCACCCTGTTCCCCGTGGGAGGGCATGACAAAGTTGGGAGCAGCTTTTTTTTTTTTTTTTTTTTTTACCCCAGAGCCTTCTCTCTCTTCTCAACAATAGGATGGCAGCCGGGACAGTGTCTGCCAAGTGAGGAAATGAAAGCTTCAAGATGTGAGGTATCACTCAGTGCACCGGGGCCACACAGGGCAGGGGAGGGGCAGGGACTAAGTATCAGTACTGAGTCCTTAAAAGAAGCCCAGAGGGCCAGCGGAAAGAATGGAAATTTACAGCCTCAGAAAGTGGGAGGGTGGGGAACCCTCTAGACAGTACCAGAGACGTGGGAGATGAGAGACTCTCAGGACTCAATGGAAGTGACCTTAGACACAATGCCCAACAGCAGGGAGAGGGAACTCAAAGTAGATAGACAGGGCATCAAGAGGAAGGATGGTGGTGCCAACCCACAGTCAAAATCTCTGACCCAGAAGTGTTCTTGTCTAAAAGAACTACAGGGACAAAAATGGAGAAGAGACTTTGTGAAAGGTGGTCCAGTGGTCAGCCCAATTGGGGATCCACCTCCTGGGGAGACGCCAAGGCCTGACACTATTACTGATGCTATCATGTGCTTACAGACAGAAGCCTAGCATGGCTGCCCTCTGAGAGGCCCAACCAGTAGTTGACTGATTTGTTCAATGAGCAGCACAGAGAACAGAGTCCAGCACGCAACAAGCGATATCAAGGTGAGCGGCCATGAGAGGAAAGGCCTGGAGCTGCTGATTATCTGAGTCTCTCTTCAAGTATGATCCGAGAGAAAGGACCTAGAGTCTTCTGCCAATTCTACTAAGCACGCTCACGCATACTGTGTGCATCCAGCCCTGGACAGGCTTTCTGTAGCTGCAAGGCCAGCAGAACAATGTAGGAGCCTGAGCCCCAGGACATAGCTGTGATACTATCCTATTCCTCCTGGGCCTGGGCCAGATGGACCCTGGACTGCTCGTTCGCTGAGTCTACTGCTGAGCTCTGCAGAGGTGTGCTGTGTCTATGCTGAGCTGAAGGCAGTCTCAGTCAGAATGGGCTTCCTAGCTCTCCTCCCAGGACACCTTCTTTATCACACGCAGAGAGCAACAGAAATGTTAATAATGACGCCACCTAGACATTTGGGTGGGGCTGTTTTAAAGTCACACATCTACCTCCTACCTATAAACATGGCCCAGGGCTTTTGAACCAAGTCTGTGCAGTGCACGTGCAGGAGCGATCAGAGAGAACTCACCTATAAGGAGCAAGCTGTGATGTCATGGTGGAGCTAGGCCAGAGATTCTGAAAGCTTCAAGGCTGTGTCAGAGGGAGGCCTGTTGGGAACAGAGAAGTAGATCAAACTTTAAAACGTGCATCCAAAGCAAACCTTCCTCACACAGTCACTTTAGAGACAAGACTGTATTTCCTGGGCAGAGGACACAGCCTCAGCACCCTTTCAAAATGGAGGGTCTCCTTCCTTCTTCCCAGACCTGCTGCTAATCCCAGGCCTGACTTCTGTCTGTGGATTTCTCAAGGTTATGTTCTCCCTGAGAAAATACTCCCTCATGGCTCCTTGAGCACTCATCATTGAAATTTTTCTTTTCCCCATCAACCATCCATCCATCCTCCATCTATCCATCCATCCATCCATCCATCCATCCATCCATCCATCCATCCTTCCATCCATCCACAAGAGCATCTAATGGCTTTTAGCACACAGTTAGTCACTGATACTGGGTTTCAGAGAAATGAAGACCAGTAAGGAAGGCAGATGGAGCCTCAGGCCCAAAACCCCAGGCTTCTGTAGAGTGTGTGTGTGTGTGTGGGGGCCTCCTTCTTCCACATGATCACCATGCCTGCCAAAGCACATGTACAGGACAGTGACTGCTGCTTCTGTTGTTGGCACATAGACCCACCTTCCTTGAAGTTACTTTCAATGCTCCCCCTATTGGTGACCAAGAGCTTAGCATCTTATTGAAAACCAGCAACACAACCCTTTGCAATTAACTCCTATTTGGGCAAACACAACATCACCAAATGGATCTGAGCAATGGTTGCACGCACACTCATTTAGGACACTATTCACATTTCATGAGCTTGAGCTTCATGCTCCAGGGTGTCCACTGAATAATTATTCAGCAGCCACACCCATGGCTCTGATCCAGGTATAGAAAGAGCATCAGCTTTTCCTCAGTGAAGCCCACTGATGCTTAGGACCCATTCAGACTGGTCACGTGCCCTGGGACAGACTGTGTCCTTTCTCCAGCTCATAATCCTCAGGAGTAATTGGAAAGGTATTATAAGAATTAAATGAGATAGCCGAAGGCACTCAGGGCCTGACCCAAAGCAGAAACTCAACAAACAACAAATGAGAAACTGGATTGTCTTTACCACTATTATTTTATTACCATCATTTCTAACATCATTATCACCACTATCACTACTACCATCCCATCACCACCACTAACATCATCACCACCACCACCACCATCCCATCACCACCACTAACATCATCACCACCACCACCACCATCTCATCACCACCACTAACATTACCACCACCACCACCAACATCACCACCACAATTATCACTACCATGATCATCACCACTACCGCCATCATCATCACCATCATCATTTCACTATTATTCGCATCTTCATCACCAGCACTGCCATTATCACTACCATTACCAGCACTGCCACTCACCACTACCACCATCACTATGCCAACACTGTCCCTATCATGACTACCACCATCACCTTCACTTTACCAGTCTTATTCCCATCCCTGCCATGCCAAAGACCATTGCGAATATTGCCATCATCACCAGCAGCCCTGTCATCCCCATCATCCCCATCACCAATGCTGTCATGACTGCCATCTTTACCACCATCACTTTTACCACCATCACCACAAACATCATCATCAACAACAACAGGAGCAGCTTCACTGTCATCACTATCACGGCTATCATCGTCACCATCCATGATCTTATCCACTTATGCATTAAGTTTATTGTCACATCCCCACCATCATGATTACATTATCATTGTCAACAATAGTGGCACGGCCATCACAGTCATGATGACCAGCATCAACACTGCTGTCATCACCATAATCACCACTATCACCATCATCACTACTATCGGCACCATCAGTATCATTCCCATTATCATCATTATCAACAACAGCAATGGCAGACTACCATCCACCTTCAGTGCCACCACCATAACCACCACAACCACTACTACCACCACCACACCACCACCACACCACCACCACCACCATCTCTCTGTTAGAACACAAGTCCCTATATTGTAATGGTGTTGTCTGTATGCCCATTATCCAGGTTTAAGCCTAGCTCTGTAACCAGAACTTGGGGTCAGTTACTTAACACTTTTGCGGAGGTAACTCACAGGAGCTGTGTCAGCCCAGCAGCTGCTGATGCTCTTAGCATTATTCCAGTTCTCACCAGCATCTCCTGAAGGCAGAGACTATTTCAGTCTTGCTTCTTTCTCCCCCTAGGGCTGAACACAAGGTCTCTCTCCCAAAGACATCACTAAGTGAGTGTTTAAAGAGTGTTGGACGATCATACAAAATCAGATGCAAAACAAGTCCAGGCGTGAGAGCCCACGGCTTGGCCACAGAGCGCAGCCTTCACGGGACCCTGCAAACATCAACAGAGCTCCTGAAGGGAGCCATTTGTCACTCACAGAGTCGATCTGCAGGGCCACTAGGACAACTCATTTATCAAGCTGACGCCAAGTTTTCCCATTAGCTCAGTAGTCAACCCTTGCCCACTGCTCTTTTCCCTACATTGAAATTTTGTTCCTATCTGCCACCTCATTTAGCCTCCAAGACAATGCTTGGAGGCAGAGAACAGGACTGACAACTCATTTTGAAAATAAAGAAATTGAGGTTCAGAGAGGTGACAGATTTTACAGCAGTGATGGTCACGATACAACACCGTCCAAGCTTCTATGCCTGGTCTTGGCTCCTTCCTGCTAGCGCCATGATACCAAGCATAGAACATTCTCACGGCCCAGTTGCTCCCCACAACATAGGATTAGATTAAGTTACTTTGGGTGCTACTTTAACATGTCTACTTTAAAAGGAGTAATCTAAGTTACCCCAGGGCAGGGAAATCCTGAGCCAAGCATGGGTAGCTAGACAAGCGAACAGAGCTCCCACCAATGAGACCCCATGCCTGGCTCTCCTGTGGAGCAGTCAAAGCATGCTAGGCTACTTAGTTCTCTTAGATCGCCTCATCTACAAAGTAACAAACAGTGATATTTGTCCATGGGGTTGATGTGAAGATTAAAGGAGCTAATCCATTCATGGTGCCTCACACATCAGCTGAAACCCAGGAAGGTTTAGATGCAACTATTGCAACTAATGATGTGACTCCTATAGTTAGCATGGGTCCCACCACAGCCCAGACTCTTGTAGGTGTCTGGCTGGGTGTCTGGCTTCCTAGGAAGGTGCCAGAGATACAACTGACTGGTGTTGGGGCACAGCATGCTCCACTGCCTGGCTTCATGCTCTCCAAGCCCTCTCCCTTCTCTGAGCTGTGCTCAGTCCCCTGCATAGCCAATGTTTAGCATAGCAGGTTGCAGCCAGATATCTAAAGTCAAGTCCTCAGCCTGTCACCTGTTACTCCATAGCTGTGCCTTTGCTTCAGCTTTCTTGACGATGCAATGTGGACATTCACATCCACCCTCAAGGGATGCTGGGAAGGTTAGATGTCCATGGTGATAATGAACTTAACAAGATCTTCAGCAGGTGGCTGATGGAGTCTATCCCTTCTAGGCTCATGCTAAGCTGAGTGTACTTGCCATGGTTTGGGCTCCCGCCTTTGCCAGGCCTTGCTAGTAGCCCAGATGTGGCTCAAAGGCTGAGGTGAAAAGACACATTCTCTATTTGGAAATTAGCGAAGATGGGGTTCCATGGAGGTGGGGTGACAGCTTGGTAAGTGGTCCTCTGAACAGTTAAAGAGAGGCTATTATAGATCAGTGTCTACCACATGGTAATGAATAAATGAACCAATGAATGATAGCCTCTCTTTAAAGATATTTGTATTATCTATTCCTCTTTGCTTCCAAGGCTTTGGAATGTAAGGAAATTCAACTTAATGAAGATACATGACAGGCACTCTGCAAAGAATAAGACCACTCTGAAACATCATGACTATCCTGTGTACTGGTTCTCCTCATTCTAGACAACAATCCAGGCAGTTCAAAGACTCGAGAGAACCTATTCAGGTTCACACACTAGGATTCTGGATACAAGCTTGCATCCATCTCACCCCAAATTTACCATCCCAGGACTATGCTGAAGGGAAAAGCTCTGAGCCACACACCACAGAGCAGTGGTAGTGTAAAGGACGGGAAGGGCAGACTCGACAGTGAGCAGTCCATCTCTGTCATGGTTGGCAGAGGACTGTATGCTGGCTGCATCCAAGGGGCATACCTGTTTATGTGAACAAAGCTTTCTTGGAACACAGCCACATCCAGACATTCATATATTATTGGATGTGAACTAAGGTCAGGTTCAAACCTGATGGGGCTGGAACAATGGAGCCTATTAGGACTGGGAGGAGGGAACAGTACAGTGACTGGAAGGCACCTGGGACAGACTAGAATGATACTCCTCTACCAATCAGCTGGGTCCCTGGCAAAGTTTCTGACTCCTAAACTTCAGCTCCCTTGGTTATAGAGACGGAAGAAGGTAGCCCAGTGGTGAGATGTCAGAAGAATTGCATCCATCCTACCAGCCCTATTCCGGGCAACCAGTGCTCCAGCCAAACCAGGGCACTCACCCTCCCTTCTCAGCATCCATGCACTCCATCCATGCAGTCTTGAAGAAAGGCTCCTGAGGAGCTAGTCTGTGACTAGTGAAAAGAGGATTTGATAATAGAGTGTCTAGAACATTGGGGAGGGGATGTCCCCCAGGGCACAGCACAGAAAGGTTGATATGATCCTCTGCTCTACGAGGGGGACAGAGGGGACCTTCGGGAACTGATAGACTGTGTTTCTGCAACTCCTGTTGCCCCCATGCAGCTGAGTGTAAGGACCACGAGTTGCAGAGTCACGCTACGTTTTGGCTGGAGGGTCATTGTTACCATGGAGGATATTTGCTGCTGTTTTGGCCATCTGTCACCCCTCTCCATTCCTGGGGATTCAGAGCTCCCAATCTCCCCACTTCCTTCAGCTGGGGAGGGGGTGTCCAGGACTGAGCAGGAATGTCAGCGTCAAGTTGCTAGCCTCCAAGCCTGTGGCTCACCCTTCCATCTCTGCAGCAAGACTGCTACTGATAAGTTGTTACTTCTAGATCCCTGGAGGGTGCTGGGTACTTTGTGAACTCTTTCTCCAACCTCACTTCCTGTCAGTTCTGCATTATTCAGATCACCTGTCCAGTCCACCCTCTATGGTACACAATCTCTAACATCAACTTCTGTTGCTCACACTGAAGAGCTCTGGTGGCCTCAGGGGCGGGGGAGTGACTTCCCCTAACATCCAGAGCTGTGTGTGACCAGGAGCTCTGGCACACACTTAGAGCATGACAGAGTCACGTTTAACATTCCATTCCACTTCTCCTCTGTGGTCAGAGGCCTGCTCCTGTGGACTGAACCCTTCTCCAGTGGTTTCAATCCACCTTCTAGAAACTGTTTCCTGGGACTCCGTCCTGACCAACGGGATCTACTGCTCATATTTAGAGGGGAGGGAAACCTCTTCTGGAGATTCTGAAAAACAGTCTCTTTGCTAATGGAAAGGAATCTGGTTGGAGGGGGGAGGGGACGACACAAAATGAGGGTGTCAGGAAGGTGGAAGGTGTCTTTCTTCTGCAGCAGCACATCCTGCGGGCACACAGGCACACTGTCCCTGGAACTGGTGCCCCAGTCAGAGGCCCTGGTGAAAGGATGCTGATGGCAGAGGAGTTGGGCAGTGGAGAGACTGGGAAGTGCTTGGGTCACTGATGTCATCAGAATGTGATCTCTGCAGAAATTCCCAGCTTCAGGCTTCAGGAACTAACTAACCCCTATTGCTTCTTCCCCTAGAGCCAGCTTTTTGTTACCTGTAACCCAAAGCATAATACATATGAGCTCAGCTCAAAGCTAGGGATGTAAGCCCCCCAGCAGCTGAGTGGACAGCTTCTGAGCCATGTGAAATGGCTCTCTCTGAGCAAGGGTCTGACTTTCTACCCCCGACAGCATGTCTCTGTACCACCTGCATACATTTGCTGCTCGAAGGTTGGCCCTCCCTCTCATGATGCTGGGACACCTAAAGGGCCTTGATGAGGGCCCTGGGTATAACAACTGCCCCTGTCTTGTTTCTAGCCTGTTCTTCAGTCCTGGTGCAGGGCTCAGCCACAACCTCACACCCTAAGCTCCTTCCTTGATACCGGAACTGAGCGGCTCTGAATGCAGCATGTGGCACTTCTAAAGTACTTGCTTCTGCCAAGGACTCTAGAAGTCTTGCCTTGGACTCCTTGAATCCCCTAAAGAGGGCTGTGTGAAGGAGCTGCTGTGTCTTTTACAGATAAGGGAGCTAAAGGCCAAGAAATTACCTATTTGTCAAAAGTCACATGGCTGCTAAGTGGTAGTGCCTGGGTGATCCATGCCTGGTGCCCAGTCAGCCCTTTTGTCTGCACTCTCGGCTCTGCCTGCTGCCACCCACCCACCCCTGGGTTGGCTTTCCAGTCCCCTCCATAATGGGCATGGTTAGATTCATCTCTCACTTTTCTCACTGTACAGCACTCTATCGAGTCTCTGGTTCTGATAGGACTAATTCTTCCTTCAAAAGGAAATGAGATGGACAACAGCTGAGAGAGTTCACACAGCAGGTATCAGGAGAGCACAAGAGACTCAAAAGCAAGGCTGGCAGCCACTGGACTGTGGCTTTCCAGGTTAATGGTGGCTGCCCATCACCACTGCTTCCAGGTGCCAAGTGGGTCAGTGACAGACAGTCAGTCCCACGTGCAGGTCCCAGCTCTGCCCCACGGAAGCTCCATGAGTCAGGCAGTCCCACAAGCACATGACATCTTTGAGCCACAGACTTTCTGCTGTATACAGAGCGAATGATCCCCTTCTGGCATGGCTTCATGGAGACATGAAGTGTACCTCTCAAATGCCTGGCTCTCAGCAAAGGCTGATGTCCTCTCTTGTCTTCTCTTCATCAGTTCCTGCTGCCACTTGGAGCTGGCCACTCCCGAGGCCACTGACCAAGCAGTTCCAGAGATGCCCACCACATGGTTGGCAGGGACCCGAGCACACACGGCACACTGGAGATAAACACAGGGTCCAGGCACCTGATTCTGAACAATGGGTTATTCTGGGGATTTAATTGCTCCTCAGGGGGCAGATCAGATAGGCTCTTCACAGTGATCAATGCCGGAGGTTGGGATGCGCACCAAGCTGCTAGCACTGCAGTTGACACACCAAGTGCAGGTGCAGAATCCCATTCAGCGGGACACACATCCCAGAATGTCACAAGAGAGGGTGCTCCACAGGGCCCTAGGGTGACCAAAATTCTAGTGTACAAATAGGGAAACTGGGGTGCAGGAAACAAGAGCTTTGATCGCGGCTTTAACACATATCTACCTGGTACTTCCTCCAGGCAGGGCTCTGTGCTGTGCTTAGGAGGAGTGAAAGAGACAGGATCTATAGGTGCAGTTACCCAGCCTGGGGACAAGCATGAAAGGAAGTGTACAAGGACTGTGGTGGTGTGAAGGAGGTACACTCTTTCTCCCAGGCCATCATTCAGTAAAGAGGAAGAGGGTCTGTGCTTGACTGTGCCAGATCCTGTGTGTCTCAGGAGCTAGAGACACATAGAGAGCAGTCTAATGCCTGCCCTCACTGGGTTGGGTCTCAGAGCTGAGATGCAGTAGTGGGCAGATGGAGAAAGGCATGATAGAATGCTGGGGCTGTATACACACTAGAGTAA
The DNA here is from genome assembly GCF_000001635.26 of Mus musculus. Lineage (NCBI taxonomy): Eukaryota > Metazoa > Chordata > Mammalia > Rodentia > Muridae > Mus > Mus musculus. Next base: position 119,989,566 of record NC_000070.6, on the reverse strand, counting down.
AGAGAAGTGGGTGTGGGGACTGGGAGGTCTACAGTTGGCTGGTGCTTTAGGCAGATGGCCAGGGTCCATGCCAATGGGGACAGATTAACTTTAGCAGGAAGACAGTCAGGGCAAAAGAATGTTCTGTCCCGAGTGATGATGGAGAGCCATACTCTGAGCTGACCTGCTTCCTGGGTCACTGAGAACCTAACAGAGCCAAGATCTGCCCAGCTCTCTGTACACACAGCATATACCACCCCCTCAGCTCCCATAGCTACTTCTCCCTACTCACTAGGAAGGAAGGAAGGCACCAGGGAGACCCTTCAGCTGTCACTCTGAGGCTGGACTCATGCCAGGACAGACAATGAAGACAAAAAGGCAAACCCTCTCTCACCCACACATAACAGGGCAAGCCTTGTCCTCTCTTTGTCACCCCCCCCGCCTTATGGAAATTTTGGTGTTAGATATCTTAGGTCCTTCCACCATTGCCGAGCTGTGTGACCTTGACAAGTCCAGCAGAACACCTATCACAAGTAGACATTGCTGTTGTTGAAGAGACGCTGGGAGGATGTAAGGAACAAGGCAAGTAGCTCTCACAGCAGCCTCTGGCCTGCTGGGCTCTTGGCAAATGCACACACTGGGTCTCCTGCATCAGTACCCTAGCCAGCCCAGAGAATCCTCCTGTCTCAAGGTTCCTACAGCCCTGACAGCACCTTTTCCTCCTTTCCCTCCTCTTCCCTCTCTCCTTCCTTCCTTCCTCCTTGCTCCTTCCCCCTTCCTCCCCCTCCTGCCCCTCCCATCTCTTCTTGTCTTCCATGTTCCTTCCTTCTCTGTCTTTCATCACCGAGGGTTGAACCTAGGTCCCCATCAGCAGATTATCTCACTAAGTTGCCTAGGAAGGTCTTGAACTCGCTAATTTCCTGTCTCAACCTCCTGAGTACATGGATTTACATGCCAGAACTACCAGGCCTGGAATTGTTTTCTCTTTCTGTGTTTATGATTGGCCCTGAACATGATTACCAGCTCCCAGAGAGCAGTCTGAGTCATCTGTCTGAATTCGGCAGGGAACACACTGGTCCATCATGCAAGGTGAACTTGGAGGACAGGGCAGGTTGAATTCTGGGTTCAGAATCATCTTTCTTCTCTAAACGATCCTGGGAAAGTTAGCTGGTATTTGTGAATGAGAATGGTAATTGTGCCCCAGGCTCTGCAAAATTATATGGTGACTTCAAGACTACGGTTTCCATTATGGAATGATGGGTTGGAACACGAGCTCATTCAATTTGTAACCTACAGTCCTTCCCATAATACCTTGCTCCCCAGATGTTATGTCTCCTGTTGCCCTTTCCAGACTTAGACCCTGCAGGCAGCCTAGGGTGTGTCTTGATGGCCTCTCGGAGTATCTGAGATTCAGTCGTGTGTTGTTTTAAGACCTGCCAAGCTGAGCTCTGGGATGCAGAGAAATGAGTAGTGCTGAGGCCCTGGGGAAGGGCATCCAGTAGGATGTTGGGGAGCCAAAAGCACCAGAAATGGTGTCTCTGGTCATCGGGTAGGGAGTGTTCCCATTGTGGTCCTCTGCAGGCTGCCAATGACCCTCACTAGGGCCTCAGAGCAAGCAGCCCCTTCCAAGAGTCCTGCCTCCCTGGCTACCTCCTGCTCTGGCTGCTCAGGGGCTGGACTGTGGGGCAAGGGTTCTTAAGGCGTGATGCATGATTGATGGCTTGGATGAGCTCACAGGCTCAGGGAGGGAGGGTGCTCCAAGGGGAGACTGGAGGGAGGCTGGTTATGGATTTTAACCCTCTGATGTTATTGGCTGGGAATTTACCATCAATAATTCAAGGCAGTGGGGAGGAGGGGAGGAGAAAGGGGCAAAAGTGAGAGGGAGGTGAGGGAAAAGGGAGAGAAGGGATGGAGGAAAGGAAACAGACAGGAAGAGGGCAGAGACAGAGATGCAGGTGTTTCCCGTGGCAAGGTGCCCCCCACCTCCTGTCACTCAGCAGCTGCTGTTGTCCTTGACAACCAATGGCACTCAGTCTCAAAGGAGAAGGGGCAAAGGGTTGATGACTCTAGGACCTAGGGTTTTGTTTTGTTTTGTTTTGTTTTCCATTCCTTGGCACTAGAAGGTGGTGAGATCAGGAAACAGGGAACCCAAGGGACCCCTGCCAGCCTCAAAGACATCAAGACCTAGCTCACAACCCGGGGACTGACCTGTAGGGAGAAGAGCCCAGGAGTTCTGCCACCCCAGAGAGAAACCAGCCATTGGCCTTCTGGACAACACCAGAACTTTGTTGCTGAAGCTGAAAAAAATTAACTGCTATATTTAAAAAGCATTGTTCAGTTGCTATGGCAACAGAGGGGCTAAGAATAATATAAAAAGAAGATGATATGCCAGGTTGTCACTGGCAACCCAATTTTAAGTGTGTGTGTATGTGTGTATATGTGTGTGTTTGTGGATGTGTGTGGATGTGTGTGTGTGTGAAGAGCTCAGCGGGGAAAATGGCAAGGTTCAGACCATCTTCCTTGTGCCCTCTGGCACCATCTGCTCTGGCAATGTGTCCAAGCATCAGGCAGGCCTGGCACCTTATGGATCTGCCTAATTCTGGAGAGAACTGGCACACTCTGGCCTTATGCCCAAATAAAGGTAGCTCTCAGGCCCCTGATTGCTGTCCTTTCCTGACAGTCCCTCCCCAGCCCCCACTGCCTGGATTGCTTCCCCCCACCCTACTGCGGAACCCCAGCCGGAGGCACCTCTCAAGCAGATGGCCCCCAAATAGTATCTCCTCTCCAATCTCAGAGCTTTCAGCAGCCTGGTGGACTCCCAGGGGACCACCAGGGAAGGCAGATGGTCAGGAGAGAAGAGCCTGAGACACATTTATCAATCTGCAGTCTGGATGTCAGGTGGCTCAGCATGGGTGGCAGTTCCTCTCATGCTGCTGGAGAGACGTCCAGCTGGGCCCAGGGGGCCTAGAGGAGACCCACGGCAGGCTAGGAGAGGTATACAGAGGGGACCCACGACAGGCTAGGGGAGGTTTGCAGAGGCCCATGGGCCCTCATGTACCTGCCAGCTGCTTGATGGATCTGAGATGGCTGCACCACACCCATAGGGAGACAGGAGCAGCCAAAAGGCAGACAAGATGCCCACTGTACTTTACTGGTAGCGGGTTTTAGAAGCTTCCATCTGCTATTTGTGTCCCTGTCAAAGTCAAGCAATGGCAGAAGACAGTTTTGAAGTCAGCCAATCTGGGATTCCCATGCAGGCTCTGTTTCAGATTGCTGTGCCAACAAGGTGTTCACCATCTCTGAAAGGACCATGGACATGCCTCAGTGAGCTGGGGTTACTAAGGTGCCAACTGGGCATGGAGAACACCCTCAGTGCCTGGCTTCACTCTGGTCCTGACATCAAGCATCTTGCTTGTGCACTTTATAACAAGCTCAAGTCCAAATCCATTTGCTCGATGAAACACGGAATGGTGTGGACTAGGGAGATGCCAGCACACAGAAACGGCCGGTGAGGGACACTGGTGGATCATTGGGAATGGAATCTGCTGATTCCAGATGAAAGGGGAACTGTCAGTACATGCTGAGGACAGGGATGGGGAGGGAAGGCCTGTCTACGGGGGCGTGGCCTGAGTAAAGGTAAAGGGGCAGGAAAGCAGAAGGTGTGTGACAAGGAGGACATAGGGAAAGGAAAGGACAATTGCCATGGGAGGCTAGACACGGGGTGATCCCGGATGGAGGTTGCTAGTGGGCCTCGCACAGGTGCCCAGGTCAGGGGAAGAGGCTTTAGCTTAGACAAGACAGGACTTCACAATTTACAAGCTGTATCTGTGTTCACAATGCTCTTTGGTTATCTCCAGAAAGATAGGAGGTGAGTCTATTTAAGCTCTTTAGGGCTTTCCACAGTCCAGGCTATCTGCTGTATACAAGAGTAGCTTCATATTAAGGGCAGTGGGTATAGGGACCACATTTCAGGGCAGTCACCATATTCAGGAATAGATGACCAACAAAAGTCAGATTTTATCATTTGTGTGTGCATGTGTACTTTTTGTTTGTTTATGTGTGAGATAAAGAACATGAAATGTGAGGGCTTAAAGGAACTGGGGAAGGGAAAGAATATAATCAAAATATGTTGTATAGAATTTCCCTCTGTGTGTGTGTGTGATCATGCTGATTCTAAAACATCCTCTCATATAGTAGGAGAGTTCATGAGAAAGGGCTTGTGGTACGTGTGGTCACAGAGAGCTTCCTGGAAGAGGGGGTATGGAATAGCCTTCCAGAAAAACAGCAGAGCCCTGCTCAGAGCTGGCTGAAAAGTGTTTTTCTACCCAGATAGTCCTGAGCCTCACGGGAGGCTCCTGAGCATGATAGGAAACATATTCTTTTGGTTTTGAGATACGGTTCCATGTGGTCCAGAATGACCCCAAACTCACTGTGCAGCCAAGTATGACTGGATTTCTGATCACCCTGCCTCTGCCTTCTGAGCTCTGGGATTACAGGCATGCATGGCTCTACCCCATTTATGTGGTGCTGGGGACTGAACTCCAGGCTTCACATATGCTCAGCAATCCCTCTACCAACTGAGCTGCTTCTCCAGCCCCGGGAAGCACACTTCTGATAGAGCAAAGTACCATAGCCAGGAGGCTGGAATTGAGGCTCACAATGTGCTGCCACTGCCATAGTTGATGGATAGAGGGGAATGTCTAGGCACCCCAGGACATCTGGACTGGACAGAGAAGCTTTGGAGGGCAGATGGGTAAGAGTTGGCCAAGCAGACATAGTAAGAGAAGAACATTCAATCAGAAAAGGAAAAGAAGCCAAGTGGAGGAGCAAGGCTCAGGAGCAGAGGCAGGGGAATTCCGTTTTGGGGTTAGGACCTGACTACCTTAGAATTTCATCTGACCTTCAACCTACAGTCATTCCCTCACCCACGGGAGCAATTCACCTGCCTATAACACACTGAGACTCCTCCCAACATTTCTACCTCCTGTGACCTAGCTGTCTTGCACTGATCAGTGTATCCCTGTGATCAACAAGAGACCTAGTCAGTGTCAAGAAGCCTCTCTGGGGACCCAAGCTACAGTCACAGGAAGGAATGATATGTGACTGGAACTTGGGGAACCAATATACAAAGACCAGGGGCCTCTGTATAACAGATATACAGGGGTCAGTTAAGTGGCCTTTCTGACACTTCCCCTGTCTACCTTCAAACACCAGGCCTCCCCGTCTATGATGCAGAGCACACAGGAATTCCTTTGAGTCTGACAGCTCGACCCATCCATCACGTTGGAGCAGAGCAGGAGAATCAGTCACTATATTCCCCACTGAGGTGGTTGACAGTGCAGTCTGTCCTCTGGCTTACCTGAGCTGTGGGAAGTGCACCCGGAACTCAGTTCTCAAAAAATTAGGGTTACGGTTAGGGTTAGGGTTAGGGTTAGGGTAAGGATTAGGGTTAGGAACAGCACAGCCATCAGCCGCAGAAGCAACCATCGGCACTAGCTTATTACCTTCCTAAAGCCCAGTGCACACAAAGCTTATAGGAGAAGTCAGCGAGCCATGAATGGGACCTAAGGCAAGCCCTATATCAAAGTTGTAAGTAGAGATGGGAGCCCTGCACGATGCTGGTGGGTTGTAGAAGGGTCCAGAGACTTCAGAAAACAGCACAGAGAGGCTGCAGAAACCTAAGGACAGCAGTGCTGTATGATCAGGCAGCATGCTTTCTGCTGGGTCTGTTTTGAAAACGGGATCTCAAAGTGAGGCTGTGCTGCTACATGTGTGACAGCGTGAATCCCGGTAGTCACAGAGTGGGACACAAAGCCCCAGGGATAAGGAGAGCATGCCAGCCATAGCTGTGTATCTATACTCATAACCAAGCAAGACACAGCCTTAACAAAGGAGGACACCCTGTAGGATGTGACAAGGTGAGGAGAGTGGGGGAAAGACATCGCGCTAAGAGAAAGAAACCAATCATGGTACGACACGCTCTTTCATGATTCCATTTGTACGAGGTGTCTAGACTCTTAGAAGCAGGAGGCAGGATGAAGGTGACAGGATCAGGCAGCAGTGGAATGAGGTGTCTCTACACGTCCATATTTCAGTGAAGCAAACCAGGAAGATCTAGAGATCTGGTGCACAGCAGCATGCCCACAGCTAACAACACCACTGCACACATGAAGTGTGGCCACAGGGAAGGGCTCATGCTAAATGCCCTTACTACAGACTTTTAAAGGCTCATACGCCAGAATGAGAGGTTGTAGGCAGGTGTGCTGGTTAAGTATCAGTGCTAGCAACGTAGTGTTTATATAATCTGGATCCTGTGCCAGGCTGAGACTGGAGTCACTGCCTACTGGTAACTCATCACACACTATGGAGAGCCTCATTCACCTCCCCCAGCAAGGGAGGAAACAGGCAGAGTGGCTGAGTGACATATCCACATTGTTCATGGTGACAGAGCTGCCATCAGAACCTGGGCTGGTGGCCCCAATTCACCTTCCCAACACTACTCTCTGCTGCACTTTGGGGACATAGGTCTCTAGTCACTATCAGATGGTGTGCATTCTTCAGGGAGCAAGGAGGCATGACCTTCATCTGAGGGCACAACATGGGCATTTTCCTGCACCAGACTCCAGGCATTGTCAGACCTTCACTTCTAATGAAGTTCCGGTGAGATGCCACAGGAGGAACTGAGGGCCTGAGGGGCCTTGGGCCCAGCAGGGTGCCTCTCCCCTGGAAACTCCTGTTCCCGCCCCTGGTCCACTGATCCACATCCTTCCTTCCTTTCACGAGTCCCAGCAGCTCTGGCGTGCATCTCCCATGCACTGGGAACCCCATGCAGCCTGGCCTAGCCGTGGCTTGTCTTGTTTTCTGCCACACCCTTTGCTCTTTTGACTTTTCTGGCTCTTAGAACAAGCTTGTGATGTGCCTGCTGCATGTAAGAGATTTACTGAAATGACATGAATTTCCTACAGAAGTTAGCACTGGCCCTGACCAGATCATGACATTAACAAAGGAAGTCTAGTTATTCCACCCACCTGCCCCCTTCACTTGTAAGAGCTTTTTGTTTGTTTGTTTGAGTATCTGTCATACATAGAAGTTGGAACAGAGCAGGGTAGTCTGTATTTTCCAAGTCTCCCACAGTCCAGGTGGGATGCAGATCAGCAAAGATGGCTATAATATGTCAGGTCTTCACAAGGAGGTTTGGCAGCCCAATGGCTGGACAGGCTTAAGGACAGGCAGAGCACTCAAGAGAGTCTTCCTAGAAGAGGCAGACCGAGTACTGAGTTAAAAAGTAAGAAGGGGGAATGAGCCACGAGAAAAGAGGTTAAGCATAGTATACAGATGGAACCACAGTTGAAAGGCAGAGGGTGGCATGGGCTAGCTATAAATGTTGGAGAGAAGACAGAACGACAGGCATGTTTAAGGGCCCTTGCAAGCCACTAAAGGAATTTGACATTTAAACCTGCAGGTTGTGGGAAGCTAATCAGGGGGATGATGGGTCCAGATTTGTGTTCTAGAAAGATCACCATGGTTTACCAAGGACCAGGCCAGAGGAGGCACCTTGGCAGCCGTTAGAAGCATCCATAGAGATCCAAATCCAGATAAGAGGAGGTGCTGGCATGGGAGTGACAGTAGGAAGCCCACAATACGTTTGACCTGAAGCCCATAGTACTTACTGAATTGCAGAAAGGAGTAGAGTGTATAGGATCAGAGATAAAACCTGAGTCTAACAGAATAGAGTAGAGTGTCTAGGATCAGAGATAAAAGCCGAGTCTAGAGCATCTCATCTTCTTTCCAGGAAGTCTTGTCTCCTGCCTCATCCCAACCCGACTCCACTGCAGAACTGAAAGCCATGTAGTCCTTGAGGGGAAACTCCGTGGAATGTTAACCATCTGGCTCAGGACCTGGGAAGAATTCCACTAGCAGAAAATACACCCACACCATAGACACACACACACGCACACACACACACACATGCACACATGCATGCATACACCATGCATACTCACACGTGCTCTATAAGAACACACCACCAGTCTCGGCAGAATGAGCCAATCCCAATCACCTTGCTAACACGTGTGCTGAGCACAAGTCACTTTGGTGCTTGTCAACACTCATTAGCCATGAAGCAGGAGCAGGCACCAAGGGCCAATGAGATCATTGTAAGTAATGATTTTGCTCTCTGCTGCCAATTGGGAAGAGGCAGCTCTCAGTTTCTTTGAGCCATGGGAGTCTCTGTGAAGTGTGAGGGACTGGGGCTAGGGCTGGGGTAGGGGTTGGCTCTCCTGTCCTGTTCTTTGGTCAGAGGTGGAAAGTTCTCAGATCATGCGAGTGACACTAGCTGACGAAGCACGCTGGCGCTCCCACAGGCCTGAGACTCATGGTTTAGAGGAATATTGTAAGCGGGTTTCCCAACTTCTTCCAAATGTCATTCCCTGGCACGGCCTTCAGCGTCTCTTGGGAGCACAGCAGCTTCAGGAGTGGTTTAAGAATCTGTGGTCTCTTCAGATTTGCTGGGTTAGCATGAGGATATCCTGGGACTGGGCTGTGGCACCCCCTTCCACCGCCATTCCTCTGTCACCTTCAAAAGCTGCTCCCAGAGAAATGGCCACACCTCTAGTTAGAAAGCTTTAAGGCCAGTCTTCCACATGTTTGATGACTCCCACAACTGCCCCACCATGCCCCTTGGAAGCCCCGATAGCTCCCTGGAGAAGGAAGAAAGGGAGGTACACAGACTCCCTAGAACTGCTCTTTCTTGTCACCACTGCTAAGTGACATGGGCAGAGATGGAATGTGATTCCACAGCCAGAAATACAGAAGGCCCCAGAACAGCATCAAACAATAGCACGGATCCCAACAGCTCTTCTCACATCTGTTCACATCTGTCTCTGGCCCTCTGAGGTTGTAGTGGAGACCTGAGGCGTCCTGCTCAGAGCAGATGTCTCATACTAGGAGGCAGGAATGGGTAAGGGGCAGATCTTGGGAGACTCTTGAGGTACTAGATGTGTGATGCCAGGTAAAGAATGAGGGATTGGGCTGGGACTGTAGCTCAGTGGTACAGCGCTTGCCTGGCATGCATGAGGCCTTGAGTTCAAACACTGCCCTGAAAAGAAAGGAAAAGAAGGGAGGAAGGAAGGGAGAGAGGGAGGGAGGGACGAAGGGAGGAATGGAAGAAAAAAAAAACACCGAACTTAGCATCACCCCTAGGCTTCATGTTAGTCCTCCCCTGGTATAAAATCTTGCAGGATCTTGTCTGAGGCCATGACCTCAGACCTGCTGGGCAGTTCTGTTTGGTGGGTAGACGTGCAGACATGCACTATTGCAAGACTAAGAGGAGTCCTAGGTCCTTAGTCTCTTTTTCAACATGATGGTCTATGAGCTTTTCCTCCTCGTGATCTCAAACCAACCCAGGAGGTGTGGTGGGCCAGCTGCTGGTCTCCCCAGTTTATAGAAGAAGAAACTGAAGTTCAGAGTGTTCAACTGACTTTCCCAAAGACCCACAGTGAAAGCAAAAGGCAGAAGTGAAATCCAGACAGTTGTCTTCTCCATCTTGGTCTGAAACAGCAGAGTCTGAGTAGGATGAGCACACACACACACACACACACACACACACACACACACACACACACACAGAGAGAGAGAGAGAGAGAGAGAGAGAGAGAGAGGGAGAGAGACAGAGACAGAGAGACAGAGACAGAGAGACAGAGAGACAGAGACAGAGAGACAGAGAGACAGAGACAGAGACTTCTCAGCCCTGCCACAGCCTTACCCTGTTACAGGGACAAGGGAAAGATGATTATTTGCAAGGAAATGCTGCCAAGAGGCAAAGATCCCTGTTATCCCCTCTGGACAGCCAACCACCACGAACACATGTGGCCCTGCTTAAGGCAGCCGGGAAGGGATGATCAAAAACTCCCTGGAACCATCACTGCTTATGGCCAACAAACAGCACCTGCTCCTTCCAAAGGGGAGATGCTGCTGGGCAGAAACCTTAGACACAGGACTGGCAGATCTCTAAACTAACCCACAGGCCTCCTGGGTCCTGAGAAGCCACCAGGAAAGGAGGGACAGTGGCCCTCTGTCTTTTCACCTGGCTGCTCTGGAACACAAACAAGTAGGCACTAACAGACTCCAGACCAGGCTAGACAAGCATAAAAAGCAGGTGACTCTGTCTCAGTCCTGCAGAAGATGACAGGATGCCAGAGATGACGTGACCAATCCCAGACCCGGGAGCAAGTACATCCCTTTACTTAGTGTATTTTTTGGCTTAAAAAACATATATTACAAAGATTAATTTTGCTGTGAAATCATTTATAATGACGACTCCTAGCATTAAGAAGCCACTCTGATTTCCCAGTGAGGGCGGTCTAGAATCAGAAATCCTGCCCCAGCCAGTAAAGCTAACCCCTGGTAGGGGTGGATAACCAAGTCAAACAAACAACCCATCTTGAATATACTAAACCAATAAGACCTTAAAACCAATCAGCCACTTTTATACCTGAAACTAACTGTTTTCTTTGAACATTTTGGACTACCCCATCGGCCTGTCTACTATTGAACATTTCTGCTTGCTACAAAGTTCCCTTTTCAGCTAAACCTTGACTGACTGCCTCCCCTTTCTCCCTCCCTCTCACCCTCCCTCCCTCCCTCCCTCCCTCCCTCCCTCCCTCCCTCCCTCCCTCCCTTTCTCCCTCCCTCCCTCCCTTTCTCCCTCCCTCCCTCCCTCCCTCTCACCCTCCCTCCCTCCCTCTCACCCTCCCTCCCTTTCTCCCTCCCTCCCTCTCTCCCTCCCTCTATCTTTGGCTGCCCTCAAAGAGATGGTCTTCCTTTCTTCACGCTAGATGTTGGAATATTGCTGGGCTCCATACTGACTATAATCCCCCTGCTGCAGTCAGGGAGGCCGTGTAACATAATGTTTATTTATCACCTTTGGATCTGGAAGCCCTACTCCCATGCTCAACCCATCCCAACTTACTGCTGCCTTGAAGGTATTAGGAGTTTTCCAGTGTCTTGGTGTTCAAGAGCAAACACCATGCACTCCTCAATGTTGGCTCAAAGTCTCACTCCCACGCCCCTTCTACGACATGCTGCCTGCTCCTTCCCAAGGAGCCCAAGCTTTGAACCTGGGTTCCTGTTCCTTTGAACCTTCCAACTTGCATTCAGATCCCAAGTGCACCCCGGGTCTGCCTTGAACACTGCTACTTCCTGTGTGTCATATCATGGTCTTCATATCCTGAGGCTGGTGTCTTCCTCTCCCTCACACATGGGGAGAGGCCTGAGCCCTGAGTGGGATGGGGGAGCAGAGGCCTGAGGGTGGCTGGGCTCTTGGACCTTCTGAAGGCCACCACAGGTTCCCAGGGTGATGGCAGACCCTTTCCACCCCATCCTAAGCAGGCACACCCTCCCACAGGGGATCCCAGGTGGAGGAGGGGACAGGAGTCCAAAGCAGAGAGAGAATGGGGTTGGCATGGGGTGGGAGACACACCAGCAGAGGGAAATGAAAGCGGCCTTGAGAAAAAGGAACGAACGGGGGTGGGGGGGGTGGGAAGCAGAAACCAAACAAGTGACCAAGAAAATGAGATCGTCCAGAGGAAGTGGGTGGGTAAGGCTCTGAGGGAGGAATCCCCCACGGCCTGCTGTTTCCTCCCCGCTCAGAGGACAGGGTGGGATTGGCTGGCCACATGCTCCCTTTCCCCCACCTGCTCCCTTGTCCTCTGGGCCTGAGCAGATTTGGCAGAAGAGGTCAAGGTCCCAGCCCTGGAATAATCATGGAACACAGAGTCCGAGTCCTTCTCTTTTTCTGAGTGACTCTTGAGTAATTATAAGATCCCCGGAGCCTCCATTTTTCTACCTCTAAAATGGGTATAGCACTGCTGGGAGCCAACATCCTTGCATGGGCCTACCTAATGGGACCCAGGGCAGGAGCACCCAACTCTTCAATGCCTAGACAGACACCTCTCCACACACTCAGGCTTCATGATCACCTTATGCTTTGTGGGCTCTCGAATACAGGCTGACATAGTACCGTCTCTAGAGTCTCTGCTCGCCCTCTTATCTGGTAGCTTCTCTCTCAGGTAGGTGACTTAGCACAATGAGCACGCCTCAAATTGGGCCTGACCACAGATCCATCAGCCCCAGTCTAGGAGTGCTTGACCCAGTGGGAGCTGAGTGCCACAAGGGCACTCTGTCTGTGTCTCTGTCTCTGTCTCTGTCTCTGTCTCTGTCTCTGTCTCTCTCTCTCTCTCTCTCTCTCTGTTCCTGTCTCTGCCGTTCTCTGTGTTCCTGTCTTTCTCTCAGTGTCTGTGTTTCTGTCTGTATCTGTCTCTCTCTCTATCTCTCTCTGTCTGTCTCTGTCTGTCTCTCTCTCTCTCTCTCTCTCTCTCTCTCTCTCTCTCTCTCTCTCTCTCTGTGTGTGTGTGTGTGTGTGTGTGTGTATCCCACATATCAGAACAGGGAAAGGAGACACAGGGAGGCAGGGCATAGGGCAAAGTGCTGGGAACAGCAGGTGACAGAAGAGGCCAGAGGACATGCCCTTAACCCAAGACATTACCAATAGTCCTCAGACAGGGTCAGGAGGGATTTGCTGATGTCAGCTCCAGACATGAGGCTCCTTCTGCAGCCAGACTTGTGCCCTGGCCACATCTGTCTGCAGACATACTTGGGGAATCCCCACCCTTACCCCTGGCAACCCTGGGCATAGGGGCAGGTTCTTATGAACTGGTCCAGCCAGGGACTAATTCTAGGCCCGAGAGAGAGAGAGAGAGAGAGAGAGAGAGAGAGAGAGAGAGAGAGAGAGAGAGAGAGAGAGAGAGAGAGAGAGAGAGAGAGAGAGAAACCTAACTGCTGAGCCTGAGGTGTCACAAGGCCCAGCTGGGTCCCAGGCAGCAGAAGGGGTTTTTCCTCAGTGCATGTGTAGACTGCTAAGGGCTTCATTTGCATAGAGGCCAGGGGCTGCTCTAGGGTCAAGCTGCAGCCCATAGCCCCCAGGTGGCTGCAGTCTTGTTCTAGGTCACAGCCCACAGTAGTTGGGGGTTACCAACTACTCCACCATGTGCCTCTCACTCTTGCCATACAGGAATTTCCAGGACCAGGCTTTCTGTCCCATGGCCCTCCAGCCTCCTGTTCATTGCCCGATGTAAAACGAGGCTCCTCACCATACCCACTCCAGGGAGATGTGAGGATGAGATGAGATGAGGTGCGGGAGGGGGTGGGGAGGGGAGGGGAAGGATGGGGTGGGGGTAGCTCCCTGTGCACTGAGGAGAGAAGGGGGAAGCTCCCTAAGCACTGAGGAGAGATGGGGTGGGGGTGGGGTGGAGAAGGAGCGGGGGAGGGGTGGCAGGGGTTGTGGGGGGGTTCCCTATGCACTGAGGAGTGCCATAACCGACCACTCCTTCCCTCCTGTCTCATCTTCACCTGTGATACAGGTAAAGGAGAGCAGCATGGTCGGTCCGTGGCCCTGTTCCTGCTCTCCCTGGCTCGGGGACTCGCAGCTCCATTCCCGTTGTTTAGCACCTGCTTCTCGAGGACAAGCCGACCAAACTCTGAGCTCTGGCTGGCAAGTGTAGATGGCTGCCCTCATGCCCTCGTGGCCTTCTATGTTCAGGGTTTATGTGACGATTGCCACAGTCCACCCTCCTCCCCAAACTTGTTGTTCGGAGAGATCTGTCTGTCATCCACCGTTGAGTCTAAGCAAGCCTCCAAAGACTCCAAAGCTGAAAGATTCTGGGAGAGTTTTGAATCTCCTCCTTCCCACCCTCCACCCACTTTACAGAAGGAAAAAGAGAGAAGAGAGATCCTTAACCCTGGCTTGTGAGGAGCAGAGTTGTGGCTGGGAACAGAACACTCCAGGCTGTGTGGTCCTTGAGCCTCCCAGTCACTGTCCCAAGCTTGCAGAACTAGTTCTCTTGACTTAAGAACAGGTCAGGGCTGGAGAGAGGGCTCGGTGGGTGAAAGCTTGCTCCCCAGAACCATGTAACACGCTAGTGTTTGTCTGTAATCCTGGGCAGTGACGAGGAATCATCTGGAACAAGGTAGCCTGGAGTACACAGCAAAGGGGCAGAGGCAAGAGGAGAGACTTGCCTCAAATGAGACAGTAGAGAAAGTTAACTGTCTCAAAGTCGCCCGTTAACCTCCACACTCCTGCTGCGGCACACGTGCCTACATTCACACCCGTATCTACACACATACTAAAGATACAGGGGAGGGGAGGCGGAAAACACGCCAGCAATCTGATTCTGTACCGAGTGTAAAGCCCTGGGAGTAAGAAAGAGCATGTGTATTAACTAGAGGACCTGAACCTGCAGGGTGGGGCACCTTTTCTCTCCCACTGAGATCCATGTCTTTGTAATGAGCCCTATTGGAAGACTAGAGAACCCTCATAAACTGGAGGTATGCCCTCTCTCCCCTGGGGAGACCTTGTTGTGACTATAGGGGAATTGGTCCAGATAGCCAAAGACTCTGAGTGCAGGAAGCTAGAAGCCATGTCCTTGCCACTGTGGCCTTGAGAGTGCTGTTTCTGTCCTACCCTGGAGAGGTGAGGGGTAACCTGATGCCTCCCATTCTACACCATCCCAGTTACAGTCCAGTTACTGTTGCTTGCCTTTCTGGCCTCAACTTGCTCCATGTACCTAGTGGTAGAAGAGCTAGCTGCCGTGTAGCACTGACTGACTCCTGGGGTGCAGGAATGGGGGGGGGGGGTGGGAACGTGGGCCATCAGGGGCCATGCTGCAAAGAAATGTTCAGGGCCAGTGGGGCAGAACCCATCTCTCTCATGCTTTTTGCCTGTTAATAATGCATGGGCAGCCGGCGCGGGACAATCCCAGGTCTGAGGTCAGGTGGCATTAGGAGGACTCTAATGGTCCTAATTACCCTGCGAAGGTTCCCAAGTGGGATGTGGGCAGCATGGCGGGAAGCCAGGATTCCGGGCACTTAGGCCCACAGGTGGGAGGTTGGGGGTGGGGTAAAATGACAGCTTCCATAGGCCAGAGTGCCACTCAAAGAACTAGGGGTGATCCAAGGTTTCCTGCATGGGCCATATTTATAAAGAGGAGCGAGGGCTGGCTCTGGCAAATAGGTCACCAAGATGGCAGGGAGTCTAGAAACTGTCCCCTGCAGTTTCTTATGGGCCCCCTGCTATGCTCCCAACTGCACACCTCTAAGCGCTAGGGACTCCCCACCTCCTGGAGTGACTCAGAACCCTTTCTTAAACAGCTATAGCCTCTGGGGGAAAGGTGGTAGCACACGGAAAGGAAAGGTGACAGCAAATAACATTGAATGTTGGTGACATAAACACTTAAACTGAATAAAGGGGCTGGTGTGGGGGACAGGCCTACTTCTAATACTGGGAACCCTCTTTGTCCCCTGTCAGACTCAGGCCACCAACCTGGCCAGATTCCCAGAGTCAGAGCGTTTTCTCCACAACCCAGAGGGCCCTGTGACAGCCGCCTCTCTTGCTGTCTAAGGACAGCCACGCTGCAACACGCCACCTGGTAACCCTCATCTCCAAGTGTCAATACCAAGGTGTGTGTGTGTGGGGGGGGGTGTCACTGTGCCATCCACTGGGAGCTGGCAGCCTGACTTCCAAGGGTAAGTTATACAAAACTACCATAGCTTCTACTTGGCTCTCTTTTGCACTGTTGTGCAGCCTATGGGTGATCCGAGATCCCCTCCAGCTGTGATCAGTGGTCTCCTCCAGCCACCAAGCCAGCCACAATACCCAGCCCTGACTCTTCATTCACTGACTACAATCTCTTGAGACCCCGTGCCAGGTCCTGACCCACAGAAATGGCTCATGTTTGAAACTACTAAGTTTAGAGTCATTTATTACAAGAAATAAAAAACAATTCTATGCCAAGCAAATCCTGGTCATGCAACAGGAATGTTTTTCTGCAAAAGAGTTGGGTTTTTTTGTTTTTTGTTTTCCAATCCTGGAGTTTATGGGGGACCCAGAAACAATAAAAGACGAAGTCCTGGCCTAAAGCATATGTCAGGCTCCCAGCCACAGCAATGGGTGCAGCAGCAGTCTGAGGCGGGGATACCCTCTACAAAGAGTAGGAAGGAATTTTGAGGGGGTGGCTGCTGACTTGGGTAGGGCTTGAAGCAGATCAACTATATAGTAGAGGGTGAGGAGCCATGATATCTGTCAGAGAGTTCCTATACTGCCTGCTGTGGTCCTGACCCTAACATCCCTAAATAGAAACTGAGGTTAAACAATGTACTCCAGGTCACAGACAGGGAAAAGAAGGGGCCCAGATTTGAACTGAAGAGGACAGTGAGGCTTGCACTAACTGGCAATGGGGAGTGCTAATGAGGCCTAGAGTGACAAGCTCCCACAGCTATGGGGCAGAGGACTAAGGAGGTAGCCTAGGGAAGCCCACTTAGGCTGGTGCCACAGAGCCACAGAAAGACAGAGAAAGCGCAGGGGTGGGTGGTGAGGGCTTGGCAGGAGCAAAGGACCCAGCTCACCCTCACCCACCCACGCTCCTTGTTTCTACCAGGATGGTCCCTGTGCTCTTGTGGCTTTCTCACCCATCCCCTCGCAAAGCTCGGAGCTGCCTCCTCATGCAGCATGGGGACCAGGAAAAGGCTCTCTTCCCCTGGCCTGACAACTCCTCAGCAGAGTGCCTGAGTCCCCAGTATGATGTCTTGAGACCGTTACGCTCCAGAGGCTCCTACTGGTATTATACAGGGCCCGGGAGGGTAGGAAGACATAAGACCCCAGGTTTCCAGCCCCTACAGAGTCAAAAGCATCCCAGCCTGCTTCCTCCCTTGTCTCTGGTTCCTATGGGCCTCACACACAGCAAGTACTCAATTTATGCTCATAGAACAAACGACCCGGAAGGGACCAAACTCCATTCTGCAAGCACAGTAGTTTGCAGCATGCTGGGAAATCACATGGAAAAAAAATGTCATAGTAGTGAATTTTCATGCTGGTCTAGGGATCCAGGTCTCTTCTGTCATTGCCAGGTGACTGATGGCGTCTTCCTGGCTGTCCTGGGCATCAGGCCATCCTGGCTGTGCTAACAGTAAGTAATGTGATGGGCAGGGTGACCACATGAGCAGAGGCAGAGCCAAGGGATGCCCATCCCTGCACACTGAAACCCCGGTGCTGACAGCCTGTGGTCCGACTCCCAGGTACTAATTGGTAATTACTGTAAAGAGCCTGGCAGCCGGCAGCAAGGCTGGAGAGTCCTCCAAGGCCTGCCCTGTTCCTGCATCTCATGGGTCTCAGTGCCTATGGGAAGGGGCCTCCCAGACCCCCCTATATCCAAGAGGAAACAGATGCCCAGCATGAATCAGAGACTTGGAAATGTCAGGCTAGTGCAGCCAGAATGGAGAGCAGCTATTCTTCCATGGAAGAAGCATGGTTAGGCTTTGGTCTCTACACTGAGGGTGGTCCCTAAGGTCCTCCTCTAGCCCTAGTGGATCACATGCATTCCCAGGAATGACAGTTGTCCCTAAGGTGTGTCTCTAAGACCTTACAGATCTTGGTGTCAGAATTAAGATCCCACCATATGCTGGCTGTGTGGCCTTTGCCATCCAGTTAACTTCTCTGGACTTCAGGGTATTTTTATATCTGAAAAATGGGTTTGTGCCCCAGGCAGAATTAAGGAACCAGTTGGCATGTACAAAGCACAACACATGTGGCCCAGAGAAGGTGAGAGATAAGCCTTTATCCAGGGACTGTACAAAGAGTCAGCATTGGGTAAATGCTTCTGGATCAGGGCCCAGGCTGGTGAGGGACCCCACTAATGACCACTGACCCCTTGCTGATGCTTGGGGTATGCTATGGAGGAACTGTGGGCCATGTGCATAACTTAGAAAGACATCCAGACCCCCAATCTAGCCAGCATTGGAGTAGGGAGGGGACCAAAGCCAAAAATCACGGGGAAGATGCTCTGTGAAGAAAGAAGGGAAGGCTCAGTGTGGCTGGGCAGGTGGTGGTGACAGGGAGCCTCATCAGGGACATGCTCATGGCAGTTGGCAGCCTGTGAGAACTGAGGGACATGTTCACTGACATGGTGGCTAATGTTACTGAGCCTGGAGTGGAGGCTGAGAAGGGAGTTGAGGACCATGAACGTGGCAGCAAACAATAACTAATGCACTTAAATTGAGGAGTGGGAAGAAGAGGTTTGATCTAGGCACACACCTGTTATCCCAGCGCTCTGAGAGGCCAAGACAAGAGGATGGAGAGTTCTAGGCCAGCCTGAGGTATTTACAACCCTGTCTCAAAACAAAATAAAACAAACCCGCACAAAACTGGAGGCTAGATTGCTTGTGCTTCTGTGAGATCAGCTGAGCATCGGCTGAGCTCCGCAATCAACCATGCTGCAGTCAGTCATTTGCAGGATGATTTCCTTCAAGCATTCTGGGGTCTCCAACACAACTACATCGTCAAGAACCCCTTGCGGAAAGTGGAATCGTTTAAGCCTCCTTTAACTGATAAAAAAACCTGAGACCCAGGGCAGGTAAGATTGCTCAGTGGGTAGAGGCATTTATCAGTGAGCTTAAAATCCTAAGCTGGATCCTTGGACCCATACGGAGAGAGAACAGATTCATACAACTTCTCTTTGATTTCCACACATGCACTGCGGCACGTGTCCCCACAATAAAAGAAATAGAAATGAAATTAATTTTAAAAAAAAGAACTGAGGCTCAGAGAGTCATGTTGTGCCTCACGTTACTGGCAAAGCAGAACCTGGAAGCTAGCCACTGATAATTCCTAGGCAGCACCCACTGCTCAGGGAATCCTACCATCATGAGCCCTTGGGGCATGTGTGACACACAGTAACCTAAGTCAGTGTGTGTGTGATGGCGATGAGGATGACAGAGGTAATGGCAGTCACTGGGATGATGACAGGCACGAAGACCACATACCTTGTTTGATTTAATCTATTTGACAGAGTTACAAGGAAGGAGTCACCATCTATGGGGAAGCTGGACCCCACTGGTGTGCAGCTTTGTGGGGGTGTCTGAAGCCAAGTCTTGGCTACCCATGCCAGCCCCATCTTGGAGCTCACTCGGGTAGAAGCAACCAGGCCCCGATCCTGCCCTTCCTCTACCTCCCATCATGCTTCCCTCCTCTCTCATGGGGCTGGAACGCTGTGTGGCTCTCTTCAGTCTTGTAAATTGGGACTCAGGCGTTGCTGGAGAATGAAGCCCATCTCTCCTTCTCCGCCAACGCGAAGGGAGCTGGGTGACAGGCAGATGAAGGAAGTCTGTGCTGCTCCACAGCCACCCACATGCTATCTAAATTCACCGCCAGACAAAGTCGGCTCTTTGTCTTGGAGCCTCCCTCCCTCCCTGCCATTCATGCGCTGGGAGATTTTGCTTCCAGTAAGTGGAGGCTGGAGGGAGAAGAAAGCAAGCAGGAGAGGAGGAGAGGAGAGCAGGGAGAGGGGGACAAGACAACACTGAATCAGAACCAACTTAGCCTCACTGTCACAGTGACAGCTCGAAGAAATGATTTGTAGGCTGCTGTGCTAGGAGACACTGTCTCTAAGGAGACCCCTCTCTGTGAGCCACTAGGCAGCAAGTACAGCATCTGGGAGCACGTGAGTGTCACCTAGACCCTCCATGGGCCATTCAGGAGTGCTAAACTCCAATTCTAGAGCTCAGGCTCTGAGCCTCCATAGCGGCTGACCTGTGTAACACAGCTGAGCTGCAGTGGTACCCAGAGCTCCGCTCTGAGAAAACCTGTGGCAGGTGAATGATGTCCCATGAGAAGGGAGGCTAGACCTACCCTGGACAGGCTGTGCTGCTCAGCTGGCCCTGCCTGGGGGAGGAGGTGGTGGTGGTGAGCCGAGAAGATGAGCTCGAGGATGACAAGGCTTCCTGGATTTAGGAAGAGGGAGAGAATTTGGCAGCTCACCTAGCTCTGTGTACAACCAGAAACCAGGTCACACCTGGCCAGGTGACCTTTTGTCACCTGCACAGGTATCCTGAGATGCATCTGTAGCCCGAGGGCCGAGCTCCAGGTTATGTTCTAGCTTCAGTCTATAGCAGATGTCCACTACAGGCAGAGGCAGTGTGAAGACCAGGACTGTGCAGGTTTCCCCCCTGAGTCAATGGTCGAAGAAGACTGAGCATGCTGCGCTCTTGAGCAGCCCCGAGACAAAGTGCTGCCTTTCTCCATAGACAAAGGCTCACAGATTGGCTGAGGCCCTTTGACCTTGGCTACTCTCTCCTCTCAGACCTGATGTCCAACCTCATTGTTTCCTTGGATACTAGCCATGAACTCTGCTGGGAAGAACTGAGGCTCTTATCCCTGGCTCAGCAGTGAAGGTGCCCACTTAAGTGGCATAGACTTTTAGAATCTTATCAGCCTATACTGGGAAGGCCCTATTCATGAGCTGCGTGGCTTGGCCTGATTTCCCCTTTGCCAGGTGGAATACAAGGTGTACAAGGTGACATCAGGTGGTCTGAGAGATCATGGGCACTGAGCAAGTCGTAGCTTGATCTCCTGCCATCTCCTCTGTTGCAGTACCTTCCCTAAGCCCCTCCCACCTCCTTTCATATCTCAACTGAGACCTGTTCCAGCTATGACTCTGAGTTAGATGCACCTGTGTGTTACCAAAGGGCCCAAGACACACCCTTCTCTTTGGGCCCAGAGTCCTAGGCTAAAGGGCCCATTGTGTCTCTGGGCCCCAGGTCCCACTGATCTTGGAACATCACAGAAGTTGTTCACAGCAGCTCATTTGCCCCCTTAACATCCTCCACCCTAACAGATGAAGACATGCCAAGGTCACATGGCTAATTAAACAGAAGATGGAGTGTGGAATGCAGCCCAGAAACCCAGTATAACAACTACAACTTAATAAAGATCATCAATACATTTCCCTGTGGCCTTGCTTATCATGAGAAATTTTTCGGGCTTATGGAAAGATTGGGAGGGTAGATAGCTTCAGAAAAGGGGCTTTTTAAAATGGGGGAAATTGCTGATGCTCTGTAGTCCTAAAATAGAGTATACATCTTTAACATGCTAGATCCCTAGACTCCAATCTGTTACTCTCTGCTCTCTGCCATGTCCCTGGAACTCTATGAAGAAGGGGCTTCCACAGAGGGTGGCCCTGGCCAGTCATGTGACTCGATCAAGGCCACATCTGCTAATTCTGGGGTTCAAATTCTGCCCTCCTGGGAGGGCAAGTCTTCTCTACTCTGGCATGACCTGGGCAGCCAGAGGAAAGCGAGTCTGATTGCAGCTGGCTTGCCCAGCCTTTGCCCCTGGGCAGGGTGCAGTGAGGAGACTAGGTTCCTCCTCTGCAGGGGACTGTGGGAGCAGGGAAGGCTTTCCGTGGTTTTGGAGACAGAGCCAGGCTGCTGCTGCCTGGGCTTCCTGGACTCTGGCCAAGACTTCAGACTGCACAGACATGATGGGAGTTTTGCTGGATCTGTCCTCAGGAATCATTGACTCTCGGGTTTCTAGTCCTCGTGGGGGTCCTGGGCACCACTCCAGGAAGTTCAAGGACATCTGCTCAGAACATTGACTCTACTTGAAGATGTAAGAGAGAGAGAAAAAAAAATAACATTTAAAACAAACCATCATATATGGGGCTGGGGAAGTAGCTCAGTGGGCAAAATGCTTGCACAGCAAGCATGGTTTGATCCCTAGAACCCCCATTTTAAAAAAGATGAGCATATGCTGGGGAGACAGAAACAGGCAGATCCTGGGGTGCGCTGGCCAGCCAGCCTAGTCTAATTAGCAATCTCCAGGCCTCAGTGAGATCCTGTTGCAAAAGCTAAGGTGGCTGGATCCTGAGGGATGACACCAAAGGTTGCTCTCTGGCCTCCACGTGCATAAAATAAGCCCTGACACATTGTTATTATGTTAATGATTATAGGACTGTATCCCATAGTACCTGTGTATTCTGTTATGCCTGAGAGTGTTTAAGGAAAAACAGAAGCCCAAAGAAATTTATTTCTTTTTCTCTGTGTAAAAGTTTAAGAAGTTCTGAGCCAGCCCAACCTGAAAACAGAGACTGAAGCTAGAGTCCAAGGAGGTGCCAGGTGACTTGTCAAAGGTCCCCAAACCAGTTATCTCACATCTTAGATTCCTTGTCAGAACAGACACACCCAATTGTCAGGCTGATCCCAGTTCAGGTGGCCCTGGGTCCCTGCTGCTTCTTGGCCACTTTCTGCTCTGCTTCAGGTGAATTCTCCTCCCAGTGCCTCAGTTTCTTTATCAGTAAAATGGGTCAATGATTCAGGGAAAGTAGAGGGAAGGCTGTTGGGTGGGCAGCCATACCACAGACAGTTCACGTGTGCCATCACTGTCCTAAAAATGAAGTAAAAAAGCCAACCACTAGAAAATCCCCACTGTGAGCTCTCCCACTCCCAAGAGGGTGGATTACAGTATCTTTCCACCTTCTGTAGCAGACTATGGTGCAATGACACCTGAGCCCCGATACACAGTCCACGAGATGATGTTGTATTTGGAATAATTTCACAGCCACTCGAAGGCTGAATTCCCTTGGCCTCCTGCTGCTTCTTGTAAAGGAAACAGAAAACGTCTGAAAATAGATCCTGAATCGATGCTCCTAAATGTGGCAATGCCCAAGAAGCCTGCAACAACTGGCCCTGCGTGGCCTCAGCAGCCCAGGGGGGTTTCCGGGCAGCCCGGATCAGATTGCAACAGCCCTAGAGAGTTGGAGGTCATGAGCATGTAAGGAGCGACTCCTTAAATGGGGAACTCCGGGAAGCCTGCGGGGAGAAGTGCCCAGGGTACTTAGGCAGGCGCTATGAGGTCAAATGTTTGTGACTTTCCCCATTCTGGGACAGCCACAGGCTTAGTGTGCTCAAAGAGGGAGGCCCTCTCTCAGCAGTCACTCATAGGCAATGGTGAGGTAACACCTTGCATTGTCCTAGAGACTGCCCACTGAGCGCTGGGTATACTCTGGACTCAGAAAGCAAATACAGCCAAGTTGGAGGAATAGGGTTGCCCCACGAACTTTCCCTTCCTGGAAAGAAAGCTGGGCTTCCCCGGGTCCTCCCTCCACCTCAAGCCACTGTACCAACCCACACTGTATTACCAAATGTGTTTCAGCCTCAGCTTCCCAATGCTATACTGTGTGGTTACAGACAGCTCTGTCAAGCAGATGGGGTTCACATTCACTTTACAGAGGAAGAGAACAGCAGCTCCCAGAGACCAGACAGTCAACTCTCAACTCCAGGCTGCCCAGTCCAGCTTCCCCAACCCCAGCACAGCGGCAGCCATGACGTATTCCCATCTGACATCAACTCAGTGTTTCTGAGGTGTTTCCACAGCCGCCCACTATCCAGCCGTGGCCAGCTCTTTCCTACCCACCACCATGTTATAAACAGGAAGCTGTCTATTCCCAATTTAGAGATGAGCAAATCAGAGCAGGGAATTGAAGACACTTGCCTAAAATCGCGCAGTTAGAAGTGGCAGCGGCTCCAATTCTGAAGTGATGGGCTCCCCTTTCTCATCCTTAGTGCGCAGAGCCACACGGCTGGCCAGCAGCAGGAGTACTGGTGACAGGGCTGCCACCCACCACGCTCCCAGGCTCCTGATCCTACTACCTTCTTTTCTCTGACTATTCCATCTCTGAGGCCATGCCAAGAGCAGTGTACTGCACAGTCGGCTGAGGGTGATGAGGGCCACCCTGAGCATCCACAGCTCTTCTGTAGCTCTTCTACTTTGACACACAGACACACACACTGCAAACCTGGAGGGGCTGGGGTGGGGGCGGGGTGGAGAGAGACACTGAAAGGTTTAAAGCATTTCTGGAGTGGCACAGTCCGCTTCCCTGCAAGCTTGCTAAGATAAGCCTATGAAAGAATGTCGCAGAAAGTGGAAGCCATCGTGCAGAAGAGTCACTCTGAGCGTGTATCCCGCGGGGTCACTTGGTCTAATAATCCCCCTTTCCACAATCTAAGCCCTGGTAAGGTCTCACATTCATCCTGATTCTGACAACTAACATGGGAACTCTTGGGAAGCCCCAACACACAATTTGACAAAATGTAGTGGCAAATGTAAAGGTAACATGTGAGCAATTTCCTGAGTCCAAGACCTTGGGTGGGCTCTGGTCTCCTAGCCCATGACGCTGCCCCCTCTGGGGCTTCTAGAAGACCATTGTCTCCATGACTTATGGTCCCTGCTCTGGATTTTCTCCTCTGCCCTGTTCTGGGTGGCCAGGAGCATAGCTGGCCTCTGAAAGCACAAGGGAGCAGGGCCAACTTTAACCAGGGAGGCAGAGAGCAGCCTAGTGACAAACACATTCACTGGTATTTCTCGTGACTTTTAAGACAAAACACTGAGGCCAAAGGGAAGGCTCAGAGAAGGGAGACCCTTGCTGAATATCACACAGCACAGCTAGGATGGGGGAGGAAGTGTGGTCAGGAGGCAGCTCTGCTTGTTTACAGAGAAGGAAGGAAGGCATACCGCCCGCCCCTTCCCCTCTTCTGTGTCCCTGGCATCTTCCTATCTTCCCCTCGTCTCCCTCAGCATCATGTCAGACAGAACAGGTGCTGGGGAGGAGGAACCTGCCCATCCCCACCCGGGCATCCACCCACCAGCTTTGGGTCCTGAGTTGTTTTTCCATGGGGCTGGTATTGGCTCCCTCCCACAGCCTGACCCATTCCACACTCCCACCCACCCGAGTCAGTGACTAATGGGTCCTGTATCTGACTAAGATGCCCTTGCAGGTCTCACTGTGGAAATAGCCCCAGCATCTTTCTCTTTACTCACTAGCCCATTGCCTTGGCCTGGGGTCTCTTGAAGGCCCACAGAGTGCACAGAGAGAACCCAAAACACAGGCGAGTCACAGGCTAGGTCACAAGGACATGAAGAAATGCCTCCCTACTTGTCTTGCTTTCCCGATGGCTGCTGGGAAACCTAGGGCTACAGAAATTGGCAGCCGTGGCCTGGGTTTCAGTTCAGTCGTGACGATGTGAACTGGCTATCCTTTTATTTAAGGTTGTAGCTCCTGCTTCATCCCATGCCGGCCTACACTGCAAACTAAAGGATGCCGGGCACATAGTGGGTGCTCAGCACATCTCTGCTTTGCCCTTCAGCTGTCTACAGTATACTAAGAAGACCAAGGACCAAGGCATTTCTTCATGTTGGTTGGCCAAGAAAAATGCCAAGAAATGCTTCCATGTTCTAGATTTGACCTGGATTTACCCTTATGATAGAGCATTAGAGTTTGGACCTGGAATATACTCTGCTTCAAGTGGATAATCACCAAATCTTATCTGTCAGTTCATCTACTTGTTTGTTTGTCTTTTTCTCCTTTCTGTCTTTCTGTCTTTCTGTCTTTCTTTCTTTCTTTCTTTCTTTCTTTCTTTCTTTCTTTCTTTCTTTCCTTCCTTCCTTCCTTCCTTCCTTCCTTCCTTCCTTCCTTCCTTCCTTCCTTCTTCCTTCCTTCCTTCCTTCCTTCTTTCCTTTCCCTCTTGCTTTTTTCCTTCCTCTTATCCATCTGTCCATCCTTCCATCTTTCCTTCCTCCTTCCAATCATTATTCAACCATCCATCCATCCATTCACTCATCCATCTACTAATCTGTCCATCCACCCATCTACTCAACATTTAATAGCCACTACACACAGGCCATGAGAAACTTCTAAGCCTCCATATACCCCACCATTGACTCAGACACATAGCACAGTGGCTAGTGACTCTTCCTACACTGGCTGAACGTAGAGATAAAGAGAGCTGCCCCCAACCCATGTCTGACCATCCAACACTGCCTCTCTTCCCGTCCACGTGCCTGTCTCCTGGAAGTGAGTTCTGTGTTAACAGTGATTCCAAGTTGAGCCAGGGGTTCCCTACAAGGCATAGGTTTTCCCTAGATTGCATATCATTTGATGTATGCTCCCCATCCCACAGGGATGATATGTGCTGCGTGGCATATCATCTGCAACACCTGTACTCTTTCTTTTTGCCCTGTGGGTGGGCTCAATGCTTTACAAGTAGGAAATGTCTCCCCCTGACCCCCAACCAGGCTGGCCCCCTTTGCTGTACTATCCTGATTTTATTCCCTTTGGCTCCCTAGAACCTCCTGCTTCTGCAGAGAACAGCATGGAGAAAGGCAGTCTCTGAAGCTAGCTTTGGGCTCCAAGTCCATTTGACCTTGTGTGACCTTGAACAAGTTGCTAAACATCTCCCCACCTCAGTTTCACTATCTATCAGGATGCAGGAAAGAGGAAAAAATACAACCTGGCAGATATCTGCTGATCCCACCCAGGGCCAAGTGCCCCATGCCTGGATCAGAGAAGGAAATCAAACCTCCCAGCCCCCACTTACTGGTTGGGAGGGAGAAAGGTTGTGTGAGTCAGGCTGTTGTCCCCAGAGAAGGACAAGGAGCTGGCCTCTGAGGGTCAGCAGGTTCATACCGACCCACTGACTACTGACTCTGAGACCAGACTAGTTCAAGTCTTTGAGATGACAACCATGACTAGAGGTTCCAGTCAGACAGGAAGATTACAACGCTATGGAAAATTCTCCCACAGTGCTGAATGTCTGCCACACCTTGGAAGCTATACTCTGGGGCTAACATGTCTGATAGGAACCTCTATTTCACATTCAGCTCTTTTCCTGTTTTGTTTTTATTTTTCTGCCAACTCTGCTGTGTGGGTGAATCAGTCAGGAAGAACCTGTTAAAGCCTGGTGTTCTGGGGCTTGCTCATCTGAGGAGTGAGCAGAGAAACTGCTTACACCGGCATGCAGCTGACATCATGACACCACCAGTGACCAGTCAGGGGCTGGGCACAACCATACACTGAGGAGGTGAGAGCAGGGCCTTGAAAAGGTTAAATGAATGCGAAGATCTCAAAACCTTGGCCAAGGGGTCCTCAGCTTCCGGGAAGGATGCTAAGGAATCCAGGGGCAGAATGGTGACCAAAGGCCCAAGGGCATGGAAAAAGTTACACACCAAAGGCCCATCACTTAGTCCCTGGCCACGAAGAACCCCAACATCTATGCTCTTTCTGGGACCCACTTCCTTCAACTGTGCAATGGGAAACTGTGGTCCACCCACCTGCAGGAAGCAATGGGGGTGTGGTTCTATAAATATAACCTTTATGATCCTTCTTACCCTCCTCACCATTATCACCATCAGCATCACCATTGCTGTCATCCCGGCAACAACAGGGCAGTGGACATTCACTGAGCATTTGTTTCCTGCCAGGCGCAATTCTCAGAGCTTCAGTTAGCGTTCTCCATTTTACCTCTGCAGAGTGCATCCCACCCAGTCACCTCTGTGCAGTGGGGGATCAAGGCTCAGACAGCCCACACCACTAGCCTGTTCCATTAGTAGACTAGAACCCCACTGCATGCTCTCCTGAGCCAGAACCGTTGACCTGAATGTTATATGCCCTCTGCTGCCACCAACTGGGTCCACTGAGCTTCTCAGCAGCTGGATTTCATCATTTGCCCTGGACCCATCTAAGCTCTGTGAATTTTCAGGGTCCCAATGTACCTGGAAGGGCCCCAAGCTGTTCAGTACTGTGCTGAGCTCAGAGCATAGTGTCCTTCCCACAAATGAACGCTCAAGAGAGCCGCTACTTCCAGCTTCCAGGTTTCTTGGAAGTGTTTGACTAGGTGACCTCTCTGGCATCCACAGCCATTTTTCAGGCCCCTAGTTGAGTGCCTGTTTCTGTGCCTGGGGGATACAGAAGGACCCCTGAGCAGAGATCTGTTAACCTGGACATGGAAACAAGGTGGTGTGTGTGTGTATGTGTGTGTGTGTATGTGTCTGTCTGTCTGTAGGAGGGGGGAGAGGGAAAGCAAAGGAGGGGGAAAGACAAAAGGGGAGAAGAGAGGAGAGGAGATTAGACTCCTGGGGAGAGGGTCTTTAACTGGTTATCTGCCAGTATCATCCCATGAGAACTTCTTTGATCCCAAAACTATTTAGAGCAGTGGTTCACAGCCTTCCTAATGCTTTGGCCCTTTCACATAGTTCCTCATGTTGTGGTGACCCCAACTACAAACTCACCTTTGTTGCTACTTCATAACTGTGATTTTGCTACTCTTTATGAATCATACATAATGTAGATATCTGATATGCAGATGGTCTTAGGTGACCCTGAGGAAGTTACATTTGATCCCTAAACGGGTCACGACCCACAGGTTGAGAACTAGAGAACAGCTGCTTTGGACCCACTATGGAGTAGCAGCACAGAACCAGGTCAAGTACTCTTTGGAATGGCATCCTTGCCACGCCCATCAGAAGAAAGCTCCCAGGACCCCATGCAGCTCTAACTAAATCTGACTTTGTTAGCCATGTGACCTTGAACAGTTCATCACATGTCCAGGCCCTGTTCCCTCATCTTCAAAACCAAGAAGTTAGACATGGGGAGGGAGTGGCTCTCAGCCTGTGCTCTACAGAGCTTACAGAGGACACTGAGAGAGTGGTGACCCTCGCAGATCCCATTAGAAGTGTTCCTTGAACAAGAGAGGCTTTTGCCCGGGACCCAAATGAGTACAAAACACAGCACTATTTGCAAGGTCTGAGGCACGGCCAGGGTCGAGCTGCTCTGACTTTGGTCTGCCAAGGCAGCAACTGTCAGGTGAAGAGGGGACTCTTAGGAAGAAGACTGACTCTGCCACTCCACAAGTGTCCAGACCCCACTGTCTAACCCAAACCCTCCAGCCTGCCACCTCTTCTGTAAACCACACAAGTATACCCTGTAATCATTTGTGATGATTAAATAAATGAACAGACCTGAATGGCCTTGCCAGACACCTGGCAAATGCTTAGACACGTTAGCAGCTGTTTTCCGTCTTAGCTGCCAGCGTCAGGCTACACATGTGGAAGCCACCAATCAATAAATGGAAGTTGGATAATGAAGAGGAGAAGGAGCCTTGCTCAGAATCTCAATGACTGAGCCCACTCAAAGCCTGAGGGCAGCACAGGGCTGTGTGATGGGCAGGGCTGAAGTGGGGCAGAGCTAGAACAGCCAGAAATACAGGACACCTTGCTTTCAGAATGGGAAAAGCTGTCTTAAAGCTTATTTAAGGCACTGTGTGTGCGTGCACGCATGTGCGCTCAGCCTGGGCAGCCCTAAGCTGGTGGTGAGGTACAGGGTATGTGCCTGGGTGGCTTAGTAAATGCAGTGTTGGTCATGTAATCCTGAGAAACCAGAACCCATGTAAAAGCCGGACAGGAGCAGCCTGCGATTCTAGCACTAGGGAGAAAGGAAAGAGGATTCATAGGATAAGATGCCCCCTAGATTAGACAGATCGGCAAGAGAGTCTGCCTCAATAAACAAAGTGAGAAGTGACATCTACCATCAAACTCAGTCCTTCGTACACATGTGCACAAGCACTCACACAAGCGTGCACCACCATACATGGGAACATGCATACTTGCACAGCACATACATATACTACACACACACACACACACACACACACACAGTGCATTAAGTAAGCTTTAAGACAGCTTTTCCCACTCTGAAAGCAAGGTGCCTTGTATTTCAGGTTGAACTTAGGCTTGCTGTGTAGCTGGGGATGGGCTTGAACTTTGATCAAGTCCTGCTTCTACTTCTTGAGGGCTGGGGTTACAGGTTATACAACCACATGCAGTTTATACAGTGCTGGCTGGGAATGGAGCCCAGTCCATCATGCATCCAAGCCAGCACCCTACTAACGGAGTCCCAGTCCCAGCCTCTCTTGCCATTTCTCTAATGCCAGTAAACTGTCCAGAACCCCCACAAACTTCTCTGTAGATGGAGTGCTTAAGAAAGTGTGGAACTGAGGTCCTCTGTGTCTGTGCAGATGCTGGGGCAGGGGGAAGAGCCCTTAGCCTCTCCAGGGTATAGGGTCTTCATTTGTAAAATGACAGCAACAACTGAGAAAGGCCACGAGGATAAAGAGTGTAATGGATTGTGACTGAGTCGGGGCAGGGACCATGACCGACTCTTAGGCTACTTCTCCAGGTACTCATCTTCAACCCTTGCCATCTTCCCCAGAGGGTGAGTGACAAACATTTTTTGCATAAGTGCACACAGGGGCGAGGAGAGGAAGTCAGCCTGCTAAATTTAGCACGCGCGCACGCCCCCTCAACCCAGGCTCAGCCCACGCATTTGCCCTGAGTAGGAGCCTGGCTATATTTAACTTCTGCCTGTGCCTCCCCCCTGAGTTGGATGCTGAAAACCCCAGGAGGATGTGGTGAGTGGGGAGGGGAAGAGCCTGGCTTTGAGCGGAGGCTGACATCACATGGGGCCCACCTGCTCCTTCAGGTGTACCTGCTTACTGGAAGGAACCAGAAAGAACTTCTCTTTCTTCCTCTTGGAGGTTGAGAGTTCCCTGATTAAAGGGCATCCAGAGGTTACACTGCCTTCTGGGACAAGGACATGACATCCTTGTGACTGTTGGGAAATCCAGCAGGAGCATGCCATGGCTGGTCATTCACATGCAGTTTCTGCAGTTAATGTCACGCTCGGGTGACAGGTGGGCAGGTAGGATGCTGTCTCACACCTAGGACTGGCAGAGGATCCAAGTCAGCTCCCAGCAGTCTATTTCCAAGCCTGGGAAGTTGTCGTCTTTCTCTGCCCCCTACGCAGAAGGCTGGGGGTTCCAATCATGGATTCAAGTCCCATGGTGCCTCCCTCCCTCAGGGATGACCTCACCAAGTTCTTCTCGAGAGCTTACTTCCACCCTCTGGCTGACAAGGCCATGGAGCCAGCCAGCCTCCTGTCCCACTGTTTGTTCTTCCAGATGACCTCAGAATGAAGGTCAGACAAGGTAAGGAAGAGTCTTGTGGAAGTAACCAGAATGTCTCCAGCTTTCACATGCTGGTCAGCGCACGCGGTCTGTGGCCATCACTAGGGGAGAGCCTGGGCTCTGAAGGAACTGAGGTGCTCATGGGTCTTCACCAGTATCTACGTAAAAATAAATAGGGGTGATCAGGAAGAGATGGCAGCCTTGTATCAGAGCCATGAGACACCGACACCCGAACCTACCCCAGCCTAAGAGACAATCCAGTCAGTGGAAGACAGACAAGACCAATGCTCACACTGCAGGCCAGCAAGTCTCAAAATGTGGACTGTGGGGGGCTGGTGAGATGGCTCAGTGGGTAAGAGCACCCGACTGCTCTTCCAAAGGTCCAGAGTTCAAATCCCAGCAACCACATGGTGGCTTACAACCATCCGTAACGAGATCTGACGCCCTCTTCTGGTGTGTCTGAAAACAGCTACAGTGTACTTACATATAATAAATAAATAAAATCTTTAAAAAAAATGTGGACTGTGGCTTGCTGCATGAGCATCACCAGGGAAAGCCCTGTCCAGACCTGCAGCCCCAGGAAAGGTAGGGCTCTGCACAGCCGGTTCTAGGTCCTAAGCAGTGATTGCCTAAGGAAAGAAACCATTCAGGGGAATAGCTGGTCTCCACCCTCTTGGATGGACACCTTGAGCAGTTCTTTTCCATCTGATTGGTTAAATTACCACACCTGGGCTGGTTGCCATACCTCTGCTGGCTGCATCTCTGGGCTCTGGCCTCCAGTTTCATGGAGCAGGGTGACAATCAAAAGGAAGGCTGTCTCTGCCTTACTGTATGATGAGTGTCATTTACCAGGCGACCATGGTAAATTTACAGAAAATGACAGGACATTATGTTGGTGAGTGTGTGTGATTGGAAGACTCACACAATTCTAGTCAGCATGGAAACTGATCCTGCAGCCGTATTAAAAATCCCCCTTGACCTGGCAATTCCATTTAGAAATGAGCTCCAAAGAAATTCGTGAGCTCTTCACGTCAGACATGCTTTGTTAGCCTAGGTGGAACATCCATGCTTAAAAGAAGGAGTTGCCAGGGGCGGTGTGGGGGGTCAAGATGGCTTAGAACAAATGGGCACCGGCCACCAGGCCTGACAATCAGACTTCAACCCCCAGGGCCCACACTATGTAAAGAAGAGAACTGACTCCCATATATTGTCTTTTGACCTTCATATACATATGCACAGCATGACACACAGGCAGGAGCACACACATGCTTGCTCTTTCTCTCTCTTTCTCTCTCTCTCTCTCTCTCTCTCTCTCTCACACACACACACACACACACACACATGCACACACACACATGAACACACACACACACATGAATAATTTTAAAGAAATAGAAAGTTAGGGTTGGAGAAATGGCTCAGTGGTTAAAAGCACTAGCAGCTTTTCTAGAGGTCCTGAGTTCAATTCCCAGCAACTATATGATGGCTCACAAACATCTATAATGGGATCTGATGCCCCCTCCTTTTATGCAGGCATGCAAAAATAGCACTCATATACATACATACATACATACATACATACATACATACATACATAATCTTTAAAAAAAAAGAAATAGAAGGTGTTGTTCCTGGGTGCTCACTCATCATTCATTCATTCCTGGGATATTTGCTGAGCATCTCCACGGGCCAAGTTGAGTAGTGAGTGCAGGAAAAGAAGGAGTATTCAAGCAAAGTCTTTCAGGGAAGAACAGTACCCACGTCAGAAACAAGTACTTTATACATCGCATGGCTGTGGGTGACAGGGCTGTGAGGGGAGAGCAGCAAAGAGAGCCCCACGGTACAGATTCTGACTGACAGCATGACAGAGGTGAGGCCATGAACTGTGCATGCCCCTGGGAAGACATGGCAGACAAGGAAAACCAGAAAAGGAGAATGCAGTGCCTGGTTATGTCTGGGAGCCAGCAAGGACACAGGACTCATGCAAGACCATTGAGCAGGAGCCTTGGGCACATGGGCATTGAGATCATGCAGGCCCTACAGCTCAGCCGGAGACTTAGCATTTGTTCTAGATGTAAAGCTTTTAAGCAGAGGACAGGCTCTGTTTTAGGTGCAGCCCTCTGGTTTGTAGATTAAGATGACTCCTAAGGGGCATATGGAGAAGTTAAGGCATAGAGACCTAGAGACACAGTAACATGAGCTGAGTGCTGATGAGGGAGGAGAGAAGTGCTGACCTCAATGCGAAGGCAAGCTGGGTCAGGTTTGGCTGCCCAAGAGGGTAGTTTCATCCCCAGAAGCCAGGAAAGTGAGGGAATAAGCAAAGAGCTGTAAACCC
Organism: Mus musculus; assembly: GCF_000001635.26. Classification (NCBI taxonomy): domain Eukaryota; kingdom Metazoa; phylum Chordata; class Mammalia; order Rodentia; family Muridae; genus Mus; species Mus musculus. Next base: position 119,956,574 of record NC_000070.6, on the reverse strand, counting down.
CGCAGAGGGAAGTGGCACCAACACCACGTACCACACACACACACACACACACACACACACACACACACACACACACACACACACACACCAGCTACCAGCTTGCTTTGTCTGGAGGACATTGCTGAGTGTGAAACTGAAGCTTTTCATCACACAGGGCCATATCATGCCCCAGGTCCAGGACCACTGGGAGGCTGCCTAGACTCGAGGGTGATGTAGAAGCACAGTGTAATCTGGAGACGGGGTGTGAGTTTTCAGTTACCAGATAAACAGAGACTCAGAGAGGATGGTAACAGCCAGGGTGGTGTGGGTGTATGGAGACGGCAGCTCTCTCTCTGCTGTGAGGGGAAGCGTAGATGCGTACCACCTCTCAGGAGCAGTTAGGTGACACGTTGTCACAAGCTTTTCAAAAGTACCTTCCCAAGGAACTAGTTCAGCTCCAGCTTCATTGAAAGAGGGAAAAAGAACACCAGAGCAATCACTGCCTACATGTGGAGTAACCAGACTGTGTGACATTGACCAGATAGACACACAGGTCACTTGGACAGAATAGCAACCCCAGCAATAACCTCACATTACAGAACTGAATTCTGACCAGTTCCAACGCAGCACGATGAAGGAAGGTCCCGTTAGTGCTGGGCCAGTTGGCCATCCATAAGCAGGAGAAGGGAAGGCAACCCCATCCTCTCTATACACAAAGATGTCACAGATTTCATGCCGTGGGGAGCGAGGGGGCATCAGAGCCCATGAAGGAGGAAGTGGTCAAGAGCCAGGGCCCAGGGAAGAGTCCTCAGGTATGACACTCAAAGAATGGCCATTAAAGAAGAATGCGATGGACAATGTGCTGTGCAAAGATCTTTAAAAGCTGAGAGGACCTCAAGGCCGACAATAGTCCTAGATAGGATAGATGAACTCTCAAAACTCAATACCCAAGAAACAACTTACAAGATAGGCCAAAAACAGGAATAAACAGGCCACAGAAGCAAAGAAGTCAAAGCACACAAGCTATGCTCGCTGTTGTGAGCCAGCTAATGAAAAGCACACAGCAGAACTGTTTCTAAGACTCAGCTAAGGACAGCAGCAGTGCCCAGTGCTAGGGAGGCTGCGGGAGGCTGGGCCTCTCACACACTGCTCATGAGCACACACACACACAGTAGACATTTACAGCCACGCTGAAAAGTAGCTTTTAAAAACTAATAAAATTGTTAACTAAAAATGACTGAATAAAAATAAAACAAAACAAGAACTAAGCATATAAACCAACAGGAACATTCCCAACATTTATGTCATACAAATGCAAACTTTCGTTCCACATTCCACATAAGCGACACATATACGTCGCCCACAGGGCTCATCTGGAAAAACCAGCATCTGGGCACTGATGCAATTGTGGTGCATCCACGCTGTAGAGCAATAACATGGGACAGACTGCTGGTATGTATAATTTGGACAGATATTAGGGTAATATGCTGAGCAGAACAAGACAACTTCAAAGATCATCTATCTGAATCAATGTATGCAACATCCTCAGAATTGCTGAATGACAGACGTGAAGAATAAAGCAAAGTTTCCCAAGCAGTTAGGAATGGTTATAAACTAGGGTGGGGAGAAGGTCTGACTTTACAGGAGCAAGGAGGAATCCTTTTAGGCAATGGGATGGTTCTGTATCTTGGGTTGGTGCTGGAGGCTTGAAATTCCACATGGGAAAAGGGAACAGAGAATTAAATGTGCACACTGTACCCATTCAAACGCTGTCCTTACACACTGTACCAACTGCATAGGCAGTACAGGTGCATAGTCTGTATCAATGTGCACACTGTGTCAATTAAAATGGGGTAGCAACATATACACTGTAGTGACTGGCATGCTGTACCGAATAACATGATATATCTATGTACACACTCTACTAATAAACATAGTATGCCAATTCACGTGACGTACTGATACACTATACCAATAACAGGCTATACTGCTGGACAGCTCTGCAGAGCAGAGAACAGAATGGCAATTATCACCTTTATCATTCACTCCAGTATTCCTGGCTCCATACATAGCCTGCACTCAATAAGCCATTGTTGATATGATTTAGCAAGCTCTGTTGATAAATAAATAAACTAAACAAGTCACATACATTCCACAGGAAAGTGTCTGTAAGGTCATAAACTCATACTTTATATTATCTCAGAGGACAGACATTTTGGTTGGTTGATAGCATTGTTTCCTATTTGTGTTCTCAAAATCTGTTTATTCATTTACTTTGTGTATGTGGGTTGTGTGTTGGGTGGGTGCTTGTATGTGTGTGTGTAGTTCATGTAGAAGCCAGAGGTCAATCTCAAGAGTGCTTCCTCGGGAGCTGCCGACCTTGCTTTTAGAGATGGAGTCCTTCTCGCCTGGGGCTCAACAATTTGGCTAGAGCAGTGACAATCAAGGCCCAGGGATCTCCCTATCCCCTGCCCAGTGCTGGGATTACAAGCATGCACCACTGTGCCTATCTTGTCATGTGGGTTCTGGGGTGAAGCATCTCCCAAGCTATTTCTCACCCTTTAGTGACAATTATGTATTGTTTTTGAAATACACAGGTTTTAAGAAAGCAATTGCAAAATAAGAGTTGCTCATATTCTTTGGAGCAGGTGGCCTGGACCAGGCCCCATGACAACCAAAGAAGCCTGCCCTGCAGTGGGCAGGCTCAGAGCTGTCTGAGGACAATTTCCAAAGACTTAATTTCCAGGACTCTCACTAAGAGTCTCACACATGTTTGAGTCACCAATGAGGATATGCCCTAGGCAAAGAACTGATAGGCTAATAGGTCCATGGAGAGCGGGAAGGGAGAGCATAGACCCTGGTCAAGGCTCTAGCTATGGGATGATTGAGGGAATGGGACAGAAACCCCTCCAACCATCAGGATCTTTACACACAGCCTGCCACACTTCAGGGCAAGGGTGGTGGCTCCTAATGGCTGCTTGCAGACAGTCACACCCTTCGCCCAAAGCCCAGTCTCTAAGAGTGCTCAGCTTTGGGGTTTGGGAACCTGCAGTCTGGGCCAGAAATCCAACACAGAAGTGCTGGGACTGTGATGTGTTGCAGCAACCGCTGTGCTCACACCTGGTTCAGTCTCCAGCCCTGCAGACCATCCCACGCTGGGCAGACAAACCGCAACTGTTCGTGAGGAGATCTCTCTCTGCAGCTCAGAACAGTCAAGAGCCATTCCATTAATCTTAGACACCCCTGCTTTAAAAGAACCAGGGGAGGGGTCTGCCTCTGCCGTTCCCTCAGTGCCCCTGACCAATGTTTACTCGGAAATAAGGTCTCTGTGAGTCTCCAGGACTCGCTCAGTTTACTCTTGATCGTGATAAAAGACACACATCAGATTCATATTCCAGCAGTATTAAGTCATTCACCGTGTTGTGCAAACATTACTGCTGCCTGATTCTAGAGCCTTTCTTGACTGCTTCCCTCAGTGGGACATCATTAATCATTGCCCATCACTTTCCGATTTCCTGTCCCCCAAACCATGGCAACCATTCTAGCTATTTCATACAAACAGACTTATGACACGTGGCCTTGCGACTCTGCCTTGCTACCCTCAGCATAAGCTTCCAAGGCTTACCCTACTATAGCATGGGTCAGGGCATACTTACCTCTCGGCTTTCAGCCTGCCCCCCTGGCCTTCTCTCCTGCCTCTGCCACTGTGCTAGGACCCATCTTTCTCATATAGACGGTCAGGAAACAATCCACTCCCAATGCTTCCTGGGTACTCTGCACTCTGATGTGAACCTGACTGAGCTGGAGTTGAGTGTAGACCCTGGTTCAATCTCCCAGCGCGTCTTTTCTGGGGCTGGATGGCCAATAAACCCTCACAGAAACCCTCGTGGGTGGAGTAATCCAAGAGGTGAGGTCCTTTTCATGTGGGGTATTAGGCCTGGTGACTGCACAGAGACCTGAGGCTTGGGGAGTCACTTCCCACAGATGTACCAGGAATAGGCCCAGCCCTCCCTCAGTTCCTCCCCACCCCAGCCCCCCGGTCACCCAGTCTGGTAAAAAACATGGTAAGAGTCACTTTGGGATCTGAGAGAGGGCAGGGCAGAAGGGTGACACCTGGTCCCACAACTTTCAGCAGCCTTGGGTCACTCTGAAAGTAGAGGTGGGCAGGAAAAAGTCCCTAGGCCCATCTCAATTGCCTGTCCACTTTGCCTGTTCTCCCACATGAAGGCCATACTCACACCATCCATGGGAACATAGAGGCCCATCGCTCTGACAACCACAGTGACACTTGAAAGGTGACTGTTGGGCACTCAGAGAAGCCCTGTTCCTTGTACAGACATGTTGGTAAGCCTGTATGAATGAGTGTGTGGATGTGTGCCCACACATATGTGTACATAGTCACCTGTGTGAAAACATGGGGGTATATGCATGAACGTGTGTGTGTGTGTGTGTGCACAAATGAACACGTCAGTGTGTATACCCAAGTACATGGATGCTGTGTGTGTGTGTGTGTGTGTGTGTGTGTGTGTGTGTGTGTGTGTTGAGTACATGTGTGAGTGCATGTGTATATGGACTGTGGTGGTGTGAAGGATATTCACACACATTATTGGAATGCTTGGTCTGCAGTTGGTGAACCTGTTTGGGAAGGATGAAGAGATGTGTCACAGGGGTGGGCTTCAAGGTTTCAAAAGGTCATAGCATTCCCAGTTAGCCCTCTCTACTCTGAATAAGGATGTGAGCTCTCAGCTACTGCTCCAGCAGTATGCCTGCCTGCTGCCAGGCTTCCTACCATGATAGTCATGGACCCACCTTGTGAAACTACAAGCCCATTAAACTCTTGTTATCTACAAGTTGCTTTGTCATGGTGACTTATCACAGCAAAAGAAAAGCAACAAATACGGTGTGCATGTGTGTGTGTACATATGCATGTGCATGTACATATGCATATCCCTCTCTGTATGTGCATGCAAAGGCATGTTGGAGGCTGAAGCAGTGTGAGAGTTGCCTCCCCTTCCTGACTCCCCAGAGGCTTGGTCTGCATTGGTCTGAACTGCTCGCTGGTCTGCAGGCTTGCCTGTGCAATGCAGGGGCTATGCACGCATGAATACTAGCTCGGAATACAGATGCCAAGGGAGGGGAAAATTCACACATCAGAAAGTGACATGGTCACCTTGGACTTGTCCTGTCCCTGGGGCTCATGCTTCATATCTGTCAAACGCCATGGGACTCAGAGACCCTCTTTTCACATTACATTAGTGTTTCTGCCAAGAGCTGCCACTACTGGTAGAGACCCCTGCCCAAGGGGACACTCTGCTGTCAATCATCTCCTGGTCACTGGGCTCTGTTCCCTGAGGAGATGACAGGCATCTGGGAGAGCCTAGAATCCTGGGCCAGATGGCATACCCAGCTGCTGTTCCCCTGTGCCTAAGGGTTCCTGTTCCTTGCCCCAGTTACCACACTTTCTCTGGCCTTGCTGTCCTCATTGCAGTGGGCTGGAGCAGCCATTTAGGAATAGTCTGCTGCATGGCTCTCCACAAGCAGTCTCTGAGTCTCCGTAGCCTGAGCACCCTCATTCCCTAGACAGAGAGTGTCCCACCAGTTGCTAGGGAGAGAATAGCAGGGCTTCTATTCCTGCCGATCTATAGCACAGCCTTCTGTAAATTCTTAGCATGTGCATGTTAGTATGTATAAATGTTAGTGTTGTAATCCAGCTGCTACAAGTGTGCACTGTGGGGCATGTTCATAAAGACTTTAATGGGAGGAGTGTACAGTCACTAGATTTTGGAGGTGCTTTAGGGGAGGTAAGATGGATAAATGACAACTGCTGTGGAATGCTATACTCAGGGCATGGCAGCTGTCATCATCTTAATGAGGCATTATGGCTATCTGTGAGGAGTTGAGTTCTGTAAGTAAGCCCATGTTCCTGTATGTAAGCCCAGGAAATACACTGACTCAACAGGATAGACCTGGGTGAAAGAGATCGCCCCATCGTTGGTTTCCCATGTGTGTGTAGTGGTGGAGTGTTTGGACGCTTGCTTTCATCTCTCAAGGAACAGCTCACACAACTAGAACAGGTTCCATACAAATACCACAGTGGAAGTAAAGGCTAAACAGCAAGACGGGGAGGGATGCAGTCTCTGCAAGCAGCAGAAGTGCATGAGAGAAACCAGGAAGGCTTCCTAAAAGCGCAGGCGGTTTTTGCTGAGTCTTACAATAAAGGACACAGCCATATGGTCATGGCAGGGAAGGACTCTCCCTGTGGATGATGTCATGTGAACAAAGACAGTCAGAGCTGATGAAGAGGCCAGAGCCTTGGTGCCTCAGGGGCGCTCCTGGGAAAAGCAGTGACTGAGATGGGAAGGCAAGAATAAAAATGACAGAGAAGGAACTCTGTTCAAGGAGGGGGTGAGCAGGAAACGGTGGAAGAGCCAGGGGAAGGTTCCTCAAGAGGGACGAGACAGGGCCCAACTGCTGTAGGGAATCCCCGGTGGAGGCAGGTAAGGTTGGTTGCAGGAGACAAGGTGACCAGCTGGAAGGTGGAGCCAGGTAGGAGGCTCTCAAGTCCACCAGCAGGGATGGGGCAATCACCTGAGCCACCTCCAGCGGATGGACAAGGTACAGAGAAAGTGGACAGGAGTTGAGGTGCGGAGCTGCCCCAGCCGGGGCGAATTCAGGTGGTGAAGTCTTGTCTGTTGTCCAGAGGTCACAAAAGAGAGCAGGGCCAGGGTGGCTGGTTGGATCCTGTAAGGGTCACAAAGGCTGAGTGTTTGGGATGGAAAGGTGTTTTCATGTTCATTCTGAAGGTAGATTTACATCTTGATATGGGGAAGGCACCGTGCTGAACACTGGGAACAGTGGGAGGAGTCCACCTGCTATCCTTGACCTCAGGGCCCTCAGCCTGGAGTGGGGATGATCCCTCAAGGCCACAGCCACCAGTGTGTTGAGAGGTCCAGACAGAGGCCAGAGGAAGGTTCCCAGGGCTGATCCCTCACACCTGTCCCTGCTTAGTAGCAAGTGAGGGGGGTGGAGGAAGGGGCATCCCCCAGGGACTCTTTCAGACTCTCACTGACTCTGTCTTCACCACCAGATCTCAGGTCTTGAGTGGCACACGACAGGTGCTGGCTTCGCATGGGTGCCAAGTGCCCATGACCTTGAGTTGTTCTTTGTCAAGCAAGCCGACCTTGGGGTGCCCAGGGATCTAAGCCACACAGCCTTGGCCTTTCATCTTTCTTTGACTCGTGCAGGATCTGGGGAGCTCTCAAGAGACTTGGCAGTGAAGAGAATTCCAGGCTTCTGAGAACTGGAAAACCGTGAACAAGCAGCTTGGTGTATTTTAATGAATGTCCTTCCCCAGCCCCACCAGCTCGTTCCTTTTTTGGTTTTCTCATCTCCCTAGCTATTTATAAAGCCCTGAACCCTCTGTTTAGGATTTGGTTCCTGGCTCACTCTTGAATTTGCCTGTCAGAGATCTCCATGGAGAGGGAGGTCCTGTTATCTACCCTGGTTCATCCCGGGTTCATAAGATGTTGCATAATCCTGCCATGTCCTGAAGCGGCAGAGTGGAAACGGAAGGACCCAGGTGCCTGTCAACACCTGCTTGGCTGCCGCTCGGTTGAGTGTCTCTGAGCAGCTCTCAGAGCCTCGGAGTGGGAAGAGCAATGTTTACCCACACATCCTTCTCTGGGATGTTAGAGTTTGCTTCAGCTCATGTCTGGGTTTCCAGTGCTCTCCTGATGAGCGTACGGTAAGAAGCAAGCAGAAACTAGACCTGTGACCCTCTGTCTCCATGGAGTCCACCCTCCTACAATGGCCACCTTCCCAGTCGTCTCCCTGCTTTCCCACCGTGTGCAACTGTCTCAATACCACCCTCACTTTCCTCCAAGGTTGCCAGCCCTCTCCCACTAGAGAGGAGACGCGGTAAAGGTATGGAGTGCTATGTACCTGTTTCCTGTGTCTCCTCAGCACTTTGACAAGCGCCTTTTGTGTGACATACATTCACCAACATTGCATGGCAGTGAGGATCAGGATCTGGTTTGGAAAGCCAGGGAGAATGTTGATGTGCCAGGCCTGTCACACGGTAGGTACTAACCCTTCCCTTTTCCCTAACCTGTCTTCCTTTTCCCACTTGTCCCTGCTGAGTCCAGATGTCCAGGTGTCCTAGTTTGTGGCACCTGGGCAGCCAGAAGTGATTTCTTTTCTGAGGCACTTGCTCTTCTCTTCACAAAGGTTTCTCTGAGGCAGTCCTGGCCACACTGGCTGACAATACCCTAGCTGGCTCTGGCTGCTTCTGACATCTGGCTGGCTTTAGCTGCTCCTGCTCAGAATCAGTGTAAGCTTTCTGGGATGGGTTTCTGTCCAGGTCCAGGTGAAGCCATGGCCTGAGCAGTACTGACCATGGCACCCCGATTATAGAAACTAAAACTGTCTCTAGGCATGGCCACAGCTGAGAATGCCTGCAGCGTCTCATGCCGCGCTGTTGTACTCCGCACAGAACACTCTGTGTATCCACCAGCACACGGAGGAATGAAGTGCTACAGGCGTTCTCAGCTGTAGCAATTTTGCTTCTCACCCTCCCTTCCCCCCGCAGAACATCTGGCGATGCCTAGAGACATTTTTGGTTTGTATAATTGGGGACGCTGCTAGCATCTAGTGGGTAGAGGTCAGGGTGCTGCAGCTCTGTGCCTAGCAATGCACCAGACAGTCCCCCTCATCAATGAATGATCCAGCCACGGGGGTCAATAGTGAGGAGAGTGAGAAGCAGTGTTGTTGAACGGGGCAGAGTCTGCATTTATGCAGTGCTTGCTGTGTGTGAGTTGAGGCCACGCCCTTTCTCATTACTCCTGCTACCCCATGACACAGGTGGTGGTGTTTTCCTGTCTGTTCCACAGAGGAGGAAATACTAACCATAATAGTGACATTGCTTTTGTCACCACTAGGAGCTCTGTAGGCAGAGCTCACTCCAATGCCCCTGGAGACAGGCATGAGTCTGGATATTGGCAATCTCATCTTCTCTCTGTTGTGCTGACTCAGTCCAGGGCAACTAAAGCTCTGCTTTAGTGTTCCTGCCTAGCCCTAGGTTTAGGTCTGTGTGATGAACTCCAGGAAACCTTCACACACTGGCCCTCCCTACATCACAGCCCACACTGAGCCCTCCCCCACTGTAAGACAGGCTGAAGCAGAATTCTCCTGGAAGTATTGCCCAACCTCCTATTCCTGGCCTCCCTCATGAAACAAGCTGTGTCCCCACAACCCCACAGTGTAACAGGTTCCCTAAATTCTGCCTCCCAGACTATATACCATCAACCACCCCTCAAGCCCTTGTCTTGGAAACTGGATGAGATCCTAGACCCTGCCCCATTTGGTGCAAATCCTACCTTCCCTGCCTTAGTCCATGTTGTTGCTTGTTTGAGTTTCTAGCTCTCTGCTCTTCTGTCCAGTATCTACTGCTCCTCCAGAGCTTTATCTGTGCATGCTGTGTTTCCTAGTTCCATTTCCTAGTGTGTTTCTCCCTCCAGGTCCCAAATACCCTTTTATTTTATACTTAATTCGGTGCCTTCACTAGACACACTGCCTTCACTAGGAGGGCAGTTTCTGTGCTGAAAGTTAAGGTGGACAAAAATCTAAGGAGGTTTCCCCTCATCCTGTAACCTCAACAGCTCGAGCCTTCTGGGTCAGCAAATGCTCCACACAGGGATCTCGATAGCATGAGCTCCCTCCTCAAGGGATACACACAGGAAGCAATGGGCTTGCCAGTCTGTGTGCAGTGGAGGCTTCCCAGATGGGGTACACTTAGTGGCTTTCCCCCAACCTGCAAAGAAGAAAGAATGGACCCTGCCAGCTCTGACAATTCAGGATTCCACAGCCCTCTCTGTCATTTTATGAATGGTTCTTTGTCTCTTTGCTTTATGTCCTGTGAGCCTGGCTGTTCCCTGGCATGGTTTCAGTACTTGTAGAATATTAGCCTACGTTTCTGTGGAGTACCTATTCAAAATACCCCAGGGCAGCACACTGCTCAACCCACTCCTTTATCTTCTGGGGCACTTTCTGCATTGTGTGTTGTTGACTGTGTGTGGGGAATGAGGGGAGCTGGGGTCTCAGATTCTCTGCTTCAGCAAGGCTAACGATCAAATTCATACACCCATGGTTCAACCTCTTTCCACTAGACCAGTGTTTCTCAACTTGTGAGTCATGACCCCTTTGGGGTCAACTAAGACCATCAGAAAACACGGATATTTATATTATGATTCATAACAGTAGCAAAGTTATAGTTATGAAGTAGCCATGAAAATAATTTTATGGCTGGAGGTCACCACAACATGAGGAACTGTATTAAAGGGTTTCAGCATTAGGAAGGTTGAGAACACTGCACTAGACTCTGTTTGAGGTAAGCAGGCCTCAGCCTGAGTTTGCTCTGGGTTTACTGGTACCTAGTTCCTCTCCACCTAGCAGATACTACTTATAACAACTGTCCATCTTTACAAAAGTATTGTGTAGAGGAATTTCAGTCTAACAACATGGATGCTCTAGCAAAGGATGACATCCAAAGATCTAGGTGTATATGATCTGTCTGGAATGACATAACTTTAATCTGTTTGGCTGGAATACAGACATACCCTTAGTGCATACCTTTAATCCCAAACAATGAAGTTAGTTTGTAGAAGGAAGCAGCCATGTTTGAAAGTGACATCTAATTGAGTGGCAGACAAAGTGATGAATCAGAGAAAGATTTGACAGAATGAGTCAGAGATAGGATACACCCAACAGACAGGAAAGAATATTTAAGGATAGTGTAGGGAAAATTCAGTCAACTGTGAGTCAGTGTACTGAGTGCAGTGCAGTGGAGTTGAGTTCAGTCATGAGTTCATGAAGTTCAGTGCAGGTCAGCAGTTGAAGCCAGAGAATAAGGAGCCAGAAGATTAGAACAAATTGCCAGAGTTAGTTTGAGGCCAACCAGAGCAATTCAGTGAGAAGCTGAGAGAAGCCAGATTGAATCAGTCAGCTGGGAGAGAAGTTTGAGCCAGAACAGCCAGCGTTCAGAAAGAACTAGAAAAGGTACGCTTAGTAAGCGGTAAGCCCCTGAGACAACGATTACATCATGCAGATAAAAGTTACTTTTACAGTATTGCATGTGTAAGTGAGCAAGGATCACTTGTTCTACATGGGCAAAAACTAGGGTGAAAACTCTGCCCCTCAGGTCCAGCTCTAATCACATTGCTTTCTTCCTGCTCAGGCTAAAGCTACCTAATGGAAGCTTTCCTGGAAGGTGCAGCTGGCCAGGTCTTAGGATCTGTACATTCAGAGGATTATAAAACCTAAGCATTGTGGTTGACCCTAGTAGCCAGAGCATTTTCCTCTTTTTATGTCCAGACCCTTGCTGACCAAATTCACTTTCTAGGGTATGAGCCCACCTCCAGGAGGAATGGAAGGAACTCTTTTTGGAGGTCAGGAGGAAACCCCCCCAGCCCAGGAAAGCTGTCTTTGCCTCCTTTAATACTGGAGTTCCTGCTTCTAGGAGTTTACGGAAAGGGAGCTTAGGAGGTTCTACCACATTGTCCAAGTAAAACCGAAAGTCCTTTTGTTATTGTTGGTTTGGTTTAGTATCTGAGACAGAGTCTTATTACTATGTAGCTCTGGCTGGCCTGAAACCTGCTATATAGGCCAGGCTGGCCTTGAAATCACACAGACCTACCTTCTCTCTACCTCCTGAGTGCTGAGTGCCCTTTTAAGAATTTTGAGTGCCAAAGCATGAGTGTTGGAGGCTAGCCTCTCTCTTTGGGATGTGCTATTTACTATCTAAAGTGTGTGCACACCCATTGGCCTACTCTATCAGCTCTGCAAGGATTCTTAAAGTTCAAGAGGAGATGAAGAGTAGGTGACAGAGAAGCAGCTGCATTTTACGTATTAAACATGTCCTGTAAGCAAGTGTCCTTTGCCCTTTGGAGGGGATCTAGGGCAGATCTATAAGTGTTTTGGTCACTCCTAAATGAGAGTACTTTAAAACATTCTCAGAAATGGCCAAGTCTAGGGTTGGGACACAGAAAATATAAGTTGAACCTGGAAGGATTTTATAGTTATAGAAGGTAAGACAATGACTCCTAAAAATGAAGAAGGGAGTAAGAAAGGGAAGGAGGGAGATTAGGAAGCAGGAAGTGAAGGAGGAAGTAAGAGAGGAAGAGAAGTAGGAAGGGAAGTAGGAAGGAAACAGGAAAGGAGGAGGTTAAAAGGATACAAAAAGCAGGCATTAAAAAGCTTCTAAAGACCAAAAGTGGAACAATTCAAGTAACAAAATACCAATAGTACTACAATTTTAACTTAAAAAACAAAATAAAATTTGTTGAGTTCATACTAATATAAATAGTTACAATATAAGTAACAATAAATAGCAATACTATTGTTTTTAACTTGGAAGAATAAAATAGAAATTGTTGAGTCCAGACTAATATAAATTAATACTGAATAAACAAATGAATAAATAAGTGGAAGGGATAAGTCTTTCTTAAGTCTAAATAATAAATGATAAACAAGGAAAATATAAAAGCACTATTACAAGCCCAAAGTAAGGATCTTGGCCAATGAGATTCATTTAAAAATGACCATAAGGAGATGGGATGGGAGAGGTGCCTACACAGCCTCAGCATCTTTCCCAATACACCATTCCTTGCTGTCCTGATTTTTAATATGTGTCCACAAAATTTTAATACTTCTTACTTCAAAAGGTGGAGTTCAGGTTCCCTCCCAAGTGTGATCTTCTAGAAGACAGAGTATAGAAAGGGGAAACTGACTTCATGGTGAAGCTGGCAGACAGCACCTCCATCAAGTGATGAAGTTGAACATAAGTGTCTCAGTTCCATTTCCTGTTCCTGTGATAAAACACCCTGACAGAGCAATTTTGAGATGAAAGGGCTTGTTGTAGCTCAGGGTAGTCCATCACGGTAGGGAGTTGAGGTGGCATGAACTTGAAGCAGCTGGTTACATTATATCCATCATCAAGACCAGACATGCAATGAACCAATGCATGTGTGCTAGTGTTCAGCTCAGTCTTCCCACTCTTATACAATCTAAAATGCAGGGAATGGTGCCACCCACAGTGGGCACAACTTCCTATTAATTAAGATAGTCTCCCATAGTCATGTCCAGACTAGACAGTTCCTCACTGAGACTCATTTCCCATGTTGTTTTAGATTATGTAAAGTTGGCAATGAAAACTAATAATAGCTTCTAATAGGAATGACAGTGTCACACTTCTTCATGTGACAATATGAGATCATCTGCTCTGTGGGATTCCCCAGTAATCCATTAATTGGTCTGGTCATGGAAAACAGCACAGAGTCCAAGACGGGATGAAAGAGTTAATACCAGTTAGACCAGAGAAGCCCGAGCCACTGTCCTAGAGATGTGTTAGCAGTCATGGTGATCAAGCACAAAGTGGGATCTTGGAGCATAGGGAAAGCGCTGAAATTCTGGCGAAAGCCCAGTGCTTCCTTCATAGCATCAGGCAGTGTCCTTTCTCAGGGCAAACGAATCACAGCAGTTAAATTAACACTGGGGAGGCTCTCCCCACAGCTGCCATTCTACCCAAAGGGGCAAACACAGATGGGCAGCAAAGTCCATACATGTCCTAGGAGTTTGTGGCCAGTACACAAGCAGATACTCTACACAGGTAGGAGATTAAAATTTCATGAGGGTAGCCAGATGAGGTAGTATAGGCTATAATCCCAGCATTTGAGAGGCCGATGCAGGAGGATTGTAAATTTGTGGGCAGCCTAGGCTATATAGTCCCATACAAACAAACAAACATCTAAATAAACTCCCAGAGTCAGGTGAGGTGGAAGGGGTGGTAATAATGGCAAAAATGTTGAGAAAGCTGCCGTATTGTTGCAGATTTTTTGAAAATGTAGAGGTTTTTTTGTTTGTTTGTTTGTTTTGGGTTTGTTTGCTTGTTTGTTTTGGAAAAAAGTATTTTAAATAATGTTCTTAAGAGTTGATCTGTGTTGGCACCTAGTCCAGTTGTCATCAGAAAGGCTGTCTCCTGCAGCCAATGGGAGTGGTTACAGAGACCCACAGCCAAATAGGTAGGGAGAGAGAGAGAGAAAGAGAGAGAGAGAGAGAGAGAGAGAGAGAGAGAGAGAGAGAGGGAGAGAGAGAGAGAGAGAGAGAGAGAGAGAGAGAGAGAGAGAGAGAGAGAGAGAGAGAGAGAGACAGCCTAGGTAGGCATAGGCGGTCACTATCAGGTCCCTTCCTTTGGAGCTCAAGGAACCCCAGGGAAGACAGGGAGGAGAAGCTATGGGAACCAGAGGGGTCAAAGGCATTGGGAGAGCACGGCCTGCTGAATCAGCTAAGCAGGTCTCACAGAGGCTCAGGTGGCAAGCATAGTCCACGGGTCTGTGCTAGGTCCCCTGCATGGGTGTCATGGCTGTTGCTTGGTTCTTAGAACTAACAGTGGGAGTGGGGATGTCTCTGACTCTCTTGCCTGCTTCCAGGCCTGTCTCCTCCTACTGGATTGCTTTGCTCAGCATTGATGGAGGTTTTGTGCCTGGTCTTATTGTATCTTATCAACCATGTTAGGTTGATGTCCCTAGGAAGCCCGCCCTTTTCTGGGGGGGGGGGTGAGGATGTGGAGTAAATCTGGGGGAGAAAAGAGGTGAGGGAAAAACTGACTGGGAGGAGTGGGGTCAGAATGTATTGTATGTATGAGAGAAGAGTAAATAAATATTTTTTAAAGTTGATCTGTATATTTCTTTCCCAAGTAAAAACAACAACAACAATAATTAAAAAAAAAAATCCTCTGGTCTGTGGTGTCTCTAAAACAGTTTCAACTAATTCATAAGGCTGGCCTGAGGTAATCCTAAGAGATAAAAAGATAAACTCTTAAAAATAAATTTCATTATTAAAAAAACCCCTTGTAAATAAATAAAAATATCAGACACCAAGATTAACTAGATCCAAAGTCTATATAACTTAATGAGCTTACACATAGTTTACTATTAGCTTAAAAAATTTAAAATTTAATAAAATGAGTGCACCTCCTCTCCCTGGCTCAGGCCTGAGGCCTACAGCCCCAGACTAGAGGGAAGTAGCTAAGGTGGCCACCATTTCATGTGTGTCTGCTGTCTTCTAGCTGCCCCTGGGTATTTCTGGTTTGTAGAAGAGTGGGACGAGGTAAGGGGGCAAAGGGTTGGCTCTGACTGAGGCCTATGGCACCTCAAGCATGTTTGTGAACTTTCTCCCTTTCTCAGACTGGGTGTCTCAGTCTCCCAGTAGAGGCCTCTTTGCAGCTTGAGGCTGTGAGTGATGTCATCTTAAGCAGGCCATGTGTGGCCCCAGTTCTCAGAGGTTGGTCACTGGTAAGGGCTTGTGCATTCTCACATTCTCTCTGTCTGTCTCCAGGCAGTAGCAAGTCCATATGTGGGTCCAAGCAAGAAAACATTTAGCTTTTGGCTGCCCCTGGAATCTGGGTGCTGGGAAAGTGGAGAGTAGGATGTCTGCTAGATCATGGGCCTATCACTTTAAGATTGGTCACGATGAGAGATCTGATCTACAACCCGGAGAAATCAGGCCATACTCCTCTGTGTCTCTCACTTGAGACCAAGAGCTGGGAAGCCCTGCTGGGAACACACAGGTCTCAATAGAGAAAAGGCAAGCCCAGTCCTCAAAAGATATAAAATAAGAATATCCCTGCTTTGTTCCAGGGATGTCTTGAAAGCCTGGCCCCTCCCTCTCTATTCTGACCATGGAAGTTATCTCTCACTTTTTCACTGTAAGCAACATTTTGCCTAGTGTTTTCAGTGTCTCTCATGTTCTCCCACCTCAAGGCTTGATTGCAGACCCTATGATCAGGAGATTTCTCAATTACTAAACTCATTTCCGAAGGGTCATTTCATGCAAACCCCTTTCTGGGAACTGATGCTCTGATTCCTAACATTTAGTGCAAAAGCCCAGAATCAGGGCAGGGGCTTCAGGCTCTGAAGTCTGTGGAGTTTTCAGTCATAGGGCGGTGAACATTTCTGCCCCAGCACAGTGATGGTCGGGATGAGGGAAAAGTTCTTTTCCTTGTATCCAAATGCATTACATATCTCAAAGCCAATCCCATAATGCACAACAATGGTAGAAGGAAAAAAAATAAATGAAGGTAAAAAGAAAATAAGAGACAGAAGGAGAGGAGAAGATGCCAACAGTTCAGATTAGTGATGGACATCAGGGATGGCCAGGCCAGGAGGATGGAGGTAGCTATGGGGACTTGTAGAGAGCAGAAGAGACAGAATGGAAGCAGGACTTAGATGTTTCCAGTGTGGGCTCTACCCTGAGCACTGTGTGGCACTCGTTTTATGGAGTTGATGAATCTGTTTCATGGACTCAATAAGCAGCAGAAGCTGGGATCCAGGCCACAGGAACACCAGCGTCAGGTGCAGAGTCAGTAAACACCAGTTGTTGAGCTGCATGCTGCATTGGTGCTACATTCAAATGCCTGACTCCTGAATTCCACGGGTCGGACACAGTGGGACATGTGAAGGTGAAACCAAGGCACTGGTAGGTCGAAGCATGAACTCATACACTGTGGTTCTAGGTTTGACACTTTCTGCTCAGCAGCCATCTGCAGGACCAAGAATAGAAGCACAGCAGGTAGGCCCTTGAGCTGGCTCAGCAGGTGGAAGCTGCTGCCAGGCCGAATGACATGAATCCAATCACCTGGACCCGTGGAGAGACAATGAGGAGTCACTCCCACAAGTTGTCCTCTGAATGTCCTTCACATGCATGCTGTGGAACACACGCACACACACACCTTTACATACACACACATGTGTGTGTGTACACATATAAATAAATAAATAAATGTAATTAAAAAAAAAAGAAATATGGCAGGTGGAGCTTCCACAGCCTAAGGATGCTAAATGTTTATTTGCATAAGTCATTAACATACGGAGATTCTTTAGAAATAGAAAATAAACTATTTCTTGCCAATAAAACCAAGCGCTCAGTTCGTAGGATGATTAAATGACAACCCAGGATCAAATCTCTCCTCTGAGACGTTATGGGAGAAGAAACCGCTAGAGAGTAAGTACACCAAGTCAAACTCCCTCCATGGTGGCTCCAAACACTGTTGCTCCTGCAGCAGAACCACTGATTTCAGAGACTAGGTGAAGCTCATAGTTCCCAGAAGCACTGAGTGGTTTGAATACATGCACTTACATCATGGAAATCTCCATAGTCTGTATAAAGATCTGCCATGGAGCAAGCTAAAACACACTGCTACTGACATCCAACCACCATCCATGGCAGCATCTTACCCCAAAGATGCACGGATACCCAGCCCATGCCCGCGGCAGTGGACAGCTCCTTGAACCAGATGTCATGTGGACACAGTTCTGGGCTTCAATGCAGATGATAATTGACTCATAGAATACTCAGTGCAAAGGAGAGATCCACAAAGGTTTGGGCCTCTTGTGGTTGGAAGAGTAAATAATAAGAGCCTGATTGTCACATGTGGACAGAAGAAAGGAAAGAGGCTGTAAGCTGTAAGTGGGTCCTGTCTGTGCTCTACACACACACACACACACACACACACACACACACACACCCCTAGTAAAATCCCATTTTGGCTAAGGCAAGAAGACCTTCTTGTCACGGATGGTTAGTCCAGGCTTTAAATACTTATCATGTGTCTATGAGGAAAAGTAGAGGCTGGGGATTCGATGAGGTCTGGATGCTTTCTCAGCACTTCCCTGTGGTAGCTCCACAGGGCCTTGTCTGCTCTTGAGCCGTATTTGGCAAGGGTGTGTGATGGGTACATGCATATGCTCTGGAGAACAAGGTTGGGCTGGCCTCTGAGTGACAACCCTTCCAATGCTGTCCCTGAATGACACTGGCAATGCATTTGGGCCCACGTGGTCATCTGTGTCTGAAAGGCTTCATAAGCAGCTGGGGATTGGACTGCGGGTGCCAACAGAATGCAATTGTGGGGATTGGACTCTGTCCTCATTTCTCTGCCTTACCTGAATTCTGTGGTTTGGTGTCAGCCTACAGGTTTGCTGTCTGCCTTGTGTGGAGAAGGCATTTTCTTTCCATTTTTGACTAGTTTCTTTTCAAGGCCTCTTGTGAAGGGAGCTTTGACACCAGGCCTAACTCTGCCACCTTCCTGGAAATTCCTTCAAGGGATTTGCTGCCCCTCACTGTGTGCCCTCTCACAGGGCTTTACTGTGTGCTTGCTTGGTGGCAGAGGGGAACTGTGTTTTCTCTGAGCTCCCACAGCCCCTCTGTGATGGACAGAGAAAGGGAACACTAGTGACCTGTTTAGAGCCACAGAGACCTGATGCAGGTACTGCTCCCTAATCCTTTCCTCATATGGGCAGGAGGGCTTCAGGAGCAAAGAGGCCCTGGTTCCAGCTGGCTGGGCAGTCCTGGGTCCTGGATGCCTGCCAACCAGAGGCCAATCTGGGGCTCTCCCGGTGGCTCTCCTTGGCCTGCGAGCAGGAAGCTCCGAGTTCTGGACCCCGGCCCAGAGTGAGAGGAAAGGGGGCTTCTCTATGCCTCTGATTGTCCTCATGACTACCCGGGAACAATGGGGACTCACACTGCCTCCTGCCACCAGCCTCCACCCAGCTGTTCTGGCCATGCAGCCCCATCTCCCCAGCCTGTCTGTGGGAACACTGGGCATTTGTCAGCTCCAGAGTCACGCTGTATGCCCAGTGCTCTCTGGGCCTCTGGCTCCAGGCTGTGTCGGGTGGGCCAATAGAGCCACAGGCTCTCTTTCAAGTCCCCAAAGCCATCACCCAGAGAAGCCAGATGCTGATCCTGATATGAAACTTCTGTATTGCCTACCACCCTCAGGGAAGGGAGCCCAGCCTTCTCCAATCTGACTCAGTCATTTAAAACAAGAGAGAACAGTGCACGCACACACCATCTCTATGCTGTGGAGGAAATGGTTCCAGGCTGAAGGACAAAAGCAAGTCAGTCTAGCAGACCTCAACACGCTTCGGTGTCATCGTCTATCCGATGAAAAAGCATTTAATTCTAAGAGTGATGCCTGTCTAGGGGCTCACCACACTGCTGCACCACTTCCTAACTCCTGGCCCAGCTCTGCCTGCGGAAGATACAGAGACCACGCACACAGGGATGGGATGTAGTAAGAGCTTAGCGAGGCTTAGACCACACCATCAGTGTACACTTGGGTCACTGAGGTTGAATGCCGGATGTAGAGAATCCTCCCACATTATGCATTCAACAGACCCACTAAGACGCTAGGAGGGGTGTAGAGGTTCACACCACATCACACATTCAACAAACCCCACTCTTTCAGCCAGGGGCTTGGGGCGGTTCCTATATGCTGGTCACCATGCACAACCTGCCAAATGCTGGTGCTCTGGAACATTCTGTCTGACACAGCCAGAGCTCTATGATGGCAGAGGATTTAGCAGAGACTGCTACGGCGTGAATACGGAGCTCATTCTCCCCCTACCCCTGCAAAGCCTCAGTGTGCTGAAGGCTCGGTCCCCACCTGGTGCTGATGCTGAGAGGTGACTGAGTCACGAGGATGCTTATGTCATCCGTGGATTGGCCCACTGTTGAGTGGGTTATGAGAGGACTATGAGGATACAGGGCTTGTTGGAGGAAGTGGGTCACTGATGGCAGGGTACATTTGAATGGCCTATTATTCTCAGCCCCTTTCCCTCTCGCTTTGCCTCCCATCTGCTATGAAGTCAGCATCCCTCTTTGGTTATCCCCTTCCTCCATCATGCTTCTGCCTTTCCACGGACCTAGAAATTACAGAGCCACGCACTATGGACTGAAGTCTTGAGTCCTAATAAGCTATTTTTAAAGGCATTTTGACATAGAGATAGAAAACCAACACAGTGGCTTTCATATCATTGACATCCATGTTGGCCATCCTCCCTTCCTGCCTTGCTCAGTAATGAGTACCAAGGGGCTACTTCTGGTGCTCTAAAGTTCAAGTAGGTGGAATGTGACCCCAGAGACCATGGCATCTCCCAAGCATCCCCACTCAGACTTGAAGTAGAAGAGGATATGCTTTTCTCTCTGTGGTGCAGGTCTCATGTATGCTATGAGAGTTCTGTATCCACCAGTCACCCCTGTGAGCCTGCCCAGTCTCGAATCTACAGCTCCCTGGAAAGATAGTGAGTCCATGGCAGTGTAGCTGGGACCCTTAGTCCACCAGCTCCTCCTTGCCCCTACCAATCCCACTGAGGCAGGTCAGCCACAGCTGGGATCATTGACTTCTAAGAGATATTTACTGAGCAGGACCAGGAGCCAGGAACAATTTGCCCCAATGAAGCTTATGTTCTAGTGAAACGTATGTATCAAGAGGTTAAAACAAAACGCTGCAGGCAACAAGATGCAACACTATACTTCACATGGTGGTCAGTTTCTTGGGAGCCAAAGAGAGAGGGAACAAGCCGGGCAAGGAAACAGGCCAGGGAACAGCATGTGTGTACGGACTGAGGCAGGCTTGTGCTTGCCATGTTCACGGAACACGCCCTGCACTTGCCCTGCCTACACCAGCTGAGCTCGTCTCCATCTCTCTCTACCCTATGCATCTTCCTCGCCACGTCAGACTCTGACCCCAGATGGTCCCACCCATGTGGATCTTTCTGTTCAGCACCTGGATCCCTTTGCTTGGCTGCCTTCACGAATCCTGTTCCCTGTGCTTTCCTGAGATAATGGCAGCAGCTGCATGCTGGTGGCTGGAGTGCTGGCTTTGAAGTCTCACTACTTGGAGAAGTCTGGCCAAACTGCTATACATGTCTCAGTTTCTTCAACTGGAGATGGGGGACACAGCAATGCCTGCCATGGGGTGTGTGTGTGTGTGTGCTGCTGCCATCAAATGAGTTTCATCTGCCAAGTGGAGTGGAGTATTTCAGCATTGATCAGAGGAAAATACTTTTGATAGAATAGAAGAAAGACAGCAAGAGGCAAACACGTGCTGTCCGGGAAGAAAGTAACAAGCACCTTTGGGCTCATCTGGGTGCCCTGGAGACAGTGACTCGGTCTCCTTTTTCACAGAGATTACAGCCCATTCCTCACTTATCTTGGCAAATATTAAAGGAAACGGCGTCAGAGACCCAGAGTCATTTCGGACAAGCTACTCCCCACGTGGGCAGGAGCACCTCACCCTGGAGACGTAGAGAAGGTTTTAGATCACTGATCAAGTTCCTGAGGACCAGACAGAGACAGGCAGGTCAGAAGCAGAGGTTCATGATCCCAAAGGGACCCCCTGAGCGGACAAGGAGCTGGAGCTGTGCAAAGCCCTGGAGATAGGGAGAGACAGCGGCTGGGGCCTTGGTATGCATGGCCTATAGGTAGATCCTGGGACAGATCCATTTGCGAGGGAATGCAAAAGGCCAGGTAGGTGCTAAGAACCAGTGCCAGGGGACTGGGAGTCCCTAGACATGCCAGGAGGAAAGTTGGGGACCCATGACAGAACATGGAAACATAAGAGCTGAGCCAGGAGAAGACTGAGCCAGGAGTAGCTGGCAAGGCCCAGGCTGAATTGGAAATGCCATCTTCCTCTGGGGACATCTATGTCTGCCTTGATGTGACTTTGCCAAGAACTACGGTCTAGCCTACAAATTGGAACCAGCCCCTCATATCGCTGAAGCAGGGTCCTGTGGAGGCTCTGGGGGGGTGTTCTAAACCCACACAGTACTCGGGGTGCAGAGAGAAGTGAGGAGGGGCAGGAGGTGCACCTGACCCAGAGGCTGGCCTGATTCTCCCTGGGGCCCCATCTATAACCAGGTTAGACCATGGGCATGCAGTTAGGACTTGAGTAGGGAGGACCAGTGAGAGGCCAGGCAAAGATGGCAGATGGAGGATGACTTCTAAGACAAAAATGTGAATGTTCCTCCTGGAGGCCAGCAGGATAAACACGGGGAAAAAAGGATCCTGGCTGTCTACAGCCACACATGTGGGAATGGAGAGCAGGGATAGCAAAACTGGACAGTTTTAGTGGCCAGTTCCTACTTTCCTGTGCCCCATGCCCTGCTTCTCCCATGATGACTGTCTGTAAGGCCTTCGAAACAGAAAGGCTATGAATTAGGTGGGGCATTTCCTTCCATACATAGAGACCCAGGGAGAAAGAGGGAGTGTCCTGTGCATTCAGTGTATCAGGCTCTTCGTTGAGGGTCTCTTTCCAGTCATGTCAAATCAGAGCTTGGAATGGACTATGCTGTGCTAGATACTGGGCAGGAAAATGCTGGCAGGTGATTCCACCTATGCAAGGCACCTGGGAAGCTGAGTTCACAGGCATGAGCACACAGAACAGCGCTTGCGAGGGTTAGAGTTTCAGAGCCTGGAAAGATAAAAAGTTCTGAAGATGGTGGTGATGGCTGCATGACTGAGAGAGAGATAGAGAGATAGAGAGAGAGAGACAGAGAGAGAGAGACAGAGAGAGAGACAGAGAGAGACAGAGACAGAGAGAGACAGAGAGAGAGAGACAGAGACAGACAGAGAGACAGACAGAGAGACAGACAGAGACAGAGAGAGACACAGAGAGAGAGAGAGAGAGAGAGAGCGCACCAATGTGAATGTGTGTACATGAGTGTGGTTGTTTCTGCATACATGTATGTGTGAACGTATGTGTGCAAATGTGAATGCCTGTGTGTGTGAATGTATATGTGTAAGTGTGTATGTAAGTGACTGTGAACGTGTATGTGTGCATAGGTGTGAGTATGAGTGTGTGTGAATGTGCATAGATCACATGTCTGTCTGAGTGCATGTATATGTGAGTGTGTGTGAATGCATGTGTAAGTATATATGTATGTCAGTGTACATGTGAGTATGTGAATGCGTGTGTGTGTGTGTGTGTGTGTGTGTTTGTGTGTATGGAGTGTCTGTGGTATATCTGTATATGGTGCATGCCTGTGAGTATATGGGTGTGTGTGCCTTTGCACACACACAGAAGCTGCAGCAGGATGTCAGGCATCTCTATCAGCCTCTGCCTTTCTGCTTTAAGACAGGGTCTCTCCCTGAACTGGAAGTTTGCTCTCCGCCTTCAAATGGCTGGCCTACCACAGCATGAACAGCCATGCTCGGCTTTTGGAATGCTGAACTCAGAGCCTCACACTGGGCAGACCAAGCACAAGCACTCCTACCCACTGAACCATCCCTCTAGCTCCATGTGTGAATGTTTCTAATGTCTCCGAGTTAGCTTAAAATGGCTTATATGATCATTTCTACTTATGTTTTGTCACAAGTTAAGCACACAAGCTCAGAGGGGAGTTGAAGGCTGTTGAATGAACGAGTAAATGAGTGAATGAGTGAGCGAGTGAGCGAGCGAGAAAGTGAGTGAGGAGTTAAATAGGTTGACTGCAGAGCTTGGCGCCTGCTGGAAGATTTAGGGATTATGAAGCCAGGTCACAAGCCACAGCCTGGAGGCTGGGTGGCTCCAGGCTTCTGCTCCATCACTCACTCTTGGCAAGTCTGCAGTGTGATTCAGTGATGGTTTCCAAGCCTGACCACGCCCCCCCCCCAACCAAACTGCATCTGGGGCTTGCAGCTAACTCTGAACCAGGAGCTTCCCAAAGCCCTGACTAATTTTCTTGGGAGGCCAATATGGTAATTTTCTGGGAGACAAACATCGAGTCCTGCAGCAGAGGTTGCCACGGCTGGATCTTGGCTGGGCGTGGGTATGCGTCAGGAAGAGCAGCGAGAGGCCTGAGGAGAAGTCTGGCAGAAAAGGCTGTCCCACTCATCCCCAGAGTGAGCCACACGCTTCGGAAGTATCACGTTAAGGAGATGAATCACACACTGACTCAAGAGAGGGGGCGGCGGGGTTGTAAATCAGAGCAATGGCTTTTATTTGTCAGAAAGGTACAATAAATAACATCTCCTTGTGCCACTTAACAAAAGAGAGTAGGAGGGAGAAAGGCAGGCCATGCTAGCGGGAGGGCTGCAGAATTATGAAGGCAGGGGCAGCCTTGGGGCTTTTTCAGGACACTCCAGTTACTACACACACACACACACACACACACACCATTATTTTTTTTTCTTCCAAACATCCAGAGCCCTGGGCTGTAAGAAACGGCCAGAGCCATCCAGTACCAGTCACTAGGTGACTTCTGTTTTATGAGCACAGGATTCTCTTGCTGGCAACATCATAAATGGCGAGATTCTTCTTTACAGTGGAAGGAGCTCACTCAAAGCTCATAGAGGGCAGAGTTCTCTTGGGAAGAAAGGTGAATCCAAAACTGGTGTAAGTTATTGTCCTAGCTGTGGTCTGCGGGGTAAGTGGCTATCCCAGGGTAACAGAAATAAGGCCTTTTAAACGACGACAACGTGTGTTGGGGGTCGGGGGTAAGGCCATGGTCTATTGTTAGATTTAGAATCAGACTCCTTGGGGTTTCTGGGACTTGAAAGTAAAACACTGCCTTGCATTGCTGAGAACAGGCAGAGAAAGATGGGGATTCTGGGTCAGGCAGGGGCACACAGCACGTGACCCACTCAGGCCTTGTTGCTCTGGGCAACCGGAACCCTGGGAGGCAGCTCTGCTGCCAGAACAGCGTCTTTAGGGGAAGCCAAAAACCTGTTTCTCCTGCTAGTGATGCCCTGTGAGCCACTAGCCACCCATGGCTTTGAAAATGTAGCTGGCCACGTGTCCTTCTGAGGTCAAGTGCACAGTGGCTCTCAAGTACTTAGTAGGGAACAAAGAAAGTAAGCTTGGGTGAGTTTTCATATTGGCCACATAGGGAAGTGACACACACTTTAGGTATATTCTGTTAAAGAAAATGCAGTATTAAAATTAGGGTCACGTGGTTCCTTTTGCTCCTTTTAATGTGACTACCAGAACATTTACCATGGCTCTTGTTATATCTCCAATAGGCAATCCAAATGTGGGAGATAGCACCATACAGAGAGAGCAACCATTTCTGACCCAGAGTTCTGACATCCAGGCTGGTGGGAAGCTCACATGCATGCTCTGGGCACCTACCCAGGTTCGATAGAAACTTCCCAGACTGTAAGGAATACAACAATACGGACCAGTGCAATCCCACCTCTGCTGGGGCACCTGACTGACAAGTGTGTGGCCTGGAGTCAGGCCTCTCACATTTCCCTGTCTGCTCCACACCACTATGTATGTAGAAAATGCGTAGTATCCATCAGATACAACGCAGACAGACTCATAAATAGAGGGGCAAGTGTATCTGGTGTGTGTGTGTGTGTGTGTGTGTATGTATGTGTCTGAGTGTCTGTGTATGTGCCTGTGTGAGTGTGTGTGCCCGTGTTTCTGTATGTGTATATATGTTTCTGTGTGTGTGTGTGTGTATATATATATATATATGTATATATATATATACACATGCATGCATATATATATATATATGTCTGTGTGTGTCTCTGTGAGTGTGTGTTTCCATATGTGTCTTATGACTCTGTGTGTGTATCTATGTATCTGTTGTGTGTGTGTACACGTATGTATATGTTTGTGTGTGTGCCTGTGTGTTTCTGGGTATGTCTGTGTATATGTGTGCCTCTATGTATCTGTGTGTGTGTACATGCATGCATTCATGTGCATCAGTATGTGTATTTGTGTGTGTGCGCGCACGCGCGTGAGTGTGTGCAAGTGCCTAAACCTGTGAATCCAAGTGCAGAGGTCAGAAGTCAATATCAGGTGTCTTCCTCAATTACTCTCTGCCTTATTTGTCTCTCACTAGATCTAGAACCTGCCATTTTGACTAGACAGGCTGGCTGACTAGCAAATCCTTGATCCCCCTGTCCTCAGACACAGAAAGGACTGCTATGCCTGGCAGCTCCTAAGAGGGCGCATGCTGATGCTCTCTGGAGGTAATTGAATAAACGCCATCAAAACTTTACAGCCTAAATAAAACCACACTAAACACCTGTCTTGGCAGAGACACATGAAAGAAACACAAATCAAGTTTCCCAAAGACTTGAACAACACTGTGATTTATTGACAGGGATCCTCCAAGAAGGCCACGAAAGCTCCATAGACATTCTCACATCCCCAGCCCCCTCCTTGGCTGGCCAGGTGTGGAGAGCCAGTACATGCTGCGAGCAATCGCATGCGTGCTGCCAGTAATCTCTGAGGAGAGCCGTGTGTGCCGCGAGCAATCGCCATTATAAGATGGCGCGGGCCTCCGCTGTGCCTAACTAGTAAACAAGTCCTGTACGCAGGTGCAAGAGTGAATTCACTCCTAGTCACTCCCATTCTCGGGGTGTAATAGTGGGGTGATGGGCAAGCAACGAATCGGGAGCTGTCACGCCATATCAGGTGCTGAAACGTCACGCTGCGGGTTATAAAAGCAGCGCCATTTTCCCGGTTTGGGATCTTCCTGAGAAGCAAGCAATAAAGCTTTTGCCGCGGAAGATTCTGGTTTGTTGCGTCTTTCTTGCCGGTCGAGCGGGACGCAATAAGTGGCGCCGAAGAACCCAGGAACTGTCATCACACCGGCGCAAGGAAGATCCCTCGTTCGCGGGGCAGAATCAGAACCGTGGGACAAAAGGATCTACAAGGTACGTACAATCTTGAAATTTCTCCAGAGTTAGAAGCCCTTTTGATTGTTTGCACTGTGATTATGAGGATTGTCAGCAAATGGTAGAAGCGGGGCAGAAAGTTCTGGACAAAATTCAAGAAAGTCTATCAGAGGTAGAGCGGGGAGAGAGAGTAAAAGTAGAGAGGAAACAAAGTGCACTGAAGAATTTAGGCCTTTCCACGGGCCTTGAGCCTGAGGAAAAGAGATATAAAGGAAAGAATGCCTTGGGAGAGATAAGAAAAAGGGATGGAAAGGGAGAGAAGAAGGGAGATCGAGCTGGAGAGGCACATAAGGAAAGGAGCCTCTACCCGCCACTGGATGAATTTAAGCAGCTAGCTCTTAGTAGCTCAGAACCAGGTGAAGGAGTTAGCGCCTCTGAAGAAACAGACTCGGAGGAGGAAACAGTTCGTTATAAGGGAGAAAGGTACCAGCAAGATAAAAGGCGAGCTACTCAGTCCAGAAAAAGGCAAAAAGCTGCTGGCGAAAGCCAGCTTGCTGCTCGGCCTCCGGACTGTCGGCTTCAGGGTCCTAGTGCACCTCCGCTTCATGTGCAGAGGTAGTGGTCAATTTTTACCTACTCCTCATGTAGGGGTAAACCCTCCTGGCGTCAGGCCATTACAGGTCTGGCAAATGGATGTCACTCATATTTCCTCCTTTGGGAGAAATCAATATTTACATGTTTCTATTGACACCTGCTCTGGTGTAATGTTTGCCACACCTTTAACAGGTGAAAAAACCTCTCATGTTATACAGCACTGCCTAGAAGCGTGGAGTGCTTGGGGCAAGCCCACAATTCTTAAAACGGATAATGGGCCAGCATATACTTTTACTAAATTTCAACAATTTGTCATCAAATGAATGTCACTCACCTGACTGGCCTTCCTTATAATCCTCAAGGACAAGGCATTGTGGAATGTGCCCACCGCACACTCAAATCTTATCTTATAAAACAAAAAGGGGAGTTGATGAGACTCTGCCCTCAGTGCCAAGAGTAGCGGTATCTATGGCGCTCTTTACACTTAATTTTTTGAATCTCGACGAGCAGGGACACTCTGCAGCTGAGCGACATAGCTCAGACCCTGATAGACCAAAAGAAATGGTCAAATGGAAGGATGTTTTAACTGGTCAGTGGAAAGGCCCGGATCCTATCTTAATCAGATCCCGGGGAGCTGTTTGTGTTTTTCCACAGAGTGAAGACAACCCATTTTGGCTGCCGGAATGACTCATCCGCAAGATATTCATCAAGGATGGTGCAGAAGATGCTGACCTTCCGAGGACTGTTCCTGATCCTGACAATGCTGAACTTGTCTCAGGTTCCTAGTATAATGGGCGAGCAGAGATGGGCTATTCTCTCAACTTTCCCTAAACCAATGCCAGTTCACCATGATGCTATAGTTTTTCCAAAATTCTTTACTACTGATAAAACAGGGGATTTGCCATATTTACCCTATGATCCCACCCGAGCACCATTAGGAGAAAATTGCTCTTTACTAGAACAGGGTTCTTTATGTTTTCAAATTAATGGACCAGGAAATTGTATCAACATCACAGCCCGAGCTTTGGGGAAGTTTAATGAGCATCGAGGAGGTTGGGTGAGCACAACCCAAGATACTTCCAATGTAGATATAACCTTTACAAATCAGACCTTTTGGCACGAGGTAAATTGAGTTAATGGTACATTTCTACCACCTAACTTTTCAGACAAAGAACGTCCACACCAACCAAAAATAGCCCCTCATTGTAGTTTGGAAGATGAAGGGCTGATCCTGCCTTGGTCTGATTGTCAATCCTCCATCACTCGTTGGGCAGATCAGAGTAAAACCTTTTCCTTTTCTCCCAACATGATAGATGATCCAGAGAAGGAATTTGTTATGAAAAAGGGACTTTTCATACAGGACTTTAGAATGCATCCCTTTCACAAGTGGGTGCTTTGTGGAGTCAATGGCAGTTGTACAGAACTCAATCCTTTGATTTTTATCCAGGGAGGAGCAGTTGGAAAGGCTTCTTTTACTGGCATCTCAAGATTTGCTCAGTATTGGGGAATACATGATGCCTCCCAGGACTCTTATGGATATACTAGTACCAGTGTAGAGATCACTGGGTTCAATAAAACTTTGGTAAACCAGATTAATTATCCATCTACCCCAGTCTGTGTTTACCCCCCTTTCTTGTTTATTCTTTCAAATGATGCATTTGAAGTCTGTTCCAATGATTCTTGTTGGATTTCTCAATGTTGGGATGTAACAAAGAACACCCCTGCCATGGTGGCACGGATCCCACGTTGGATCCCTGTTCCGGTGGAAACACCCTCCACCTTATCTATGTTTCGACAAAAGAGAGATTTTGGCATTACTGCTGCCATGATCATAGCAATTTCAGCCAGTGCAGCTGCTGCTACAGCTGCAGGGTACGCTATGGTTAGCGCGGTTCAATCAGGCACAAAATTAAATCAGCTTTCAGCAGATCTGGCTGATGCCATCACTGTCCAAACTTCTGCTAGTACCAAGTTAAAGGGAGGGCTGATGATTTTGAATCAGCGCCTTGACCTGGCGGAGAAACTGATAGGTGTTCTATACCAGATGGCCCAGTTGGGTTGTGAAAGAAAACTGGAAGCTCTGTGCATTACCAGTGTCCAATATGAAAATTTTACTTATGCAGCTAATCTGTCTAGACAGCTTTCTTTATATCTTGCAGGAAACTGGTCTGAAAGATTCGATGAGACCCTTGAGGCCCTGAGAGCGGCCGTTCTAAAGATCAACTCGACACGAGTGGACCTGTCATTGACAGAGGGCCTCTCCTCCTGGATTTCATCTGCCTTTTCTTATTTTAAGGAATGGGTGGGAGTAGGTTTATTTGGCGTTGCCACCTGCTGTGGACTTGTGGTCATGCTCTGGTTGGTTTGCAAGCTCAGAACCCAACAAACACGTGACAAGGTTGTGATAACTCAAGCACTTGCTGCCATCGAGCAAGGGGCCTCCCCTGAAATCTGGCTATCTATGCT
The DNA here is from genome assembly GCF_000001635.26 of Mus musculus. NCBI lineage: Eukaryota > Metazoa > Chordata > Mammalia > Rodentia > Muridae > Mus > Mus musculus. The sequence continues at coordinate 119,927,093 of NC_000070.6, read as the reverse complement.
AAAAAATTAATTGACATTGGTGGCTGGCCTCTTTTATAGAGTTCGCCCTAGGTCATTTAGTAGTTAATGTCACATAGCACTGCGGTATCCAGGGACGGGCAACTTTCCTCATGCACAGATCAACCTAAGACACGGGGCCCGGTGGCGATAGGGTTACCCTATGACAGGAAAGGCTGTGACATTGGAGGAACGACCTAAGACAGGAGCCACAGCGGATGGGCATAATTACACAGGCCTAGACCAGCCTCAAATTTTAATAAAATAAAAAGGGGGATATGTGGAGAGCCGGTACATGCTGCGAGCAATCGCATGCGTGCTGCCAGTAATCTCTGAGGAGAGCCGTGTGTGCCGCGAGCAATCGCCATTATAAGATGGCGCGGGCCTCCGCTGTGCCTAACTAGTAAACAAGTCCTGTACGCAGGTGCAAGAGTGAATTCACTCCTAGTCACTCCCATTCTCGGGGTGTAATAGTGGGGTGATGGGCAAGCAACGAATCGGGAGCTGTCACGCCATATCAGGTGCTGAAACGTCACGCTGCGGGTTATAAAAGCAGCGCCATTTTCCCGGTTTGGGATCTTCCTGAGAAGCAAGCAATAAAGCTTTTGCCGCGGAAGATTCTGGTTTGTTGCGTCTTTCTTGCCGGTCGAGCGGGACGCAATAGCCAGGCTCTCACAGCCTCTGCTCCTTCCCAGACCTGCTCTTACCTTCCCTCACATCCTACCCTTGCTACCTGAGCCAGCCCTTCTTCTGCACTCTTTCTGGTTTGTAGGGAGCGAAGTCCTCATTGAATGTGGATTGTTTGATATGAGCACAGTCACAGCAACGACCACAGTGCCTCAGCCCCACAGGAACAGCAGAGCTTTCCCTCCTGGTCCAAGTGTGAATGTTGATAGTGGGCATGGTGTGCGGAAAAAATGTCTACCATGCTTTGTCCCCTGGATGTTTGCCACCTGCAGGATGTTTCCTGGAGAAATGGCTCGTGCTGGGATTAGCTAACCTACCTCCTAGTTCCATCAGTTGTAATAACTCTGGCTTCCCACTCAACTGTACCGTGCTTCAGCTGTGCTGAGCCTTTTGCCTCAGAGAGCTCAGTCCACACGATCCATGTGTCTGTCTGTGTGTGTCTTTTCCTCATCATCTTGCTGCCTCAGTCAGGTCAAGTCCCCAAAGTCGTGCGGACACAGAACTGGTTGTCTCCGCCAATCATCTGATCATTACCCAGAAGCCCCTGAGCCCACTGAGGTGACGAGGAGTGGGGCAGCCATCACCTGTGAATCTCACATGCTTTGAGCAAGAAAGCCTACAGGTTGGCATAATTTAATAGCCCACTAGATGCACTACACACACTCAAGAATTACAACGAAAGCATCCAACAAGTGAACGTGGATGGAACGAATTCTGGCAACCCTATTACACTAATGGACTTTTTTTCTTCATTCATTCATTTATGCTGCATGTGTGCATGTGTGAGCATGCATGCCACAGTCCACATGTGGAGCTCAGAGGACAACTTTCTGGGGTGGGTTCTCTTCTTCCACTAAGTGGGTCCTGGGGAATTGAACTCAGGCTTGGTGGCAAGTGTCTTTACCCACTGAACCATCTTGCTGGCCCTCTGACCATCTGGGTATGTGGTATACAATCTGTGAACTTGCTGGTGGCCAGGAGGACAAAGGCAGCCCACTTCTTTCTTCTGTTCCACATCCTAAAAAGATGCCCAACCAACCTCCAGCTGAGCAGACCCACAGCCTGCATCCCTTTCTGGCACTTCTCAGTTCTGGAAACCCTGAAAAAAAAATCTTGGATCCCCTTACTTTCCAGATGTCTGTCCTTCAAGACACCCTGTGAATCAATATGACTCTCACACCCTCCCCCCTCCTACTCCTAGAGACCACTGCCTTGGGGATATCACAATCTTCCTGCTTGGTTCCCCTTGTAGTCATATGGAGCCATGCCTGAGCTGGCCAATTAGTCAGAGAATCCTGGTCACTCAGGTAGAGCTCAATTATTTTAGGTGAATCTAGCTGTGTGGTCTTGGGACATATTGCTCAAGTTCCCTGTGCCTTAGTTTCTACCTCTATAAAATGGAGAAAATAAAGTACCAGTCTCCTGAAAATACTAGGATTATGAAATGATTTTGTGGGTGCAAAAACCCTGAGCCCAGCATTCGTTGCCTATACTGTTAGGAAGAGAATTTCAGCTTCTTATTAATCAACTAAATTCATTTTAATGTAACATAAAGGAAAACTCATGCCATTATAAACCTCACGTCTTAGGTCAAGGCTAAGGTTTTAAAGGTCAACACATAGAGGCTAAAGAGATGGCTTAGCAGTTATGAGCATCTGCTGTTCTTGCAGAGGACCTGGGTTCAGTTTCCTCACAACCATCTGGAACTCCAGTTCTAGGGGACCTGGTGCCCTCTACTGCCTTCAGCAGATACCAGACAAGCATGTGGTGCACATACATACATGCAAGTGAAACACTCATGCATGTAAACAAACAAACACATTTAAGGAAGGACTTGTGTAAATGCTGGTCTAGACAGCAGGTCATGGCTGGGAAGGTAGAATGCACGGGCTTTTAGGGGAAGATAGATTGATTTAGACTGAAGCCTGAGGCTCAGGGAGGAGAAACTCTGGAGAGAGGAAGCTCAGAGTTTCCAGTGTCACAATGCAGTCAGCAGCTCACCTGGGACCAGATGGGGCCCACACCACCATGTCCTCCCAGGCATTCCAAATTCTGGCATGCTCAGAGCCCTGCTGGAGCACCTTTGCAAGCACAGGAAAAGCAGCTTGTCAGCACTTGGCTTGTCAGCAGACAGGGCCACACACAAATCCTAGTCACCCGAAGGAGTAAAGGCAGCTGCTTAGCAAATGCCCTCAACATCTGACTCCACTTTTGCATTTCCCAGCGGTGCAACCCTGGATACACTGTATAACCTCTCTGAGCTTCTGTTCTCAAAGCCACAAGTGGAGACAATAGGTAAAAGGTCTGGGTTGATGTGGTGGTTTGAATAGAAATGGTTCCCATAGACTCAAGTTTGAATGCTTGGCCCATAGAAAGCAGCACTGTTAGGAGGTGTGGCCTTGTTGGAGTAGGCGTGGCTTTGTTGGAAGAAGTCTGTCACTGTAGAAGTGGGCTTTGAGGGTGTAAGAAGGTCAAATTTGGCCAGTGTGCACAGTCTCCTTCTGCTACCTGAGGATCAAGATGTAGAACTCTCAGCTCTGTTTCCTTTCCCCCTTCTTTCCCCATTCCCTTCCTGCCTCTTTCTACACATATTCATGATCCTCTACATCTCTACTTTCTTTCTCTGCCTCTACAACCTTCTTAACTCCCCTCCTCATGCCCTTAATAAACCCTATTCTATACTAAAACAAAACAAAACAAAACAAAACAAAACAAAACAACAACCCAAACACTGGCTGCTCCTCAAGAGGACTTGGGTTCAATTCCCAGCATCCACGCTGTGGCTCACAATCATCTATAATGGAATCTGCTGCCCCCTTCTGGCCTCCACAGGCATAACACTTGTATACATAAAACAAAAATAAATCTTTTAAAGGTGGCTAGTGAATCGGGTGCATAGAAGTGAGTAAGGAGAAATGAGGCCCCTCTTTTCCTTCCCCTAAGAGCAAGAGCTAAGTGCCCCCCAACTGCACCCACGAAAACCCACACAGGAAGCCTTTCATCACGGAATCTATGGGTCACATCCTCACTCCCAAGCCCTCAGTGGCCCCATTTCTCATTCCTACAAGTCTGCGGGTTGAACGTGCAGTTTTGCTCTCTGCTTGATCCCCATTCACCTCGTGCTCCCCTTGTTCCCATTAACACAATGTCTCCACTTTCATTTCTCATTACCCCTGTGGCTGAAACATCACTGTTGCAATGAGCTGAAACCTCAGATCTGATCGATGTTGCCCTGACGGTGTCCCAGTGACTCACTCTTCTCTACAGAACCAAGCCAGACTCCAACCACTGGCCACGATCCTGTGAAATCTGGCTAATTCCCCCTCTCTCACAGACATGTGTTTTTACACCCCACCCACACACGTGCATTCTCACACATATGGTCTACTCCCAGGATCCTTACAGCAGCAGGCCTGTACACCTGCTGGTCTTCTCCCAGAATACTCTACCCGCTCCTGGGAGACTCCTCTGGCTCACCGCACCTGGCCGAGATGGAGCACTTTACTTTACAAACTCACCCCTCCCCTCATTCCTTTACTAAGCCCATTTTCTTCCATTACTCCGTCTAGGCCATGTGACGTAAGGCAAAGCATTGGCTAGAACTACCAAGCAGGAACACAGCTGGCAGCAAGCCACTTCTACCTTTCCCTGCTTCCTTCATGAAAGACGGAGGTGACGGCCAGTGACCTTGTAGTCACCTGAGAATATGAGGTGAATTTCAGGATGAAAACCATGTTCTGTGGTTGGAAGAGCAGTAAGAAAGAAGGAGCCTGGGCTACTCCTCCAATGTGGAGCTGCCATAGGCCATGTCTGGGCCGTCTTCCTTTGGTTCTTGCATGAGAAGAGAACATACACCATTATGTGCCTAAACCTATATTATTTTAGTTAGTTTTTTGGACACTCTTTGGAACATGGGCACATATCCCCTTAGCTTTTGAGTGCCAACCTAGGGACACCCCCTCCATGAAGTCTTTTCAGACAAAATCCCCAGCTTCCACTAAATAGAATTCTCGTCACCCTCCCCCATCCCCAGTTCTCTACCAGGAGAGTTGCTCAGCCTCCCTAGTCACTCAGCCTCCCTAGTCCCTGGCTGCTTGAGGCAAGGGTTTATCACTCTTCTTTCGAGCCCACACACAGACAACACACGCATAACTGGTTCTGCTCAAGGAACATTCTATAGCACAGAGCTGCATCTTCTTGAGAGTCTAGCCCAGGGATGAGGTCATGTCCCCTGCTGGTCAAAGTGGCCTCTCTCAAGATGGAGCAGTGTGGAGCTGCAGGACAGGCCCCAAGTGTGTGAATGTGTGAATGTGTGAATCCCCTTCCTTCCAGCTAGGACTCTGAGCTCTGCCAGCTGAGGCCTGCCTGTCACTAGCCATCCTTCTCAGATCTCCTTTCCTTAACACCCTTAGCTGGCACTTACAACCAGAGGTAAAAGGCTCCTGAAGGGCAGGGATAAACTCCCAGCTGCTACGCTCCTGACACCTGTTCTTCCAGCAGCCACAGCTGCCAAGAAAATGAAGGCAGCTGCCGTGAGCAGACCCACAAGCAGGGAAGATGCAGTGGCCACGATGATATCCCGATGGGGAGGCCTCTTTAGGAATAACCTTGACCTAAAGAATGGACACTTTCCCACAAGCTTCAGACCTACGCATGTCGGCTCAGGCTTAACGATGGGCACAGAAGATATGCAGGCAGAATATCAAAGTGGGAGAAACCCCAGGAACACAAGGTGACAGCAGGCACGCAGCTGCCTCTGAATGTGTCGCTTGCTCCCGCAGAGTGCTGCAGAGCCCCTTGGGAAATGGAGATGTGGATAGCAAGGAGGGTGGAAGGTTCGGATGGCATTTGGAGTCTGCTTCTTCTGATGTGGATCATCACTATAGGGTAGAATGACTCACGGAATTATAGAGGACGGTGTGACAGCCGCGTTCCTTGGCCTCGTGACAAAACACTTTACAGAGTGACTTAGGAGAGGAAAGGTTTGGGTTTGGGTTTCAGATGATTTCAGCACCTCATGGGGCTCTGACTGAGGTAGTGAGATTGTGGCGAGGAACTGTTGTTCACTCTGTGGTTGCCCATGAAGCAGAAAACTAGACCAGAACCAGAGACAGGTATAGCCCAGACGCTTCCTCCCCAGTGTTCTATCTGGCTCACTGGGCACCACCTCTCAAAGGCTCTACAACCTTCCAAACATCGCCACCTCCTGGGGACTCCATGCTCAAAATATGAGCCTGTGGGAAACATTTTAGATTCAGGCCACAATACAGGACCCCAGTGTGATCTAAGGAAGACTTCCCTTGTAACATAACTGCCCCATGTGGGAACTGGATGCCTGGGTGGCTCTCACCCCATGTACTATGAAGCCATGTGCCTCCACAGAGACCTCAGGTTGCAAGAGCTTAAAGCCTGCTACCTAGTGTAGCTTCCTGGGGTGCCCTTGCCATACAGTTCTGGAAAATCTAATTGCCTCTGATACATTAGTTTCCTTTCTGGGCTCTCCCCTCCCCCGGCCTCCTTATAAAGGCTCCCTGTCTATAGAGAGGATGGTAAAGATACTAGTTTATCAAATCTGGTACTGGGACTATTTCAAAGGTTTCAATATGGCTCACATCATGTTTTCTCTCTCAATTTCTGGGGTCTCAGTGTCCCAAAGTTGTGCTATGAAAGTTCCTGTGAGTCTCTTCTTCACCCACATGTGCACACAAGGCTGTAAGAGCAGGAAAGACACCACACCTCCATGGGCCATGCATTTCCCATCATGTCAGTTGTATCCATCCATCCATCTGTCCATCCATCCATCCATCTATCCATCCATCTATCCATCAACCCATCTGTCCATCAATCCATCCATCCATCCATCCATCCATCCATCCATCCATCCACCCACCCATCCATCCATCCATCCATCCATCCATCCATCCATCCATCCATCTGTCCATACTATCCATCATGTATCCATTCACTTCTTTATCTATGTACTTATTCATTAATCCACCCATCCATATTCAGTTACCCTTCATGTCACACATATATACTGAATATCTGTTATATTCTAGAAAAAATTATGGAAACAGAGCAACCAGAGAAAGAGGGGGGAGAGAGAGGGGAGGGGAGGGGAGAGGAGAGGAGAGATGTGTGCAATGGAAACAACTCCTGTGCTCTCCTTACCTGCCATACACAATAAATCTTTCTCTACTCTTTTATTTCTTGGTTGAGCTGTTTCAGCTTTGCATTTAACAAAATGTGAAGCATTCAGCTACAAATTGGTGAGCTGGTTGGCGAATTGAAAGCTTTTGCAACTTTATTTCCAAAAGGAGAGGCCACAAGGAAAGGTCTGGGGACAACCCCTATCCCTGCCGTCGAAGGTCCCAGGCTGCTAATGGGATGGTCTTCTTGGGGGCTCGACATCCTGCCCCACCCTTGTTTCTATGTGGGCTTTGCAGCTGCCCCAAACATTCCTTTCCCGAGTTTCCCTGAGTTGATGGATGGTTCAAGACTTTAATCAGTTAACCAAGGCAATACCAATAACAGAGCGGAGAAGGATTGGTTCGACTAGAAAATCACATGTCTTAGGGTCCCAGCTCTCATATTTGGAGGCTGAAAGATAATTTCCAGCCAAGTGGAAATCACAAGTGCAGGTTGCCTACCCTGGAAGGGAGCTAGCGAGGAACACCTGGACATCAAAAGTGTCCGAGGCCTGGGGGCCTGACACCAATATCCCCCGATTTGTGACAATATAACATTTCAGATGCTGAGGCTGGAGAGATGGCTCAGAGGTTAAGAGCATTGACTGATCTTCCAGTGGTCCTGAGTTCATTTCCCAGCAACCACATGACTACCTATAATGAGATCTGGTGCCCTCTTCTGACCTGCTGGCATGCACACATGCAGGCAGAACACTGTACATACTAAATAAATAAATCTTTTAAAAAAACGTTTCAGAGGCTGGAAAACACTTCCATCCTACTGATCATACAGAGCCAAGAGAGTGCAAGAACCAAAAGATATCACCCACAAATGCCTCCTCCTGTGGACTGGGACCAGATCTTACGCTACAGATCAAAAGGTCAAATTATAAAGTACTTGAAGATGGTTCAGTGGGTACGATCATGGGGTCCTGAGTTAAAATCTCCAGCACTCATATAAAAAGAGAGGCACAGCTGCATGTGCCTGTAACCCCAGTGTTGGGAGCGGAGACAAGGCAGACGGCAGGAGAGTACTGGCCAGCCAGCTCAGCCTAGCTGAAATGGTGAACTTCTGATTCAGTGAGAGACTCTGTTCTAAAAGAATACATCAACAAGCCACAGGGAAAGTCACCTCTGCATGCTTGCACATGGGTGCATGCATCACACACCATGTGCTCACACCATACATATAACACCACATGGACACACGTACACACACACACAGCCACTCACACGCACTCAGGCACATACCTAAGGAGAGCAAATGACTAAAGCAAAGGACTCTAACTTTTAGAGAAAGCAGAGCAAAAAGTAGGGTCCTCCTAGGCAGTCCTTATCGCCATCCACGGTTATTTTACTTGCATGGCTTCCTAGAAGAGGAACTTAGGAGTAGAGCTGTACAACTATTTGATGCCTCTTGACAAAGCACACGCTAAACATGGGCTGTGTCCGGATGCTCACACCCTCCCCCATACATTCAGATTTAACAAGAATAGCAATGAAAGGAGCTTGCAAACATAGCAGATGAACGTCCACCTCGTTATTTTAACTTGCCTTTCTATTTGTTTATTTGTTTTTAAAAAATATCTCTATGTAGCTCAGGCTGGCCATTTAGATTGCCCACTTTCAAAGTCCCTCCTTCCTCAGCTCCCGCCCCCCCAGACTACTGGGATTATGAACCACCACGCCCAGGTTAGTTTGTTATTTTAGAAAAATTATTACCAGGCTTTTATATTTACTTACTTTTCCCCTTTTTTTGAGCATTGCTGGAAAGGCTGTTTAGACATTTTGTAATTTTTGGAATAATTTTAGAATTGTAGGAAAATCACAGAGAGGTCCCATAGTCCCACAACTCACATTTCCCTAATGTGACTCCAGGTTTTATTTGGATTTTGACATCTTTCCCACAGAAGTCTTCCTTCTATCCTGAAATCCAAGCCAGGGACTCGCACTACACCTAACTGTCTCTTTCCTGTCCCCTGGCTGGTCATGGACACCTTGGTGCATCTGAAGTGTCCTTGTGTGGTGTTGTGCAGGATGGTGTGATGTCCCAGTCTGGGCTAAGGACGCTTGAGAAGTGAAGACCCCTTCTCTTCCAGTTACTCTCAGGGACACAGGCCTAGAACTGGTGATGCTAACCTTGATCGTGGCTGAGGTGGTATCTGCCAGGATTCTCAGCTGTTATCAGGATTCTCAGCCAGGTTTTAAGAGGAGGAGCTTCGGGATCCGTCTGCTGGAAGGGGAATAGTGTGAGTATTCTCTAGATTCTGTATAGATCTGCTCTGCCTCCCTTAAGTATTCACTTATCCAGTTACTCAAAACAAGATACAAAAATACTGCTTTGCAAATAACAAATCTTATGATTTATCTTGAGCTCAAATCATCCAAGCGTGGAGTGGGCTTCCTTTTTCCATCGCGTTATCAGGCAGCTGGAAAGATGGCTCAGCTGCCTTTGCAGAGATGCGTTCCCAACATCTACACAATAGTTCACAACCATTGATACCCCGTTCCAGGGGCTATGACTTCCCTCTTCTGGCCTCTGGAGGTACTACATGCACATGGCATACAGACACATGGAGGCAAACACTCACATGCATAAAAATACATCTTTAAAGCAACAAAAACAAAACAAACAAACAGGCAGGTGAGGCACATCTATAATCACTGCAACTGAGCAGTGGGACGGAGGAGGGAAGATCAGAAGTTCGAGGTCATTCTCAGCCACAAAGTAGTGGTTCCCAGACCAGCCCGGGCTACATCAAACTCGGCTTCAGAAAATCTAATTAATAATGAATTAACTTTTTAAATGAAAGAGAACTTCGAGTAGGGAACTATTTGCAGTTTTAGAAGCCGGAGTGGAGAGATACCCAGTCACTGCAGCCAAAGGCATTCCTCTGGGGAAATCTGGCGTTTCTGCAAAAGCCTAGTAAAACAAAGGGGTTGTAATCAAAACAAATCTAGAAATATGTGAGTTGTATATTAGTCAGCATTCTGTTAGAGGATCCATAGAGTGAATAGGTCTTAAAAAGAGAATCGGTTAGGTTGGCTTACACAGTACAGCCTGGGTAGTCCAACAATGGCTCTCTGCACACTGGAGAGGTTGAGGACACAGGAGCTGCTCAGTCCACGGGGTTGGAAGACTGAGCTTTCCCACAGGTTGTGCTGAATGCCCACAGATCCCTGGAGAACCGATGATGTTCAGTTCACACAAGAAGGCTCAAGAATCAGGGTCCCAATGTCAGCGAAGGATGCCAGAAGCACTCACCAACAAAGAGGGGACGTGGGCAGGAAAAATAGTAACATTGTCCCCAGACATCCTCATATCTAAACTGCTGCTGGAAGGTGCTACCCACTCTAGGGAGGGTCTGTGTCTCAAGTAATCTTTACCAGAAATGCCCTCATAGATGCACATAAAGGTGTGCCTCTTAATTGACTATAGATCCCGTAAGTTGACACCCAAGATTAAATGGCAAGATTAAGTGAGTTCAGAGTCAGCACTGAGGTCAAGGGCCTCATAAGCTTTCTCATTTGTTTCCAGACAAGCCCTTTGCACAAGGGCTTCATCCTGGTGACCTGCAGGCATTCACTCTGATGTTTGCATGGAGAAACCCTTCCCTGTCTGTCACAGACACAGGGTACACTAAGCGTTTCTGTCCAGGACCGAGATGCTCTTTGCCCTTGTTTCCACAGAATGTGTCAGCCCCTCTCAAATCCTGCTCATCTTCCAAGACATAGCCTGCCCATCTTCCTAATGACATGTGCGTTTCCCATGCTTATTTAGCCATAGGTTCTTTGAGCCAAGTGACATCTAGAATACCTGTCTTCTGAATATCAAATCCAGGAAACGTTAGCCTCAGGATAGGCTGAACTCCACAAAAGTCTGCTAAAGCCATCCACTGTCTGCAGTCCACCTCCATTTTCTGGATCGTGGTGGTGGTGGTGGTGGTGGTGGTGACGACGACGACGACGACTATGATGCTATTGTCTCTCTCCTTTCTTTCTCCTGACACTCTCCAGCTATTGGCAGGTCCTTTAACAAGATAACTAACTGGTTGTGAACCTCAGTGGGTTTGTCTATAATGTTCCATCTTCTCCAGTGCTTGTCCCTGGTATCCTCTCAGGTCAGCTGCCTTAGGATGACGATGGCACACCAGTGTCTGTGTCCTGCAGCATGTGCCCCATGCCTTGCTAGCATTTTTCTGGATTATAAATGTGTGTTTCTTGCCTGTGCTCTCTCTGCAGCCTCCTATCAATTTCATGACAGGCTCCCATTTTCCTTCCACATATTTCTTCTATTTTTCAAACTTGTAAAATTTAGTTTTTGTTACTTGCAAAACAAAGAAAATCCCTCACCAACTTCATCACTCAGAAAAAGAAAAAGAAAATGGGGCTGGTGAGATGGCTCAGTGGGTAGGAGCACCAGACTGCTCTTCCGAAGGTCAGGAGTTCAAATCCCAGCAACCACATGATGGCTCACAACCATCCGTAACGAGATCTGACTCCCTCTTCTGGAGTGTCTGAGGACAGCTACAGTGTACTTACATATAATAAATAAATAAATCTTTAAAAAAAAAAGAAAAAAAAAGAAAAAAAAAAACAATTTAAGAGATGCTATGCTGAAAACAGCCAGGTCCGGTGGGCCAATTCTCACAAGATTCATGCTAGGAAGAATCGACAGAAACCTCCAGCTTGAACTGAGTGGTACCTGAGGAGGGCCACACAACCCTGTCCAGGGGCTGCCTGCATCAGTCTGGAGGGCATATGTCCTCATTCCTTCTGGCAGTTGTGCTCTGCAAACAGCTTCTCCCTAGCTCAGGGACAGCCAGGGACCCAGGCATTGGTGCCTGCACTGCTGATCCACTGCGTTCATAATGTGTCCACAGTAGCCATGTGCAGAGGCTTCCAGGAGGTTCATTTGCTCTCTCAAAGCAAAGAAAGGTTGGGATGAAGGGCTGAGCTGTCCCAGGTGCTGGTCAACAGGACTAAGGACTCCTTTACTCCACACATGGGCCTGCTTCTCTCCCCTGGAGCCCGAGTGGTCTTGAGTTTTGTTTTCTCTCAGAGAGTGCTATACCAGGTATGGCCATGCTGTAAGAGTCCTAGAAGCTTCACTGTCCTGGGAATCCTGAGCCCAGCACATTGTGGGGAAATCTGGTATGATGGCTGGTGGGTAAGAATCCATGTGGGGGTCACCAGGTGCTTCAGCTTGGAGCCAGCACCCAGACCGGACGCATGTGGGTGGGACTTTCTTCTTTGTCCAGTCCAGCTGAATGCAGCTGCGGGGTGAGTCTATCCTAGACCAGCAGAGCTATCAGCCAGATCTGGGAGCCATAAATGTCACAGCTTCAGCCTACTGAGTTTGGGACCATCTTCATGCGACACAAACGAATGAAGGGAAATAGAACACAAAGCCTAGCAGGGAGCTATTGAGAGGTCAGTGCTCTTAACCGCTAAGCCATCTCTCCGGCCCGGCATTTCTAATTTATGTTTAGGTAAATAAAGTTTGATGTTCCTCTCTGGTTCTGTAGGGAACCTACAGAAGCAAGGCAGCACCTACTTCACTAAGTCTGCAGAGCTCCCTGGGTGTTGTGGATACAAGGACCGAGGAGGCTACCACACAGAGGTAACAAGCATGACAGCATGGCTAAGGACACACTCTGAACGTGGTGGGTCAGAAGCCGAAGCACAGAAGCCTTGCTGTGGCCCCTGCCTGCCACTGAGCTCCACAGCAGCTGTTTGCAAAACAGAGCTGGCACTGGCTGCTGGAGGTGAGAGGCTGGGCTGGGCTGGGCTGGGCTAGGCTGGGCTGGGCCCTTTCTGCCTTCTCCGTGAAGTCCTGGGCAGTCCCTTCCCTGAAACAAGGAAGAGATTAGCTCCTTTGCTTCTGATCCTTTCCCCTCCCTTTCTCCTCCATTATCCAGCCCTGAACCGTGACTGGGCAAAAGAGACTATGATTAATGCAATCTGCACTCTCATAATTACCAGGTGGAGTTAAATGATGGCCCCAAAGAACTTAGAGCACAATGAAAGAGGGTTGGGAAAGAGGCAGTGCCATTTAGATTTTCCTGGGGTCAGAGGGGAGACTAAAGTCTGAAGGTGCAGGGAGCCTATCCTGAGCCCCTAAGGAGGCAGGGACTTCAGGAGGAGGAGGTGAAGAGAGGACTTAGTGCAGGGTAGGAGGATGAAGAAGGCATAATATGGGCTGGGAAGATGGTGGCATGGATAGAGGGCTTACTGTGCAAGTGTGGAGGCCAGGGTTCAAATCCCTAACGCTAATGTAAAAAGCTGGGCAGAGGTGGCAGCCGGGCAGCAGCCTGTGATCCCAGAGTTAGAGTTCAGAACGTGGAGAGAGATGATCACTGGGGCAAGCTGAGTAGCTAGACTTGTCTAATCAATGAGTCCTAGATGAGCATTAGCAAATAATGTAGGAAGTGATTGAAGAAGGCACTAAACTCTCCGTCAACAAAACTATACTTAGGCCTGCACACATGTGAGCCCAAAAGTATATGAATACAAACACACATCACACACTGTACGCACACATACATATACCACGCACACACCACCCACCACACACACACAAACATATCATATACATATATACTACACACATACATATGCACACCACACACACATACACACACCACACACATACACACCACACATATGCACACTACATGTATACCACACACACACACGCTACACATGCTACACACACACACACACCTCATATACATATACACTACACACATACATATGCACACCACCCACACACACACACACACACACACACACACACACACACACACTACACACATACCACATTACATACCACACACACCTATCACATACACACACCACACGTGTACACCACAGACACACACACACACACGTACACATGTACACACCTCACATAAAGGCACAATAGCAAGGAGCAAAAGTCCCCTCCCCTGCCACAGGTAATTCCTTGGGAATCATCACTCCCCTCCTCTCTGAGGTTTCCTCTGTCCTTCTTCCACAGTCTCCAGAGTGATGTCGTTCTTCCTGATCTGTCCTGTCCAGCCCCATCATGGCACTACACAGAGAACTAGAGCTACTGAGTCTTAAGAATGCTGCTAGAGTAGTGGATCTCAACCTGTGGGTCATGAACCTTTCCAGCCACTTATCGGCTATCCCACATAGCCAACGTTCACGTTACAGCTCATAAAAGTAGCAAAACTATACTTATGAAATAGCAACAAAATAATGTTATGGCCACTAGTCACCAGGACATGAGGAACGTATGAAGAGGTCCCAGCATTAGGAAGGTTGAGAACCACTGCTCTAGAGAGTGGCTGCAGAAACTCTAGCAAGAAGCTTGTATAGTGTGAGCATCAGCCATTGAGGAATATGCAATGAAACATCTCAGCTATCCATACTATAATGTGCTTGGAGCCCAGATGCAGGCTGAAACCACCCTAAGCTACCAAGGACATGAGAGAGCCAGCCCACAAGGACACCAATACTTCTAGAAGGTTTCTTTTTTGTTTTAATCTCAAAAGACAAAGAAAAGAGTTTAGAGACTCTGGTGTGGGTATGTCAGAGGGTAGAACAGGGGTGAGAGGCTGGGGGGGGGGCAGGTAAGGAGTTGGGAAATGCAGAAGAGACATCATGACCTAGACACCCCTTTGGGACCTGACCCTCTGGCTGCTCTGGGAGAAAGTGTCTATGAACTTAAGCCCTCCCTGCTCCTGGCTGGAGAGCTGGGTCACCTCCCTGTGAGTCACTCTGTCCTCTGACACAGGGCCACCACTTCCCTGGTCATTTAGGAAGTACCCAAGCAGCTTGGGAAAGCAGTAGCTAGAGACCACAAGTTCGTTCCCTTTCCACCCCTGCCGCCTCCCAAGCTCTTCTGTCCACTGCAACTTCACTCAAAATGAGGTGGGGGCAGGGAGGGAGAAGGAGGCTGTGGTCCAGGGCTCTACACTGAATCCATGGTCCTTGAGCCTCAGGCTCCTTATCAGTGAGAATGATCAATGATAATTTAAGAAAAAGTGGGTTGTAAAATTGTAAAAATTGACAGTCATTTAGAAAGTGCCAATTAGCGGGAGGTTTCTGACTTTCCTCTCTGACATCCTTCCAGACACCGATGGATCTCCTCTAAGGCCCAGCCTCGTGCTTTGCCTGGCCTTCCATTATGAAATATCCCTCTTTATGATGTGCAGCTAGTCTCTCAGGAATGGCAAGGGATCGAGGGCACCACGAGAAGGAGTACAACAGCCCGCACCATGCTCGCTGCCCACCTCGTGTGCCAGCCAGCGGGTGCCCAGACTGTGTGGATCCTGGCTCCCCTCTGGTCTTAGCGCAGAACAGAACTGACCCCAGGCAGAGATGTTGAGTCCACCTCCTTTTGGGCCAGGCCAGAGCTAGGGCAGACCCAGACGGTGACAACACCCGTTTTATAACAAACAGGAAACCAGTTCACCAACCTCAAAAATAGAACAGACAAAGCCCCCAAAATAGGAGGCTGGAGCGTGGGGCAGCTCAGGTTTCTCCACTTGCTTCCTGATGGGTCGCAGAGCATGTGTTGTTGTTTTCAATTTCGTGAGAAAAATGCCTGGGAGTGCCCTTATAGAGGTGACTTTGCGGAGTATGTGGGCTGAGACCAGGAGGTAGGCTACCCAATCAGGCTTCTTGACCTGCCCGGGTTCCACCTCCTCAGGCACTGGTCCAGCTACTGACAGTTCCAACCACAAGGGCCACAGAAGCCCTGACCCCTGTCTTGTCCCTGGCATGTAAATAGAGTGAGTCTCTCATATCCAGCATTATGTCTCCCTGTGGCCCCTTACCTGTGCAAAGTCATCTACCCTCAAACTGTTTTCACAAGTCCCCAGAGACCCACTGGGTCATGCCATCTAAGGACCACGCTGACAAGAGACAGCAGGCATGCCCTCCACTGGACCTTGACAAAGACATGGAGCCCGGCCCATGCTGTTTCCTTGGCCAAGAACACTCTTCTTTGGCAGCATTCCCTTAGAAGCATTCTTCCTGGAAGGCCATGATTACCTCAGCGATACCCTTCAGCACGGTGCCTCAGCATCCCCTGCTGTGTGTCAGCTCTCCGCAGCCTCTCAGTCTCTGCATCTAGTACACTTAGACCCCATGGATGAGATGACCGGCAAGTGACCAGCCTCTCCCTCTTGCTGTCATTGCTTAACCCAAATTGACTTATCATCTCTAGCAGGCTTATGTCTCGCCCTGCCCTGCCCCATGATTCTATTGTATTTTCCTTGATTTCCATGTCAACTTCCTTTTCCTTTCATATAGAATGCACCTTCTCACATCTCTATCAGGAATAAGGTAAGAAAAGCATGACCAAGCAAGCCACTCCCACTTAGACTGTACACACCTGACTTCTCCCCAGCCACTCTGCATGGGAAGGCTTCCCTCCCGGAGGTCCTCGAGGCTCTGTCTGCACCTTCCTGGGGAAGCACACAGTTCTGAACCTTATCTGTTTTCTTGCCATCTCCTCAATCATGGAGAAGGCTCTAGGTGAGGACTAATGGCTCATCTCTGCCACCCTCCATACTGGCCACCTCACTTCACCCCCATCTGCTTGGATAGCCATCAAGATGGCCTCAGAACAAGAAAGACATGATGGAGCAGAGCCAGAACACAGCAACATGTAGGATGGAGGCAGAACAGACCCCCCCCCCAGTGTCCAAAACTCATCCTGGACTCATTGTTATGGTCTTTCAGTCTGTGAAACACAGCTCCCACGTAAAAAAAACGGGAAAGGGAGAGAGAAGGAAATTGATTCCTTTAGGTCATCAAATAATTCACTGTGGAAGGCAGCTTCTTCTACACTATTTATGGCATTTTAAATGGCTCAATTCATAAAACTCAGTTCTTTAGAAAAATGCAGATGCATTCAACGGTGGCATCCTCTGATAGGCCAGTCAGAGCAAATGCTTTGCAGAACATAGCCAATCGAATCCTTATGTTCTTTTCTTTCTTCCAGTGCTAGAGATAGAACTCAGAGCCTTGATCATGCTAGGCAAGTACTCTACCACTGAACTGTACACCTCAGTCCCTAACTTACTTCCCATCCTTACACACACAAACATACACACATGCACCACATACCATACATACAAGTGCACACATACAACCCCCTTACATACACACCACACACATAAATATATACATATGCACACACATGTGCACACATAGACACACCACACATATAACCCCAAGCACACATGCACACACACACACACACACACACACACACATAACCCCAAACATACATACACATACACACATTTGTTAGAAAGTGGTGACAGCATAAAATGCAAGTGGAAGAACTAATTTTGTAAGAAGTTTCCAGAAGAAAAGGAGGCCAACTATCCTATCAAGCAAGGGCATACATCAACCATGAGGCCAGTCTCCCTCCCAGCCCTCTGGTGCTCATAGCATTAGAGTACATGGGATCTAAACTATGTAATATGCCCATTTGGGATCTGATTGGCCCGATGCTTTTAAACACCCCTAGTCTGATGCCAGGGGTGTAAAGGAAAGAGACAGTGGCATTTAACCTTAGACAAGTTTGGGATTCTTCACCTGAGCCTGTTCTCCCCTGTGTAGCCTAGAACGCAACAGCAGTTCCTCCCTCTTCTGCCGCTCCCCGGGATTACAATGAGGACAGAGATGGCACAAGAAGAAGGTTTGATTAAGTCATCTTGTCAGCCACAGAAGGCTTGAGAGAGGAGAGACCCCTTCAAGGAGGAGCCATGGCACTGTGGGAAAGGAAGGGGTCATCTCTTTCTAGGCTGTCTTGTTTTGGGCCTTCAGGTGCATGTGCGGAGGGACATCTGCTGGTTCCCAGATTCTAGTGCATTGTGGGATCCATGAGCAAAGGGTGACAGTCATGTAAGTAGGAGCAGCACACAGTGGGGGGACAGAGGGTGACAGTCATGTGAGCAGGAGCAGCACACAGTGGAGGGATGTGAGCAGGAGCAGCACACAGTGTGGGGGAGGAACACAAAGGGTGACCATCATGTGGGTAGGAGCAGCATACAGTGGGGGGGGGGACAGAGGGTGACAGTCATGTGAGCAGGAGCAGCACACAGTGGGGGGACACAGGAGAGCCCATGCCTCTCTTGGAGCTCACCTCGATCCCTTTCCAAAAGCTGCTCCTGTTTCCCAAACACCTCATTTTCCTACAGTCCCTAGCCAGGATCAGATGCTGTCTTCAGGGCTTTCCCACCTGTCCCCCTCTTACTGTGGATAGCCCAAACCTCAGATAACCCAGCTAGGGTCACTCCCCTGACTTTACTATGAGATAGACCATCCTAAAAACCCCCTGGCTGTTGTTTCCAACCCGACGCCATCCACCACCTCCTCTCTGAGAGAGGACACAGAGGTTGATCACTTTAGAGTTCACAGACTTGAGAATGAGTCCCTACAGTGCCACCCACACTTTTGGGGATCTTGGGCAAGTAGAAGAAAATCTCAGTTTTTCTCTGTGCTCCACGGGGAAGGGTGGCACTGGATCACATCACCTCACTCGGAGGCTGTAAGGAAGATGGAAGGCACGTGGTTCAACTGGCCTGGGCTGGGGCCTGAGTCAGTGGGACAGCTGTGCTTTCCTTCCAGAGTGCATCAGTGGGAGACAAGCCTACTGACAAGTGACGTCTCTATAGCACCTTCTCCTCCACCCCCACATGATGTCTCTTAGAATTGCAGAGTGCATCATCTCAGGGTCACTGGGGCTGTCCTAGACTACTGGGATGTCATTTGTTCTCTTCTGCCTACCCACCCATAACTGCCTCTCCTCTCTCTCTCTCTCTCTCTCTCTCTCTCTCTCTCTCTCTCTCTCTCTCTCTCTCTGCATACTGTTTTCTGTGCTCAGCTGCAGGATGGGTACGGTAGACCCTCTTCCCCATGGTGGGCAGATCTGTTCCATGACACCCACGGATGTCTGGCTTTCCTCTAGGCATATTACCACAGTACCAGAGCAGTTGGCCCTACTGCGTTTATGCCTTGCTGCCTCATCTCCATCACTACGCTCATAATCTGGGTCTGTTTTGGACCATGTAGAGACTGCCATATCCAGGGATCCACCCCATAATCAGCATCCAAACGCTGACACCATTGCATATACTAGCAAGATTTTATCGAAAGGACCCAGATGTAGCTCTCTCTTGTGAGACTATGCCGGGACCTAGCAAACACAGAAGTGGATGCTCACAGTCAGCTAATGGATGGATCACAGGGCTCCCAATGGAGGAGCTAGGGAAGGTGCCCAGGGAGCTAGGGGGAACTGCAGCCCTATGGGTGGAACAACATTATGAACTAGCCAGTACCCCGGAGCTCTTGACTCTAGCTGCATATGTATCAAAGGATGGCCTGGTCGGCCATCACTGGAAAGAGAGGCCCATTGGACACGCGGACTTTATATGCCCCAGTACAGGGGAACGCCAGGGCCAAGAGGGGGGAGTGGGTGGGTAGGGGAGTGGGGGTGGGTGGGTATGGGGGACTTTTGGTATAGCATTGGAAATGTAAATGAGCTAAATACCTAATAAAAAATGGAAAAAAAAAGAAAGTAAAATCAGAGTGACCTAAACCCAGCCCTGCAATGACCCAGTTGTTGGTCTGTTAAGGCCAGAGAGTAGGGACCATACCCTGCACGTATGGATACACTGGATGCAGCGAGGATTCGTGACCCAGGCAGGACAGAATGGAATGGCGAGAGATTTCACCAAGCTTCTCAGAACAGCATGCCATTTAAAATGAGTAAATTGTTTACTTCTAGAATTTTCCACCTAAAATTTCAGATTACAGTTGAACCAGGGGTAACTGAAACTAAAACTGGGTGGGGTGGGGGTGGGGAGGATACAACACTGCCCTATGACGTGTTTCCTAATTAAAAGTGGAATGTATCAATCAGAAAGCAGGGCTCCCAGCTTCCTTCTATCAGGCTGCCACAGCGCGGACTCATCCTGAATGACAGGTAAGAGAAAGAGACAGCATGGTTGGCATCCACAGGTAAGGGGGACAGAGGAAGGGACAATGGAGGGAGGGGGATGAAGGTTCCTTCATTGAGACACCATCCCTACAGAACACCACTGAGCCCCTGCTCTCAGGCACAGCAGCAAACAGCGAAGAGCAGAGACCGAAAGAGCCTGGTATCTCACCTGGGGCAAGGTGTGAGCCTCTATAGTCGAGTGTGAGAGGAGCTGATATTTTTAGTTGAAAAATAAACAGGAAAACCAAAGAAGGGCAATGAATCCTATCTGGAGGCGTGGTCTGGAAGGAATTCATGATGTCTGTGACCTGGGTCTGAACAGCGTGTTGGGGGGGACTGGTCAGGAGGTGATGGGGACAGACTGCAGGTGCAAAGGTGCTTGGGTGGGATGGGGAGGCTCCAGCTGCACAAGGCTGAGTAGGAGGGGGTACCCCCAAGGCCTCAGGTGTCTGCTTCACAACTCTACCCAGAATGATAGCTGCTCTAAGATCACAAAGGTCACAACCCTCATGCCAGCACCACACAGTCACAGGGCATTTGCAATGGTTTAGAGCATTTGGTTGACATTACTACTTTGAGTCCTCATGATAAGGATGAGGTGAGACTACTTGTCCTTTGGTATATATTGGAGATTGCCTCCAGGACCCGGAGGAACACAATCCACAGGTACTTCTAATCCCTTTCATAATGGCATAACATTTAAATATATCCACACAAGCCTCTCTGGTCTGTGAAATCATCTCTAGACGACTTCTCTCAAATGCTGAGCGCATGCTCTGTAAATGGCTATTGGACCGTCTCTTTTATGGAAGAAAGGGGGAGGAAAGCAAGTCTGTGCTGGTTCGGTATCAGTGTGACACCTCCACCCCACCTCTAACTATTGTCACCTGTGGTTGATTAGCTCTGACTACAGAATCTTTGGCCAGAGAGGGTCAGCTGAACTCTTGTTATCTTTGTTATATATGTGAAGGTACTAGGCCCAGTGAGAGCAGGCAATCTACTCATGATCCAAACCACAACCAAGGTAGAACTGGGCTTGAACTGTTCTTTCTGGTTACCCA
This sequence comes from Mus musculus, assembly GCF_000001635.26. Classification (NCBI taxonomy): domain Eukaryota; kingdom Metazoa; phylum Chordata; class Mammalia; order Rodentia; family Muridae; genus Mus; species Mus musculus. The sequence goes on along the minus strand of NC_000070.6, from coordinate 119,906,151 downwards.
GTGGTCCAGCTCCTCAGTCTCTACCTCACCCAGCTGCAATCACCCCCCCTGACCCTCACCAAACAGGGGTATATGTCTTTCCTAGTGTATCCCCCAAGCTGACCCTTGATGATCCCACCAAACTGACAGACTCTGGATGGGGAGAGAGACCACAGTTGAGTCTGGGCTGGGACCCAACAATTTGTTGACTCAATCAGGCAGATGTGGAAAAGGTGTTGTCATGGTGGCAAGGTTTCTATTCCAGGCGGCCAGGCCATAATTAAATGTCCTGACCCGCACACCTCCAATTACTGCACAAGAGCTGGTTTCCCGGCCAGTTAACTAGCAATTACAGAACCTTCCACCAAAATTCCAAAGCACTTAGTAAAGGTCACTTCTTTTATTTTTTTTCAGATTCGGGGGTAGAAGTGGGATGGGACTGTTGCCCAGATTACAAGTAACATCTATTATTTAAAACAGGTTTCTGCCCATAGCAAACTGGAACTGCAGCCCACAGGCTTCCGTGGTGACTGCTACAAGGACTCCTGTTTGTGGCATATTGCTGTAGGTCAGGTACTGTGTCGGGGGCTTCTGTGGGATACCACTCAGTTTTTACAAAACTGGAGAACTGAGTATTACTGCCTCCATTTTATAAAGGAATACGCATGGTCATAGAGCCACGCCTGGAGGATTTTGAATTTGTACTCGGTCTATTTGCCTCAGAACAATAGGCTCTTCTATTAGCATGAATTAAAGCTAAGACATCTAGTCTGAAGCTCAGAATGAGGCTGATTCTATGCTGTTCAAGGGCTATTGAGAAGTCTTAACATTCTTTGATTCTGGCTAATCCTTGATTGACTGGTGTGAGGGTCTTGTCCAGCCTCTGTAATGATCACCATGTTAGGGCAATGAGTCTTTTCCTTTGATTGTTGAGATAGACTTTTATATTAATAAGAGAGACTTGGGATGGATTAAAGACTCTAAGGCCTAGGAAAAGAAATAACAGGTACCAAAGATACCGTCCATACATTTCTACTTACCCTACAATGTTCCTGCCAAATATTACAAATCAATAGTAATTGGACCAGGTCCTTTCTCGATGCAGGTGTTTCTTCTCATGGACTGAAGTAGACCAGGAGATGCAGGTGCTCCTCCCCCATCCTTCTCACTGGTGCATGGCAACTGTAATTCCTACATGCAAATGTCTGCTGTGTGACTTGACACATGATTATTTCCTAATTTATGGATTTATGTTTTATAAAAACATCAAGTCAAACAGAATTTGAAAGTCTATCTAACCCACTCTTACAAACAGACTAAATGCCACTCTAGTCAGAATTACCCATGGAAATTTAGAGTATAGGGTTAATTATGAGTGCATCCTCCAGGGCTTGTACAGTAGATCCTCAACAAGCTTACAGGAGATGAGCTTGCTGGGGTTGGTGGGGAGGGTGGAAGCGAGAGACTAGGGAGAGGAGGGGCTCGGAGGACAAACCGCCAACATCACCAGCCCACCAGTGTTCACACCTGTCCCAAGCCTATAAATTAGTCTTCAAGTGCCTTGTTCCAGAGGAGAAGTGTCCAAACAATATGCTCATCTGGTGAGGAGGAACTGCAGTGTGCACACCAGATGCATGTGGGTGCATCTCCCTACACCACAGCCAGGCTAACTTATTCCGGCTCCAGTGTTCAGGACCAAAAGCCAGCCACAAGCATTTCACAGCCAGGTCTCACCCTATGCTTCACAGACAGTCTCCCAGCCACCCACAAGAGCTTGATGGATTGAGTAATTGGAGAAATCCACGTAAACCTGAGTCTGAAACAGCAGGAGTGGCTCTTTGCCTCCTGAGCAGGGCCTTTTGATTGCTTATCCCACCAACTAAATCACACAGAATGTAAGCAATGTGCTACCCATTCTGTATAAGAGAGCAAATGTCCACAGCACCTAAGTGTTAGGGCCTACAGCTGATTCCAGGACCCCCCAACTAGAGGTTAACAGACACCAAATGTCTATTCTGGAATCCTTGCTTCCAGGCCACTACCACCCCTTCCTGGAGTCTCCACCTAAGAGGAGAATATTGTCCTTTGCAATCAATGGCCATGTGGGTGGGGACTGGCACTAAGCCAGCCTGCCAGCCCCCAGCAAGAGGCTTAGCCTCATGAAGAACAAGTTGCTTGCCCCAGCTTTCTGTAAACCCATGGAGCTCTCCAGGGTACTGACCCTCATTCTTGTCTTGGGGCAAGACAAGAACAGACTATTCAGAGTCCACCTATATAGTTGTATTCTTTAAAAATGGCTCGCCATTAAACCATTTGTGTCATTTAAGAAGATTCTGTTGTCACTTTTAACCTCCATAGATCTTTCTGAGAGGCCAGCTAGCCTCTGTGGTGTATGGGTCGTGGACTGTCTTAAGAACACCGCTGTAGTTTTTGAAGTTACCAGATCTTCATCTTGGATCCTGCCTGTCCTACACCTTGTCTGTGTCCCCTTCCCAGTCCCTGCCTATCAACTCCAGATGTCCTGAGTGACCCTTTTCAGCCCTTAGAGGGCTCTGTAGCTGGTTATTGATTTGTTTATCTCTCTCCCACTTGCCTGAGTTCCCAAGCTGCTGCAGGGCCTGGCCAACTGGAGCATTGCCAGCCAATCATCTGGACTGTCTTCCTCATGGTGGGGACAGTGGCCCCTGCTGGTCTCCTCTGAAGAACACATATCATTGTAAACTCCAGTATCTGTGCTTGCTTGCTTGCTTTCTTCTCCCTCTCCCTCTCCCTCTCCCTCTCCCTCTCCCTCTCCCTCTCCCTCTCCCTCTCCCTCTCCCTCCCTCTCTTTCCATTTGTTCACTTTGTTTAAGAAAAGAATTGAGCAGTGACTGGGTTATCCTCACTCCCTCACTCTATAACATAACGTAATAACAGTGTATTTTTTAAAAACTCACTTTGCTCTATTTTAAGGACCTCGGATGCATCTGTCTCATTACAGATCACCTCTCTATAAGACTGTGCTGTCATTATCCCACTCTCACAGGTAACAAAGGAGATGCTACACTAAGGGGAATAGAGGGGCGTGCACACAAAGAGGTCTATGACTCACCCTGGCAGTCAGTCCAACATGGCAAACCTATAGTACATATACAGTTCAGGCCCCTCCAGAGATGTTCCCACCCTCATGGTATGCTGTGGAGGTTGGGGAATGGCAAGATGCCAGGAGGAGATAAGAAATAAAAGTTGAGAGGTAAAAATAAAGAAATAAGTGAGTCTTTTGCAGGGGGAGCTAAAAGAAGGTCAAATTCATGCAGTAGAAGCCACTGTACCCACAGAGATGGATCCTTGTCAGACACCTAAGTTAGAGCTAGAAATGCTGCTTAATTTAAGGACAAACATGCAGAGGCCCAGAGAAACCCCTAAGTGCGTACATTATAGAGAAACCCCTAAGTGCGTACATTATAGAGAAACCCCTAAGTGCATACATTATAGAGAAACCCCTAAGTGCATACAATGCCATGGCCATTGGCCATTCTAAAAAGCTGTTTTATGTTAGCATGAAGAACCCCAAGGTCCTATTTCACAGAACAAAGCAAGCCCAGTCACTCAAATGTTTATTGCTTAGAATAAGCAGTTCACACGTCCAGGGGACTGCCCAGTCCCTCCTAGGGGTGGGAGCCAGAGGCACTCCTTCCCTTTGTACCAGTCCTTCGCCCACAAAGGAGCACCAAGGTCAAATTCTGCAAAGACTGAAAATGGGCAGGTGTTTCACAGAAAGCCACAGACTGGAAATCAAGCCAGCGTGAGGCTGTCTGAGGAGACATCTGAATTCCGACTAGCCAGCAGCCTCCTTACGCTCCTCTGTAACAAGTGGATCAAATCTGCATTGTGTTCCCATCTGGTCACCTTATTTTCAGAGTGGTGGTGACAAGTTTGTCCAGGAAAGGAAATTAGCAAGTATCAAGCCCAGACTGATGAGCAGGCTGTGGGGAGGGGACTTCAGATCGGCCATTTGCTTGAGAATCCAGCAGTCTAATAGCTCCCCACTCGCAGAATGAGAACACTCTTCCCTTGGAGACACACTCTGAAGACAGATGAGCACGGCTGTGGCGGCTCTCTGCTCCCCAGATACAGCCTGTGGGAGGATGCAGGGGCTCAGTGGCCCTAGAGTCACTCAGAGTAGAGCGGTTTCCTGGCCCTGGGTGAACTTAATCATGGTCACAAATACGCTGAGGCCTGTGAGAGTCTTGGAGCAGCTGTCTCCCGGCTCTGAGCCAAACCTCTCACTTTAGAGATGAGGACAGGCATTGAGGCTCTGGGTTTTTATGCCTGGTATAAGAAGCTTTGGATTTAGTAATCCAAACCCTAATATAGAACTCTTTCCGCCTGGCCAATATGGGGGACCACTCTTCGTCAAACATGGCTTGTCTTCCTGGTGCCGTGGAAGCATTTCTGGCAAGGCAGCTGGAAAACTGTGACTCATTACCTTCCAGGCCATCTCCACCAGCTGCTCCTCTTCTCAAACACACTGAACAAGACGCAGAGGCACAGAGGAGGCCGAAGAGCCCATGTGCTCTCTCCCAGTCAGCAGCAGGGAGTGAGCTGTTACTTCTCTCCCCAGGAGTCTGGTGAATAGAGGCTGCCGTGGAAACCTCCTCTTGGCTGCCGTCAGTACAACCACCCTTCAGCATCCATAGGAGATTTGTTCCAGGGTTCCTACACCACCACAGGAGAAGTCTCAAGTCCCATATATAACATGGTACAGTACTTGCATATAACCTATGTACCTTTCCACAGTATACTCTAAATAATCTCTAAATTAGTATGCAACACAATATTATGTAGTCACTCACTACATATTACACATGCAACTATATATGTGTGTGCATATATGTGTGTGTGTGTGCATGTGTATGCCTATGTGTGCTTGTATATGTCTATGTGTATGCATATATATGTGTGCATGTATATGTCTATGTGTATGCATATATATGTGTGTATACATATATATGTATATGTATACATACACATATACATATATATGATGTATATGTATATGACCTGGCTAAGGAATAATGACTAGAGAAAAGACATCATATTCAATCCAGATACCTCACAATAGTTTTAAAAATATTTTAGATCTGCAGATGGTTGAAACAATAGATAGAGAACCTAAAGGTGTAGACAGCAAAAGATATGTTTTTAAAAATCAAAGCAGACACTGAAACTTATAGAGGAGAAAGTAGGGAAAAGCCTCGAAGATATGGGTACAGGGGAAAAGTTCCTGAATAGAACAGCAATGGCTTGTGCAGAAAGATCAAGAATCGATAAATGGGACCTCATAAAGTTGCAAAGCTTCTGCAAGGCAAAAGACACCGTCAATAAGACAAAAAGACCACCAACAGATTGGGAAAGGATCTTTACCTATCCTAAATCAGATAGGGGACTAATATCCAATATATATAAAGAACTCAAGAAGGTGGGCTCCAGAAAATCAAATAACCCCATTAAAAAATGGGGCTCAGAGCTGAACAAAGAATTCTCACCTGAGGAATACCGAATGGCAGAGAAGCACCTGAAAAAATGTTCAACATCCTTAATCATCAGGGAAATGCAAATCAAAACAACCCCGAGATTCCACCTCAGACCAGTCAGAATGGCTAAGATCAAAAATTCAGGTGACAGCAGATGCTGGCGAGGATGTGGAGAAAGAGGAACACTCCTCCATTGTTGGTGAGATTGCAAGCTTGTACAACCACTCTGGAAATCAGTCTGGCGGTTCCTCAGAAAATTGGACATAGTACTACCAGAGGATCCCGCAATACCTCTCCTGGGCATATATCTAGAAGATGTCCCAACTGGTAAGAAGGACACATGCTCTACTGTGTTCATAGCAGCCTCATTTATAATAGCCAGAAGCTGAAGAGAACCCAGATGCCCCTCAACAGAGGAATGGATACAAAAAATGTGGTACATTTACACAATGGAGTACTACTCAGCTATTAAAAAGAATGAATTTATGAAATTCCTAGGCAAATGGATGGACCTGGAGGGCATCATCCTGAGTGAGGTAACCCAATCACAAAGGAACTCACACAATATGTACTCACTGATAAGTGGATATTAGCCCAGAAACTTAGGATACCCAAGATATAAGATACAATTTGCTAAACGCTTGAAACTCAAGAAGAACAAAGACCAAAGTGTGGACACTTGGCCCCTTCTTAGAATTGGGAACAAAACATGGAAGGAGTTACAGAGACAATGTTTGGAGCTGTGATGAAAGGATAGACCATCTAGAGACTGCCATATCCGGGGACCCATCCCATAATCAGCTTCTAAACGCTGACACCATTGCACACACTAGCAAGATTTTGCTGAAAGGACCCAGATAGAGCTCTCTCTTGTGAGACTATGCCGGGGCCTAGCAAACACAGAAGTGGATGCTCACAGTCAGCTATTGGATGGATCACAGGGCCCCCAATGGAGGAGCTAGAGAAAGTACCCAAGGAGCTAAAGGGATCTGCAACCCTATAGGTGGAACAACATTATGAACTAACCAGTACCCCTGAGTTCTTGTCTCTAGCTGCATATGCATCAAAAGATGGCCTAGTTGGCCATCACTAGAAAGAGAGGCCCATTGGACTTGCAAACTTTATATGCCCCAGTACAGGGGAACACCAGGGCCAAAAATTGGGAATGGGTGGGTAGGGGAGTGGTGGGGGGGAGGGTATGGGGGATTTTTGGGATAGCATTGGAAATGAGGAAAATACCTAATAAAAATAAAAAAAACAAGTTATAATAAAGCAAAACAAACAAACAGAAAAAAAATCAAAGCAGAAGCCTTCCTCTCACAGGGTTAGTGGTCTCTGATGAGCATGAGAGACCATTAAAATGGCATTAAGTGGAGAGCCCCAGACACACTCTCTAATCCACAACATGAAGCATTTCCTTCTGGACTCCAGGCCCCAGCCCCAGGTCTGAACACCAGGTCTGTATGAACAGCTTGGGGTCCTGCATTAAGGACCCATGAGCAAGTGATAGTGCTGCCTACAGACCCAGTGTGGGGTCATGCGGTAAAGGCAATAGTTTCCCCCACCTTGGTGGCCTGGGCTTTGTCACCTAGGGCTCCAGTGACCTCCTGCAGCTATCCACAGCTACCCAAGTCTGGAGTTCTCTAAAATGTCTGTCCAACAATGCCACACCCAGTGTGTTCCCCAGGGGAAAATATTTTATTTCTGGACATTCTGGAGTTCTTGACCTTGCACACTAATTCTGCTGCCTGGGGGAAGTCCCCAGAAGACACTAAATAATGAGAGCCAGGAAGACTGGCTCCTTTTTTTGATCATGGATGAAATTCAAGCCTCAATATGTCATGCCTGTGAGTCTTTGGAAAGCCAACTACAGAGGCCAAGAAGAGAGAGCACCCCTTAGCCAGCACTCAGCACACACCAGGCCATCAGGAGCTCACACCATCAAGCTCACATGCAGAACTTCAAGAGAACCCAGTTATGTGAGGATAATCCCTGCCCCTGGCCCACCTTCAACTCATAGATCACACCTAACATCTCAAGGGACATTCAGGACCACCATGGTGGTTAGTGTGTTCCCATTTCACAGATGAGGAAAGGCAAGCTCAAGAATGTTGAGGGCCTGGAGTCACACAGCTGAGCTGAGATACCCAAAACTAGAACTTGGTGTCAGCTCTCGCTTTCCCAAGGCCAGCTCCTCCCACCAGAATTCATCTGGGAAGCTTACAGGACCTGGGTGAATTGGTTTTCCAGACTCTATTTCTAGTGAAATCTTGCCCTGCAATGTATTAGCTTCTGTTCCCCATGCCTCTCACAGCATGCTAATCTTATAATTATTATTCATGTATCACTATTTGTACTGAAGGGTCATAGGAAAATTTTATTATGCATTAATATTTCCATCCCATGAACATTTGTGGGAGCAAAGAAGTTAGTTCCCACTCTCAATGGAGAGATATTCCTTTTTAAAAGCATTGCTTTCCATAAATCCATTCTTGCTTTTTTTTTCTCTCAAAAACATTTGTTGCCTACTGCATTCAGAACACTGTTCTAGGGTTTGGGGACATGGTAGTGAGTAGGACAAAGTTCTCTGCTAGGACAAAATTTAGCTGTAGCAGAGGACATGGACAATAAACAGAAGAGAGAAATAGCTAAGATGGTTCTAGAGAAGAAACGATGTGGGACAATAAGGGAGGATTTGGGGGCAGGGGTAGCAAGAGTGACAACTGAGCTGATACCTGGTACCTGCCAGCTGCCATATAAAAGAACATTCCAGGCAGAAGAAACAAGTGTGGGTACATCTCTTGGTGGGTAAGGGTGTGGGCATGGCCAGCACTATGAAGACTCAGTGTTTTCTAAGGTGAGCACAGGAAGTTAGATGGGGCAGAATGTGCACCAGGCCTAGAAGGGAACAGGAGGGACTTACATCACACATTCAAGGCTGAGAACGAAAATGGCTTTTAGTTTTAGCCACTGAAACCCCCACACTAAGGATGTGGTCAGCCTGTGGGTTTCTGGAGTGGGTTCTCTAAGAACTAGGGAATGAGTCAGGGTGGCTTTAGAGGCAGGGCCAGGACCAGGGAGGGGAAAGATGCAGACCATCATTGATCACAGGTCAGGCAGAGTCCTTCAACACTTGAGACTCCCAATGCTCTCAGGGAGATCAGCTGCATGCACACATACATGCAGGTGATGAGGAGAACCGTTGGTGCCAACACTGGGCAGAGTCTTAGACGGCATCCACGCAGCAGCTGCAGACACAGCTCCCCAGCTGGAAAAAGCAAGCAGCTCAAGAGTTTTGCCTACTTCAAGCCAAACCCAGAAAGTAAGGCTTTGTGAAATAACCACAAACACCAGCCCTCGCCATGGCATTAGCAATTTAAACTAGGCTCTTTCACCACATGTGGGTCTCCCGGAAGGCCAGGGAGAAAGACAGCTTACAGGCATGTGTGTTCCTCCCAGTGCCTTCTGGACTCATCTTGCCAGGTTTTGTTTCCACCATCACTGTCCCCTGAGAGATCTCCCTCTCCCTTTCCAGCTCATACACTATAAGAAGCCTTGTCAAGACACCACCCTTTCAGGCTGAGCCAATCACTCTGAAAGCACCCTTCTTGGCAGCATTTACGGCACTGCGTCAATCCCTCCTAATCCGTGAGCAAAGAGAGGACAGAGATGGCCATTCACCAAGGCTGGCTGGAGCCATCACAACCCAAAGCACAGGGCTGTTGGTACTGAGCACTTGCTGTTAAACCCACTGCCAGCTGTAAAGGGTTTCTTGCACTGCTGATGACGGCAAAGCTGAGCCTATGCACAAGCTTCTGTGCACAGCTTCAGCCATGAGGCATAGCCATATAATACAGCTAGGTCAGGAAGGGGGTGGCTTAGAGAAAAGTCAGGCTGCGAGGAGAGGCTGCTCAGAAGTGGCATGCTGCAGAAATGAGGGCACTGCCTGCTGGGTGTCGAGGCTAAGCAGGGGAGGTGGGAAGACCAAAGAGGTTTTGCATATTCAGCTAGAGTTGTCAGTGGGATCCCAGGTCACTGACAGGACTGTGCACAGCTCCATGCTCCACTTAGACATTTGCTTAGTGACTGGGAATTGCAGCCAGGATGGCAATGGTGACCCCACACTAAAGTAGTTGGAATGAAATGAGTTCTGGAAAAGTCCTTCGAAATAACCTGAACCCACCCTTTAAGCACCAACATGTCTTCTACAGTACCAGTGGGATGTCAAATGCGGTACTTTCTGGGACACATCTTCCTTTCAAAGTATCCAAATGTGGCCTTGGCTGAGGATGGCGACCTGACCTGGTTCTGCCCCTCCTGAGCTTAGTGACATTAGACTAGCATTTCTGTCTGATGAAGGATGATACAGAAATTCTAGGGAGTGACAAAGCCGGGGAGACTGCCCATGACGTCTGAGCACTACCCAGGTCAAATCCTGGACTACAGAAGTTAGAAAGCAACAATATATTTGACAGAAAAGCAGTAACCTGTGGGAATGGGCTGTGTGCAGAGGGAAAATCCAAAGGACAGCCACAGCTGCGCATTGGGGAGAACCCAGATGGAGTAGGAATTAGGAAAGTAACCAAAATAGCCTCAATGAGATGCTACTGAAGTTCTGTGGTAAATGAGGGTTAGGTGGGTTAACTAGTGAACAGAAATCTCCGGTCGCTAATGGCAAGGGAAAGCATCATGGCAGGGCATTGAACTAAGTGACCTTCCCCATGACCCAGAAAACTCACTGCTGGATGAAAACCCCACAGAAATATTCACAGGGCTCTCTTGGAGACCAATGGTGAAGAAATTCACACTGTTCCACAAATTCTGGAATTAAAGGCGACCTATCTGCTGGAGGTAGGGGAGCTGAGGTTATGGTGCAGTTATGAAGACCAGGCTGTCGCCATGTGTTAGATATGCTACCGCACATCTGCCATTGCCTGGAGGAGGTCCACACGTGACAGCAAGGGAGAGAAACACAGCTGGTGGCATGTGACAGTGTTTTACTGCAAGGGCAGGAACCTGTCCAGCACACAAGCTAAACCCAGGAGCTTGTAAATGTCCCTGTCCCTCACCCACTCTTGTACATCACAGCTCGGCCCACATCTTCCTGACAATCCTCTACATACTCACTGGGGACCCCCAAGGTAACCCACACAGAAAAGGGAGGGAAACAGGTTCTAGGACAAGCTTAACTCTAGAGCGTAAAAAAAAAAAAAAAAAAAAAAAGCAGGAGAGTAGGAGAGTAGAGAGCTAAAGGGCAGCCTGGTTCACACAGTCCATCCCTGCCTTGAATAAAACAACCCAAATGAAACGAGTTAGTCAGCAAAACCCTGTCTCAGAACTGCCTGACAAAGGAGGCAGCCTGGGCTGAGGGGCCGGAGCTGCTTATCTCTGCTTCACAGAGGCAGGAGCTGAGCTGGAAGAGACGCTCAGAAATCTGCCTGTGGGCATTCAGCAAGTAATTTGTTTCATATCTGACATTAAAATTGAGGCAACTGGAATTAGAGCCCATATTCTTGGCATGTTTGGCGGATTTTCCTGTGTGCGTGAGCGTGTACCCATGTACGTGCTGAACCCTTCCTTACAAACAGAAATGCTCAGCGTCTAATCAGGAGAACACATCATGTCCACCCCCAGCTCCAGCCGGCCTTTACCACTCAACCCCAGGGCAGCCTCGCTCTCAGTAGTACAGCTGTGTTTTCTGTGCCCGCCCCTAACTTGATCGGTCCCCCTAATGGACTCCCTCTGACTCAGTTGCTTCTCTCTCTGTCTCTATTCTCCATTTTGTGGTTTGGTCCTGAGCAGCTCCATCTGACCTCCTTGTGTTCACCCTTTTTGGTTCTCTCTTTTCTCTTAGCCCGCTCTTCTTTTCACACGCAAACATTTATAGCTCTGAATTTCCCTCCCAGAACTGTTGGGACCATTTTTAGCTAGTTTCAAAATGCTCCATTTTCATTATCATTCAATTCATATGTATAATTTTAAATTTTCTTGTTTGGTTCATTAATTATTTATGAGATTTTTAATTTTTTTTCTAACTTAGGAGCTGGAGAGATGGCTCAGCAGTTAAGAACATTTGTTGCTCTTGCAGAGGACCTGGGTTTGGTCCTACATGGTAGCTCACAACCATCCATCACTCCAGTCCCCAGGGATCCAATACCTGTTTCTAGGCACTGCAGGTACCAGGTGCACATGTGGTACACATCCTCACATGGTGACAAAACACCCATACGCATAAAAAATAAAAATAAATTAAACTTTAACATTTTCCATGTTATTGATGATATTATCATTATTGAGACCAGTGATGTTTATGGTGGTTTCTGATTAGTAGATACTCATGCATTCAAATTCAAATGTTTTAAGTAATTTTTTTATACTCCTTTGCCCCCCAAAGTTTCTATTCTGTTTTAAGGGAAACATAAGCAAAACAAACCCTTCCCCCCCCCCCAAGTTGCTTATGGTCATGGTGTTCATCACAGCAACAGAACTCTAACTAGGACAGTCCCCAAGGACACAGTCTCAATGACCTATTTCCTTCTGCTCAGTTACTTTCCTTATAAAGTCTCTAGAAGCTCCCCAAATAGTGACACCAGCTGGGGACCAAGCATCCAAGCCAGGAGCCTGTGAGAAGCATTTAATATCCAGCCCTCGCATGGATAGGTATCTTCATATCTGTCCATATCAATGTATAGAAAGATACAGTAAACTTGCTACATGAGAGGAGTGTCCCTATTTCACTAGAGTCTCTGTGGGCCACCTCTGTTTGTTGTGTGGGCCCTGCTGTAAGCCTTAGGTTGTCTTAGGTTCCATCTGACTCTTTCTACACTATCTCTATCTTGTTCATGGAAGCAGTCATGTCCTTGCCTTGCTGTGGCAGGAATGTAGGTATTTCCCAAATGTGATCTTCTACTTTGCCTTTCCTGACAAGACTATATTAGCTTCTCGGGGCTATGACAAACATCACAGCAGCTGTCTCCAGAACATGAGAGCCAAGACCAGCTTCTCTGGGTAGTTCAGTTGGAGTTGCTCTGCTTGTGCTCAGTCTGTGCACGATGTAGTGTGAGCGAGAAATTAGCCACAGATTAATTACTGTCTTGTTGCTGTGGCAACATACTTGAAAGAGCAACTAAAGGAAAGAAGCTTTGTCTTCCCCATGGTTTGAAGTTGCAGTCCATAATAGCAGGGGTGTCGGGGTGGCAGGAGCCAGAAGCAGCTGGGAGTGATGAATGCTGGAGCCCAACTCTGTTACTCCTCATCATGTGGTCTGGAACCCAAGCCCACGGAATAGGTCTTTTCACATCAATTGGCATAATTGGTGGTTCTGGATCCTATCAAGTTGACAGTTGAAATAAGCCATCACAACTACCCTTTCACCCTTCTGTTTAGAGGGCTGATTCAGTGACATCAAAACTCTTGCCCAGCATAGCCTCTCTTCAAAATAACCAGATCCCCTTGACAATCTCAATCTGGCCCATGGTCCTTATAGTCATATAAATTAGCATCAGATATTTCCTTGTAAATTGAACCTTTCAATCCAGCATTCTATGTGGAGAGTTGTGTCTTAACTGTACATTGTAGTGTTTCTCTTTATGCTTGATCATAAACAACTCAAATGTACCCCAAGTGTAAGTTAGATGAACTCTGATAAGTGTCAACAAAGCTTAAGCTGTTTAAATGCCCCCCCCCAAACTCTTTTTACTATGAGCTTAGCATGGTTCAATATTTTAGTCCTACCTGACTTTCCTGCCCCCAACTTTGTGATTCTTATTGCTCTAAAAAGTGAGTATATATTTATGTGCTCATGTGCTCATCAACTCCTTTCCCTGGTGTTATTTTCTTTTTCTTCTATGGTTTTAATTTCCTTCTTCCTAAAGTTTATTCTGAAATATGTTTAATTTCATCCTTTTATTTCTATGGTAGGTTAGCTGGGTATTATATTCTACATTGACATGGACTTTTTCTCAGGAACTCAGAATCCCATAGGGATGATAGTTACTATTATATGTGAATATGGATATTCCTGTACAGCTATTCATTTTTCTTTATAAACAAGCTGTTCCTCTTCTGTTATTTTGAATTTTTCTTTGTTTTCAATATCCTACAATATCACTACAATATGCTCAGAATAAACTGTTTCATTTATCTTGAGTGAGGTCATTGTGATTCTTCTATAGATATCTTCAATGGCTAAAATGCACTGGCCATTATTCATTTGGATATTGTTCCTCTTCTAACTCCTCAAATCTTTCCTTTGGGAACTATCAATATAGACATATTCTACAAATGCTTCTTCCCATATATGGCATCTTTCTCTCCCTGGGTTACACTTTTGTTGACTTGATAATTTCTTTGGTTCAACTTTTCTGAGTCTTGTCAGATAATTAATTTGGATGCTGATTTTTAACATTAATAATTATACCCAGATATAAAAGTACTTACTTCACTTCTGGTAAAGCTGAGTAAGATTCTCTTTTTATTTTTAAATAACATTTGTGTGTGTATGTGTGTGTGTGTGTGTGTGTGTGCGTGGTGTGTGTCTGTGTGTGTGTATGTGTGTGTATGTGTGTGTGTGTGTGTGTGTGTGTGTGTGCATGGTGTGTGTCTGTGTGTGTGTATGTGTGTGTATGTGTGTGTGTGTGTGTGTGTGTGTGTGTGTAAACCTTTGGGAGTCAGCTTTCTCCTTCCACTGTGGGATTCAGGGATCAGGACATCAGGCTTGTAAGGCCAGCGCTTTTACCCACTAAACCCTCTCACTGGCCCAAAGGTCAGTAAGTTTCCATCAGGTTGACCCTCCCTTACTATATAATCCTAAAACAAAATATAACAAAAAAGAGTCCAGAGACAGTAGAGACAGCAGAAGGTGGACTCTGGAGAGCTGACACTCAGAACATGTGCTTGATGGTGTGAGTCTCAAGGTTCTCAGGGAAGCGATGGCATCCCAAGGGATTGGTGCTGAACCTCCAGGAGTGACAAGAAACGAGGCAAAACTGCAGAAGCCAAGATGTCCAGCGGCACAACCCTAAATTTTGTGTAAAAACTCTCCTGAGATCTCTGAACCTTGAACTATGAATATGCAAATCAGGTTCCAAAAGTTTTCTTTAAAAAAAAATCAACAGATATTATACAAATTGCTTCCCAGGAGGCTGAGTTTTCAGCACCTAGTGAAGTGAACTGCCTCTTGCAATCACAACCAAATTCAGAACACTGTTGGAAGAACATGAAAGAATCCGTGGCAGCTTATCCCTGTACTTCCAACACTTGGGATGCTGGAGCAGCAGAGCTACCAGGTGTTTGAGGCCAGCCAGCAGTATGTAGTGAGCTCTGGGCAAGCCTTGCCTACATCCAAGTCCCACCAGTAAAAAAAACCAGTAAAAAAAAAAAATGGAGTTTCTACTGCAAAACATTCCCAATACCCATGACTTTTGACACGTTTGCCAACTTATGAAGAAAATCTTAAACCAGGACAAAGACAAACACCAGAGACCAACATAAAGATAACCCAGCTACCAGAGTTAAGAGACAAGAATTTAAGAGTGGTTCTTATAACTATGTTCACTGATTATATGGTTCAAGGAAAAGAAACTGACGATAATGAGAAGAAGGGGAACATCAGCAAAGACACATGAACTGTAGGAGAACAAAATGGATTGTACACACAGACGCATACACACAGACACACACACAGACACACACAGACACACAGACACACACACATACACACACACATACACACACACAGACACACACACAGACACACACACAGACACACAGACACACACACACACACACACACACAGACACACACACACACACACACACACACTGAATGCAGAGACAGGTCATTAGAATTTGTTTAATCCCAGGAACAGACAGGGACAGATTGCAAGCAAAGACAAAAGAACAAAATTCATACAGGGCTTAGGGAAAAATGTGTAAATCCAATCTCTGAATAAGGTGACCCACGGGGATGGAGAGATGACTCAGAGGTTAAGAGCACTTGTGTTCTTCCTGGGGATCCAGGTTTAGTTTCCAGCCCTCACAACCATCAGTAACTCTGTTCCTGGGGATCTAGAGCCCTCTTCCAGCCTCTGTAGGCATCAGGCACACAAGTGATATACAGATATACATGCATGTAAAACACCCATACACATAAAATAAAAATAAATCTTTTTTTTAAAAAAAGAGAGAGACAATAAGACAACCCTGAATCATGCTAAGTCAAAGAAACCAGACCTAAGTCACATATTGTACAGGTTTATTCAAGTGAAATATCTGAAATATCCTCAAATGGTGGCTTTATAAAGGCAGAAAGAAAGGGCTAGGAATAGTAACAGAGATCAAAGACAATGTGGCTAGACTCAGAGGCTTGGCTAGCCCACCACTGCCCCTCTGCACCATGGCCCCCAGAACACCCTGTTCATCCTGACAACGCTCGGTAGTTACTGTAACTATCTGTTCAACATCAGCCTTCCCCTGGTAATTGATACTTTATTGAGGACAGACATATTTTCAAATTGTGTTTGGTGGAACCCCAAGTCCCAGCACGGTACCTGAGTACCAGATCTGGGCTGAACCAATACTTATTAAATGGAATCGAGGTTCTCTTTCTTGCTGGCAAGCCTTTTCAGTGAAGTGTTCCATATCTCTTCTCTTCTGCTCCTTCTGCTTCCTGTCTGAATGACTTCAGCCCACGGCACTGTGCCGAACACCCTCCCCTGTAGGTGTGACTCTTGCTTGCCTTGTTCTGCCCTTTGCACTTCTGTGGCCAGTGATTTCCTCTAAGCCTTCCCACCAGGCCACCCATTTTTCTCTGCTCAGTCTGCCTTGGTGTCTCCAGGGTCTCCAGGTTCTGCAGTGATACCAGCCACTTCCATCTCTTGCCTTGGGCCCGTTCCCTGTTCACCCTCTCTTCATTACCTCATTTTTCCCTCTGGTTTTCTGAAGTCTATGTTCTTGTGACTCCCTTGATGCTACCCAAGAAGCTGGCTAAGAAAACTGTTCTCTGAAGACTGGAGTAAATGTTTCCCCACATGTGTTGTGCTTCTCTTTACTATTAATATGTGTATGTTTGTTTAACTTTTTTGGCATGGAAGCAGGAAAAGTGAATCAGATTTTTTTGGGGGGGGGTTAAGATTTCTGTCTTGGTGCATTTGTGCTGCTATAACAAAATATCTAAGACTGGACATTTTATAAACAACAAAAATACATTCCTTACAGTTTTGAATCCCAGGAAGCCCAAGATTAGGGTTCCAGATTATTCAATATCTAGTTGACTTGTTTCTCATAAATATACCTTCTGTGCAACTTTGGAGACAGTACATTCCTTCAGACTGTGGAATGTGTAAGGTTGATCACCTTCATTTGTATGTCACTGTCTAACACCACTCTGGCATGGAATACCTTAAAATGACTACCACCTTATCCATCCCAATTCTGTGTGTTAGTAAAATGTAGGGCTCAGGACAGCCAATCTCTGCCTTGTGCAGCATGGCAGGGACGGTGTAGCTTAGGTTGGAGGACCCAGACGCCCTCACCCAAAGACAGATGCCCAGAGTCCCTTCTGTGAGACTTTACACTGCAGTTGAGTTCTGGGCAAACAAAAGTGGGAGCTATAAGAGCTGGTCCTTCCCCCACATCCTATGAACAGAATGCCACAATGGTTTGACAGCACTGGACAGAAAGGCAGTGTATGCAGAGAGAGACTGGAGGGACCACAGCCACGCTGGAGGGTCGCTGCTGTCCTTTGTCTCCTGTTCACTGGCCCGCTCTTGGGTCTTGGAGATTATTTCCCATTGTGTAGTGGAACACAGAAAGAATTCATTAACCCTAGGGGAAGTTCCAGAGGATTCTTTTCTACGTTCTCTATTACCTGTATAATTACAGTCTCCGAGTCCCCGATTTGACATTAGTGTAGGGTTTTAAGTGTCTCAAACTACTGGGCATCACACACAACTGCTCTTCCTAGGAATGAGAGCTACCAGCCCAAGCACCAGCCTGTCATAGCTCTACACTGCTTTAGACCTGCAAGGCTGAGGTTAATGTTTAAAGAATGTCCAGGACCCTCCTCCCACTGCAGACTGCATCGGGAGTCTCTAGGAGACTCACAGTAAGGCTCACAGACAGCAGAAGGGTGGAGTACGATCTGACAGGATTGTGGCCTTAAAGGGGGAGGAGGAAGGACTATCTCACTCATTTCTGACTATGTGAGGATCCAGCAAGAAAGCAGTCGTTCACAAGTCAAGAAGAAGAGTACTCCCCAGAATCCAGCCATTCAGGCACCTGGATTTCAGAAGGCATTTTGATCACTTCTCCATTGCTATAATAAAATATCTTGATTTAAAATAGGCAAATGAAGAGATAAAAGGGTTTTGTTTTGGATTATGATGCTATAGGATATACTGTATTACAGTGGGGAAGACATGGCAGCAGGCAGGACAGGGTGGGCAGCAGGAGCAGCAGGTTGCATGGTCACATTGCACCTGTGTTCAGGAAGCAGAGAGTGAACAGGAGTCACTCCAGGCTATAAAACTTCAAAGCTGCACCCAGTGACCCACTTTCTCCAGGGAGGCCTCCTAAAGATTCCACAGCTTCCCCAAGCAGTCCCACCAGCTGGGAAGCAAGTTTTCAAACATATGAGCCTATGGGGGACATCCCATAGTTAAACTGTAACAGAAGAAAATAGGACTTACAGCCTCTAACACTGTGGGGGAGCAAGGCTTTGCTGTGAACAGCCCGGCCCGTGTGTTTTCTTATGGCTGTACGAGCCTACTCACACATCTGTGGAAACATCTGTTCCGATCTCTTTAGAACTCTAAGATGCAGGTGCCAACGTTGTTCCACAGATGACAGAAGCAATAAATTGCAGTGTGAGTAATGTGACCACAGTCACACTAGGAATGGCAGATTGGAGCACCCTGCTCTAAAGCCCACATCTTGTCCAGCATGCTCCAGGCCTCCTTCACATTTCACAGTGTGCAGTCTGGGAAACCAAGCAGAGTCCCCAGTGTCTGCTCAGGCAGCTAGCTGGTCCTGGTCTGTCCCCTGCCTCTGGCTGCCCTCTCCTTAGGCATGGCACATCCACAGTGGGACCATGCAAAGCAGGGGTTCTGCAGGGCATGCGCTTTCCTTTCTGAGAAGTCCAATGAGCACAGAGTGTGTAGGCCAGAGGGGAGACAACCACCTTTGTCCTCCTTGGGGGTGTATAGCCTGGGTCACTCTAGGAGGGGCACTGGGACACCCTCCAGCTTGTGTAGTAACAGAAAGCACTGAAACCAAATTATTTTAAAAATCCATGCATTTGTGTCTTGGCGCAGAGGCTGGTACCTTTTGTCTCCAAGTCACAGCCGAAGTAAGGGCTGAGGACTAAAGAGGAGGCAGGAGCACTGCCACAGGGGCACCCCTTGATACACTTCTACCAGCCCAGTTTCCTAGCTTAGACACTGAGGCAGTGCCAGGTCCTATAAGTAAGGAGATAAAGATGAAGGGGGATGTATGAAATGTATCTACGGTAATATCCAGAATCCATCCCCAAGTCTCTTAGCTTTATGGTCGCTCTTTCCCTCTTCAAGAATCCCCAATACTGAGGGTGGGCATCATCTTGTCCTAAGTGCTTCTTGAGTGTTTTGCCCAGTTTCTAGTTTCCACTGAGCATTCTCCTGCTTTATTGAAGATTCTTCAACCTGATTGGTCTTGGGTTGAGAGCTGCATGGCTCAGGGGTCTATTCACCCTGGTAGGGCCCTGAGCACTCTGGGCCTTTAAGAGCTGCACAATTGCAATGTGGTTCATCTCCTGAGACACTTGGGCTGGGCTTTAGTGGAGACAGGGAGAAAGGCACCAGACACACACATGGACACAGCCCACTCGGGACTGAAGGAACAGTGCCAAGGTGTCAAGGTCACTGCATTTCACGGAGGAAATGGAGCCTTGGAAGTTACTCATCTTTCAAAACACCGTTCAGGGATGGAAACTGATACAACCTTTTTTTAATGTGGCAATACATGTCAGAAGCCTAACAGTGCCTCTGACCCAGCAGTGTGCTCCGTGGCATCTTTGTAATGAAATATACAGAAATAAGCCTCAAGAATATGCTGTTTATTGCAACATTGGTCATTGTTTTTCTTGTAATGATCATTAAAGATAGCAAAAAGAAAATACCTTAAATGACTAGTTAGGAGAATGATTAACTAAATTATGGTAGTTTAAATACCAGACAATTGTAATGGCTCCCAATAACTGTGTTTTTTTTTTTAAGTTGTAACTACATGGGAAAAATGCTCAAAATCCACCAAAAGAGAAATAAGAGTGTGTGTATAAACAGAGGAAAGTATGCTAGCTTTAACAATGGCTACTGCTACGTGGGGGCATAATACATAACCTTTCCTTCTGTGTGTTCACAGCTTTATCACTTTAATAAAAACAAGGGTAGTCATTGACTTCAAAATCACATCAAGCAATCCCAGACTGAGCCAATAGTTAACAGGCTCTGCCATGGTCTTGCAGATTGAACCAATAATGAGTGAGCCTCACCACACACTCACTAGGACGAACCTATAGTGACTAAGCATGCCATTGACACAGGACCAATAGTGACCAGGCTCTGCCACGCCCTTGCCAGACTGGGCCAATACTGATCAAGTCCCTCCATGTTCTAAGAATCAAGTGGCCATGTTAACTCGTCCACTCTTCAACAGAGAACGCATTATGTCTAGGTCATGGATGAAAAACGGAAAGCTCAGAGGGGAATGACCTCTTCCTCGGGTCTCATGAACTCCACATGTATTTGCTTGAGTTCTCTTCTCTAGCTGAAGCTCTCCCCTGCCTCTACTGTACCACAGTAGAAAAAGCCCTTAGGGACAGTGGTAGTCAGGCTTGCCTGGGGCTCAAGGGGCCAATGGCAACAAAGATAAGGAAATTCTGCCAGCAATAAGACACAAGAGGCAAGCCTTCAAAGGTGGGCAGTGCCTTCCTACATAAAGCCCATCCTTTCCAGTAGTCAGTTGCCAGGAACATTTTAAGGAACAAACTCAACAATAGCAGCTAAAACTTAAAAATGGCCTGATAGGGTTTTCTCCTCTTGTTCTTTTCCCCTCTTCCTCTTCCTTCTCCTCATTTAAACCAACTTTACCTTTTGTCTTTGTTTCACCTCTCACCCTCTTTGTCAGCATGCTGACACTTCTTCCCCAGGTGTGACCCATCACTTTAGGGTGACCAGTCTCCCAGTTCCTGCAACTGGATGCTGATTCTAGACTAGTTGGTGTTCTCATTGTTTCACAGCCCAACTGAGTTCTCAAGAGAGATGCCAAGGTGCTATTGGCAGAAGCAAGTGGGCTAAGCAGTAGTGAAGGGTGGTGCGGATCAGGCCATGTGCATTGCCTCCATCCCACAGAGCATCTGTTTACATCTTGGGATGAATACTGGGTTGGTCTGTAGAAGAGACCAACATCTAGTTTCAGATCTACATAATTAATAAGTGTATATAATACCTCAGAAATTAAATTGTTCTTACTAAAGCAGTTCATGGTAAAGAATATGCCTTTCTCTCTATTAAAAAAAAAAGATACAAAGATGTCACTAAGGATTCAATAATAGCATTTAAATATCTCCAATATTTAATCCCCAACAGCCATCTAATTGAACTTAAGGCCCACCCAAAATGAGGGAATCTCTGCCTAGTATTGTAAACCAAGTCAACTATCCATAACTGGTGAAGTTGTGAACCCTAGAAGAGAACCAAACTACCACTAGTTTCCCAACCAGTATAATTGTTGACTGCATGCTAAATACTTATGCTCATATGTTTGGACCTACTGATATGGGTAGTCCTCATTCCTCATCAAAGAGCCTCATTTTGTAGCAGACAGAGACCATCACAGAAGTCCACAGCTAGTCAATATGCACAGAACAACTGTCCATTTACTGATAATTTACAAACCCCTACAGGAAGAGCTCAAGGAACTTCAAGTTTAAATATGCTTGGCTCAGGCAGGGCATGGCACTATTTGGAGGTGTGGCCTTGTTGAAGGAAGTGTGTCACTGTGGGTGTGGGCTTTAAGACCCTCATCCTAGCTGCCAGGAGGTCAGTCTTCTCCTAGCAGCCTTCAGATGAAGATGTAGAACTCAACTCCTCCTGCAGCACTCCTGCCTGGATGCTGCTGTGCTCCTGCCTTGATGATATTGGACTGAACCACTGAATCTGTAAGCCAGTCCCAACTGAATGTTGTTCTTATAAGAGTTGCCTTGGTCGTAGTGTCTGATTTTAGCAGTAAAACCCTAGCTAAGACAATCATAGAAGAGGATAGTGTGGGGCACCATAAGAGCCAGAGGACCGATGTCTGCTGTGAGATAGTGAGGTGGTATATTCTATAGAAGACAGGGAGCTGTACCACACTATCTCAACAATGTGGTTACCTAAACCTGCACAGTGACAGTACCAGTTGACATGTCAACATGGATGGGTGGAATCTCACAAAGTCTGACCCCTAGATAAAGAGCAATAGGCAATCAACAGCTAACAAGAAAAGGAGATTCAGTCTTCCCCAGAGAAGAGCCCCTGATAAGTTGTTCAACTCTAGTTGTCCAGCCATAAACATACATACATGTGATCAACACTCAATAGATTCAGCAGGCCGTATTTATATTTATATGTGTGCACATATACATATTTGTATTAATTTTTTATCTTTTGGTTGTCCAAGGCAGGGTTTCTCTGTGTAGCCCTGGCTGTCCTAGAACTCACTCTATAGACCAGGCTGGTTTTGAACTCACAGATATCTGCCTGCCACTCCTTCCCGAGTACTGGGATAAAAGGCATGCACCACCACCTCTGGGCAATACATATTTATATTTATTTAGCAGTAATAATTGAAGAAGAAGTATGAATTTGAGAAGGATCAGGAAGGCACAGGAGGAGTTGGAGAGGGAGAAGGGACTGAAATTGACATAAATACAGTACTCATGTATAGAATTATAAACAAAAAATGTAATTAAAACTCATCGTCTTTCATTCTCAAAGTAGTACAAAGAATGATAGTACCCATCTTGTAGAGAAACAAAGAAGCCTGGGCAAATTAATTCACATATGGTTTTTAGAACAGTGGCTCGATTAATATTAGCTATTATTATAACATTATTACTGTTGCTGCCGCAGTCATTATTGGAGAATTGGAGACAATTTCTCTCCTCCTTTTCTTCTTCCTTCTCCTACATGCTAGCCAAATGGGCATAGTGAACTCTATGGCCTCTGCCCATCAGGCAAGGGTGGACACATTCAGGTTCAGAACTTCCACTAACCTCCTGGATTTGAAGCCTGAAGAGTGCCAATCACAGAAGGGACTTGGTGCAGTTTACTGACTGGAATTTCTACATGGAAATACTTGATTGTCTCTGTCTACTATGCCTCCCCATGTCCCCCATTAAAGGCCTGCAACCGCCAACATGTGAGATTTGCCTAATTCATTTCTGCCTATGTTTTGGAAATCAGCAAATGTCCACAGTTTTGTGACCAATAGAGTTTTAGATGAGACAAGCAAAATTAAGACAAAGACATTCTTAACTTCCTCAGGAAGAGAGTCCTGACAGCACTGTCTTGGGGCCCTGGTGAGGGCTATGGGGGAAGTATGTGTACTCAAAGACCCCCCCTCTTCTCCCAGCACCCAGTGTGGGAGTGAGGCCAGTTGAAAGCTCAGCTTCAGCCTCCCCGCCCCCACCCCCAGGAGCCGCCTGTGCCGTGAGAAGCTGCATTAACACGGAGACCGCATGCCTCTCTAAGAGCAGAGGACACAGCAATTGATCCCTGGATGAAGACAAAGATCCCTTTGCCTCTGGTGACTTTTACCAGCATACATTCTTTCTCTCTTTACAGGACAGGACGTGTGAAGGAGGCCTGACAGCTTTTATGGTGTCTTGTTGACCCTGGAGTTCATGGTTTTTCCATAGAAGTTTCTCAAACTCCGACTGAACTATGAAATGTCATCTGTCAGCCCACACTGTTACCTATTGTGAAATATTCTGGAAAGCCAAGATAGAGTAACAGGAGAAATTACGGAATGCTGGAGCTGTCCAAGTTCCTAATGGTCATTATACTCAGCCACCTCATTCTGCAGATTAGGAAACAGGAGCTCAGCGGGATCACCCAGCTGGCTAATGGTAGAAACAGCTGGATGGGAGGGGGACCTGTATGGATTTGCTTTCTGTTCCTGTGATAAGCACCATGACCTAAAAGCAACTTGGAGAGGGAAGGGTTATTTGGCTCATGCACTTTCTCACAGTCCATCATTGGGGTGGGGGTGGGGGTGGGGGGAGGGTGTGGGGGGGGATGTCAGAGCAGGAACACAAGCAGAAGTGAAGTGAAGAAGCGAAGGCCTGCTGCTTACTGGCTTGCTCTCCATGACTAACTCCATCTGCCTTTTCTATATCGCTTTTCTATAACCCAGGACCACCTGCCCAGGGATGACACCACCTACAGTGGGCTGGATCCTCCCACAGCAGTCATTAATCAAGAAAGTGCCCCCACAGACATGCAGGCAGGCCAGTCTAATTCCTCAGTTGAGGTTCCCTCTTCCCATGAGCCCCTTGTTTGTGTCAGTTTGACAAAAGTCCATCTAGCACAGGTTCACACTCAGCTCCCAGCTCCCTGCTGTGGGTGTGTGTGCAGATTCCCATTTAGTCATTCCAAAATATTGAAGAGCTTGCATTGCGGGGTGCTTGGAGCCAGGGCTGCAGTGATCTACAGTGCGGCTTGGGAGTTTACATCCTGGTGGGTGCAGGAAAAGGACAGTGTCTCTCTCCCTCTCTCTCAGACCTGGATGTACTGTGCCCAGATTCTAGTGCTCACTTAAAGGTTGGGGAGCCTACTGTAAGAGGTGGGTCACTACTGTAGGAGGTATGGAAGCAGATCAATAGGGGTACATCTTTGAAGGCTACAGGTGCACCCCTTATATTGCCCCCCCCCCATTCTCCGGGCTTCCACCATCACTTACAGAAGGAGCCATTCCACCTGGCCTCCTCCATGAAAAAAAACCAATCCAAAGAAATCTTTGTTCCCTTTAAGTTGTTTCTGTGGAACATTTGGCCAAAATGATGTAAATGGAACATAAATGGCTGTTGCCTTTTGAGGATCCACCTACAAGTCTCAGCCAGTCCGTAAAACAAAGACGCCAACCCAACAAAACACCATCCCAGATGGAATTGGAAGCAGGAGCATCATCCAACCCCGGGGGGGGGGGGAGGGAGTGGGGGAACAGTGTCTGCTCACAGCAACTTACAGCTAACGCAAAACTGAAACCAGCTTTTCTCAAGAAGGATTTTGGGGGACCCAGGAATGGATCCTTAGCAATCTGCTTATAACTACATCTTATCTAATCACTTGCTGCATGACATCATCAAGTTTTTCTACCTCTCTGAACCTCCATTTCTTGGTGTCCACAGGGGTGCCACAGTTAGCCTGTGGTTTCTTCACCATGAGCTTCAGGGTCCACAGAGGGCAAAGTGGAGCCCATGACAAAACCTTTGACCTCTTTTTCTCAAGGTCCCGATCCAGAACAGTCTCCTCTTATTACTGGTTCTGTGTAGCAAAGCACATGGGAATGTTCTTAGAAGGTGCTCACCACACACACCCGTCCTCAGCACACATGGGACTCCGCAGCACAGACTGCATTCAGTTTAAGCATCATGTCCATCAAGAACCCTCTGTCCCGGCAGACGACAGTGGGTCACTTATGTGCTCCCATGGCAACTCCTGGGTAAGTTTCCCATAGGAAAATCCCAGAGGCTGGCACTAAGGAACCCAGTGCCTGGGCGTGAGCATGCTGGACGTGTGAACACTCAGAGTGGATGTGACCTATCCACAGCCCTGACTTAGCAGGTACCACCTGGGGCAGAACCCGGGGCAATACATGGCTAACTCGTTTCCTAGATCCCATGAAGGGTTCCATCTACCTTGCTCAGCTTCATAAATGCCCAGTGCCTAGCCTAGGTGCTCTCTGTCTGTCTGTCTGTCTGTCTCTGTCTCTCCCCCCTCTCAGAATTTTATATATGAATATATATCGATCAAGTCCACCGTCCACTCCCTCTCCAACTCCTCCCAGAGCCCATTTAGTATACCATATACTTGAGTTATAGCAAACTGCTTCTGTCTTGGATGCCTGCCCCACTCGATCATGCCAGAAGGTGCTGTGGCGGGCAGGGGTGGATAATCAACAATCATATTTAGCTGTGAGCCCTGTGAGCTACAGTAACAAGCAGCCCACTGGTGAGATGATGACATGAGTGTTTGGGGAGCAACCAACTGCTTTCAGATTGGATTTAAGACTTGCTCCATAAGATGGGATTCGTGCTTGGTGCTGTGAATAGGGCCGAGAATCCACGCTGGGAAGTCATTGGGCTCCTGTGGACAACTTACTGCCTTTGTTCAGCTAAATGGACACAATATTAAGCTACACCCTAAATACTTCTCCTTATGCCCATAAGTTAGTGCAGCTCTGAACCCTCCCTCATCAGAGAGGCTTTCTCTTTGTAGTAGGTGGCAATTCCTTACAGAGACTCGCAGCCATTCAAAATGCAGAGAGTATGAGGCTGTGGAGCATTCAGCCCTCAGTGGGAAATCTGCTTCATATCCCTCCCCCAGCAGGATCATTACAGTAAAAGGGGTAGAATGACTGTAAATCAACTTAATCTAAATTTGATGTAAACCCCGGTGTTTCAGTCACAGCGGCCACATCCCCAGAGGTACCAGTACAGGAGGCTTCTATCACCACAGAAAGTCCAGCGTGAAGCCCTTGGCAAGCTGCCTGGGGCCTCTGTTTTCATCTGTGCATCAGCTGCCACAGTTCACAGGTTTTTACACTTGTTTCCAGTGAGCCTGGACCAGATTGGAAGATGCCCTAGCACCACACCCACCCAGAACCCCGGACTGTGACCTTATTTGAAAACAGGGGCTTCGCAGATATAATTAAGTTAAGGTGACCCTGGAGAGGGGTTATTCCCAGTCCAATATGACAAAGCCCTTGTGATCAAGGAGAAGCCACACATACAGATACATATACAAAGAAAACCTGTGACCAAAGAGACAGTGATGTGTCTATAAGCTCAGGACCAGGAAGGATGAACAGCAGCCACCAGAAGCTACCAAGAGGCCTAGGAGGAAACTTCTCTAGAGCCTTTGAAAGGATCGTGGCCCCACTCATGCCCCGATTTCAGATCCCTAGCTTCTGACGACATGATAAAATAAACTGTTCTTTCAAGTGACCTCTCCTTCTAACAGTTAGTTGCAGTAGTTTCAGGGCTGTGCCCTAGGATCCTGACATTTCCCTACAACTTTCCCTTGAAGTCATCCTCATCCTGGGATATGAATATGCTTCAGATATCAACCTCCAGGCAGTGGAACCCACAGTAGCCAATGGGACTCTGGCTGCACTGCTCAGTGACGGGGTGGAACAGCTGACCCTGGAGGGAACCAGGCATGCTGAGCTGACAGTGCTCTCCAAGGAGGAGCCAGACAAGCCAAAGAGCCTGTGAAGCCTCACACTTTCTATCCTTTCCCTGCTGAGGCAGAGTCAACGGCTCCCAGTGAGGCAAGCCCCACGCTTCCCTGGCAGTGTGACACAGTGGAGGCTAGGAGCTGAGTTTATTAGGTTGCTAGATCAAGGGCTGGCAGGATGCTGGGAGGAATGCCCACCTACTTACTAGTGGCAGTGTTGGCACAGCTTACAGATGTGACCGGATCTATGCTGGACAGTGGAACCAGCCCTTGTTGCCACCTACAAACTACCACTTCCAGTGCCCACACAGCATACCTGTGCACAGCAGCCTTTGGATGAAGGCTGTAGCACAATCTTCTTGAGGTGCCTTATTCCTAAAACACACCCAGGATTCTCCCTCTCAAACGCCTTCCTACCCAACTCCTCCAGGATCCCACCACAACCTCAGACAGAGAACAAAAATCTGGGGATTCTAAGGTTTATTGAATGGTTTCTTAAGGAAGCAGCAGGCAGGGTTTCCCACATGTAAACCAGGCAAAGCCCCAGGTTGAACAGCCTTCCCCAGCTTGGTGATCTCTTCACACAGAGCTGAACCATCCTGTGCTGCTGTCTGAATATGAAATGTCTCCCATACATTTGTGTGTCTGAATACCTGGTCCCCAGCTGCTGGTACTGACAGATGGTTGTAAGCCACTAGGGTTGGGCCTTGGGGTCTGATAGTCAGGCTCTGCTTCCTGTCTGTCCTCTGCTTCCTTCCTGCAGACGCAATGTAACCAGTTGTCTTACCCTCCCCATGCCAACCCTTCCCTGCCTTGATGGGCGGTATCCTCTCAGACTGGGAGTCAAATAAACCCTTTCTCCCTGAAGTTGTTTCCTGTCAGATACTTGGCCACAGCAATAATAACACACACGTCCCGCCCACTGTCACTGCCTCACCTCTGGCCGAGTTTATATTCTACAAAGTTTATCAGAATATCTCACCCCCCTTTATTTTGATGGGTTTTGAGGCAGGGTTTCTTTGTGTCGCCCAAACTGGCCTTAAACATGCCATCCTCTTTCATTAGTTGCCCAAGTGCTAGATTATCGATTGTGAGCCACACTACCTGGGGGCTCGTGTCATTTTGAAAAGGGAAAGTAGACAGGCGCTGCTCTTCCTAAAGCGAGGAGAAAGCAGGCTCACTGGAGTTGCCTTTCTTCACATTCCTTACAAGCTGCATGAACACGTCACCCATTCTGAGCCTTGATTCCCCCACAGGAAAACAAAGGGCCTGGTGGGAATGTTCATTTAGGACCCAATGAGTTCAGTATAAAGTGGCCGAGAAGTTGATACATCCTACTGTCCTTGTGTTAGTTGCTAACGACACTGAACCAAGTTCCTGGTATACACTCAATTAACAAGAAATTGTGTTGTCATTTCTAAAGTAATACCAAGCAAAGCCAGACGCCTAGCGTCATAAAAGTCAGAATCCTTGTGGTACAGGCCTGTAATCCCAGCCACACTAGAAGCTAACACAGGAGGGTTGCAAGTTCGAGGCCAGCTTGAGCCACAAACTGAGTTCAAAGCCAATGTGAGAAATTTTAGGGAAAGCCTACTTCAAGATCAAGAAAATAAAGAGAAGACTTGGAGCATGGCTCAGGGGTAAAACATATGCCTGGCATGAGTGAGGCCCAGGTTTCAATCCTGGGTATCACAAAACACTACCACCAACATGTGTTATAATGGAGGCAACCTTGTAACCACCCTCCCTGCTTACATCTCTCAGGTAAGGGGACCCAGGCAAAACTATCTGTATTCCCACAAGGTATCCACAGTGTAGGTTGGCTCACCCATTATTCCCTGCTGTGCCATTACAGCCCCCTAAAGTCTCCTTGCTCCATTGCTATGGGAGGGCAGAACACTGTCATGCTGCCCCTCCCCCTTCAGGGAGTCATGGTAGGGAAGCCCCAAGGGCCAGCACTCTCCCAAACCTCAGACTCACTGAGATTGTGGAAGGAGCCCAACCTTGTCCATCCTCCTGCCCAAGACAAACGAAGAGAAGAGAAGATCCCTGACCCGATCCTGGCATATTCAGATGCCCTTTCATTTGCTTTTGAGGCTTTCTGGTCGGGTGGCAATATCAGCCCTTCGTTCCTTGGTAGAGTTTCAGGACGGCCCTAAGACCAGCTGACTTGTCATCTGCCACTACACCCAAGTGCCTGGCACAGATCCGTAGTGAGATCAGACTCAGTCTCTGTAGCTTTCCAGAATGGGGCTTCAGTGGAGGGCTGTGCTTTTGTTTCAAATAAAGGATTTTTTTTTCTTTGCACTCAAAAGCATTCACCCTGGAAAGTGCTGCTGTAGGGACAGAAGGCAGGAGCCAGTCTCCACGTCCCTCCTGAGCATGTCAGCATCCTCCATGTGAAACTCTAAGAGGGGTGGCACAGCCACAGCAAGTCCCCGAACTTTACAGCATATGTGCCTCTCCAGCATGGATCCACTCCATAGCACATTGTTAAAGTGATAAGTAGTGATAGACTTGCCATGAATATTCCAGATAAAATCTCTCTCCACAACAGTTGATGTAGACAAAGGGCATCACAGGAAATGGAAGAGGGAATGAAAGAGCCTGTGTGTGTGTGTGTGTGTGTGTGTGTGTGTGTGTGTGTGTGTGTGTGTGTGTGTGTGTGTGAAACCATTCATCAGACATTGATTTCAATAAATGAAGCATCCAGAATGTCTGTGGCAAGTGCAGGGTGCTTGCATTTCCTTCTTAAACCTCATGAAGCCCAGTCCTGGTCCCATAAACCCCAGTGATAATAGACAGGTCCAATTCTGGAAGCTGCCCCTTCTGTTGCTCTGTGAATAACACTTAAGGATGCTTAAAGATGGAAGGTCAAGAGAACAGAGCCATGGAGAGCCAGATTAGCAACAAGCAAGCTCCCTTACTCCCTGAAAGAAAATGGGAAAAGGCTTCTGTATGGGTCAGCATTTCTCCCAGCAAAAAATGTTAGCAAAGGCTGCCCACGACCCCTTCTGCACTCCCAGGGATCAAGAGCAGGAGCCGAAGACCCCAACATCCAAGCAGGAAGGAGAAAAAGATGAATAGAAATTTTAAAAGGCTAGAAAGGAGAGAAAAGCCAACACAGCCACTTCATCCACAGATGAAGAGTGAGCCACAAGCCCAAGAACACAGAGTAGGCCAGCACCCAAGGACATCAAGAAGAGGAAAGCCATGAGCTGTGTGCCTCTATGTCCCCTCTGTTTGCAGGTGTTTGGACTTGCTTGAGGTGGGATCTTCTGCTGTAAGGGTATTGCTGAGTCCTTCCTGATGGGAGGGGACATGGCACATGCAGCAGGCATGCCTCACACAGAGTACCCTGCAGGCAGAGCTCTGTCCTCCCCACCCCTCCCAGTGCTATCACATAGCTGGTACCACTTCCTGCCCAAACTGCTCCTGCTCACAGGGCTTGAAGGCCACAGTGCTAGAGACAGCCCTAATGCCAACTCAATATGCATTTCCCAATCTTCAAATGGAGAAGCCGAGAACCAGAGAGACTGTTGCATCCTATATATAAGACTTGGAAGCAGGTAACGGGGTGGCTTCCCCATTGGGACCCACAAGTCTCAAGCTTGCCTGCCTCCCAGAAAAGAGGGTCCTCTTTCTTTGATTGTTTGGACTAAACTACCACCCAAAATGCAGAATCATTTTGGAGAGGCTAAGATACAGCATCAGGATTGAAATTTAGAGAAAGGAAAAACTAACAGCCAGCATGGGCCATCCTAGTACTGTAGGTGGACCCACCATAGGACGACCTTGGCTCCTGGGAGGACCAGCCATGGAGGGGAGTCACTAGAACAGCCTGGGCAGAGGGATGCAGGGACCTCCAGGCCTCAAAAAGCAAGGCCCTTGCACTGCTCCTTCCTGTGGTGCCACAGGCTCAGCCTCTTGCCTCCAAGTCTATGCTCTTGTGCCTCCTCAGTGAGGCCTTTCCCAACCACATGGAGGGAAACTGCCTCGATTCTCCTGCCTCTTGTACCATGCTTGGCTTTTCCCTGCAGCACCTACTGCTTAGACTTTCTATCATTCACTTACTGTTTATTTTATCATCTATCACCTTCTGTTTTCTGATAACCTCGAACAGACATGGAGTTTGGGTTCACTCCTGTGTTCCCCAGGTGTGTTAGCTAGTACCTGATACATAAATGCTCAATAAATACCAGTTGGGTAAATGAATGAAAGATAGGCCTTCCCTCCACTCTTTCAATAATACCTACCTATTCACCTACACACACACTCACACACACCCACACAGGCACAAACATGCACATGTATAGTCACATACTCACATTCTAGAATACACATATGGACATGTATAGTCACACATACTCTCACAAACACATGCACATACACTCACAGGCACACACATGCATGTACCAACATATATCCATGCACACACATATGCATGTGTGCACACACAAGCACAGTCACATATGCACATACATTCACACATATGTACACATACACACATATGCACATGCATGCACACATACACATACACATACACACACTTCTGTCCTTTCTCTTCTTTTCCACCTGTACCCAGTCATTCATTCCTATTAACAAGTACATATTAGGCTAAAGCTAGCACAATATGTAAGACTTGGATGCCAGTGGAAATCTGTCTCCAGGGAATGATGGACAGACACTTCAGTCTTTAAACTACATGTGAACTAAGTTTTGATTTTCATGCCTGTAATTAACTATTCAGTGTGTTAAGTTGAAAGTAAAATTAGAGGTGAGATTAAACTGGCCCTCATCCCCAATAGCATCCTACTACAAATGTTCCTCAGGGTGACAGTCCCTAGGATGTAGGTAGGCTGGTGAGATGGGGTAACAATCCTTTTCTAGCTCTGAAATTCGACTGTTACTTCTATAATGAGGCAGCTGAGAAACTTCCCATCAGGCAGAAGGATATGAATTAATGCAAATTTCCCACATACATAAAACATGGTGCTTTCGTCTCAGCCCATAAATGCCTTTACCTTTTAGCATGCTCACTCCCACGTGGGGGTTGTGTGGAACAGATTTCAGAAGTTCTAGAAGACCATGCGGCTGCCAGCCGTGTGAAACAAGGGAACATAGGCAATGCCTCTAAGAAGGTGGCAGCCAGAAATGATCACAATCTAAAGGGTGTGTGGTCAGTGCAGCACATGATTTTCCTAGTCTCCTTCTGCGACTTTCAGACTGTTCCAGATTTTTCTACCCAGAGCCTTACCATGACCTTACATTTTTTATCTTTATTTGTTCTGTCAGGTAAATGCTACCAGGTTGGTGAAATGAACCTTTTCTCAAGGCCACAAATATTCTAAAATGTGGCTGTTGCTTCTTTGGGTCTTCCTGAAGGTGGAACACCTATTTATTTTTATCTTCTTGGACAGTAGCCTGGCACCCTGGAACCGTGGCTGTTCCTTAAGTGGAGAGTAATTAATGACTTTCTCAGTAGCTAGTGAAGAGCTGTGTGGTATCCCCAGACACCACCCAATAGACAGTGCTCCCTATTCTTCCCTTTACGGCTCCTCACGGATCACCTCTGCTGTAGGGAAGGCAAGGAAAGAAGAGTCACCTACGAAGGCTGATGGAGGCCTCTGAGGAAGGCATGAGCAGACTTCCCAGGGACTTATGCTACCACTACATTTAAATATATACATTTACATACTTTACATAACACTACAGGATGCTGTTAAGACATATGAGTCAGTGGTTGGTTCATCATTCAGTTAAGTACCATGTGTGTGTGGGGGGGGCTCTCTTTTCCTCTATTTATCTACATTCTTGGTATCTTGGTAATAATAATGCATTGCTTGGCAATAATAAAAAAGTAACCAAATTCTGTTTAATTGAAAAAAAGTAATGTACAACTGTCCAGGATAGGACAGACACAAGAGGCAGAACTGAATCATGGGTTGGAGACAAGGCAGGACATGAGCTGAGTGTTGGTGGTCTTCAAGGTATTGCTGCCTCCAACCGCATCTTCTCCCTCTTCCTGCGATCCAGACACCAGGCGCTGACAAAGGCACAACTGGGATGAGGGAGGCAGGGAGAAGGAGAAGCTCTCTGACCACGTCATGACATTCATTTGGCAGTTTCTGAGAAGTAGGAATATCTCAGGGTGCTTCTATTTAAGGTGACCGGTGCTGGGCATAACGAGTAAATCCAGAATGCCAGAATACGGAGGAGAAAGGGGGCGTTTCCTCACAGGGAAGGTTGAGTGGAAGGCTGACAGCTGAAGCAGGACCCCAGGCTTATGGTGGAGAGTAATGTCCAGAGGTGAGGGAATCTGATGGGGAGGAGGTCTCTTCTCACAATAACTACTGGTACAGCCGATCACAAGTCAACATGCCATCCTCTCTGACTTTTTCTGGTAGCTTTGGGATACATGCTGCAGATCCGGCTTCTCTGGTTCTTGTGCCAGGTTTGGCAAAGTGAGATTCTGCTGTGCTATCCTCCACTTGGTGGGTCTTGGGTAGGCAGCCCGGGTGCTGATGTACCTGCAAGCAGGGAGAACATGTATCAGAATGGAGCTTTACTGTCTTGTTTCCATTATGTCATGATGTGCAGAATGGAAAACGGATGAGTGGGAGGTAGGCAGGGAGGAAGGCATATAAAAGGTAAACAAGGCCAGAAGGGTTGATGGAGTGTCAGGAGGAAGGACTCACAACATCAGAGACAGCATGCAGAAAGGGGCAGAAATCATGCACACTCAGGAAGGCCAGCCTGGGCTGGTTCACACAGATCCCTGGCCACGACTGTGTCACCTTCTGCTTTGCCCATCTGCCTCCTGGTCCAGAGGGGACCTTCCCAGCCCTGCCTCCCCTTCCCTTCCTCCTAATGGCCCTCCCCTAAGCATATCAGAGAAATGAACTTACTTCTACTACTTGGGTCACTGTGCCTCTTGTCCAGCTCTCCTGGGGCTTCTGGAAGTACATGTCTTGGAGATCCCGGCTCCCTCTGAGTGTCAACATCTCGGTCTCTGGATGCACTGGAATCTGCCTCTGTAACTTCTTTTCTTCCTGTTCTTCAGGCAGGTGGCAGGGTGTTTTGTCCCTCGCTGGACAAGACGCAGCAGGAGTGGGCAACGCAGGGCCAAATCCGAGACACCAGACTGAGAGGGACAGGAAGGGGAGACACGGGCAGTGCTGGGTGATCTGGACCACCGGTCACCTCATTCTAGTTCACAGGTGGACAGCTAGATGAGGGACACCTGGTGGACCAGAACTGCAAATCCAGTGTACAGACAGGTTACCTTTCATGGAACATTGAGCTCTTTCAGCACATTGGTCTTCATTAACATGCGTGCTAGCAGATCCACTTCCTGGGACAGGCTCATGCTTTAAAACACATCAAAACTAGCCAGAGTCAAAGAGCTGATCTGCTTTGGCAGTCCCCATGGAAACAAATCTAGCAGCACTTCTACAAAGCTCCTGGAATGGGCCATCCTCTTGCTAAGGTTTCCCTCCAACAGATGCCCACTTGGAATGCCCATTCCCCCAGAGATATGTAGCCCAGTGGGTGGGACATGGCATTAAACAGCACCACCTGGATCAACCCCAGATGGGTCAGGCATGTCCCTTCTGCATTATAGCCAAGGACTGTGCCATGCCAGGCTGGATCAACGCATTACAAGCACAATCGAGAGCCACAACTATGATAGTAACTGCAGTGCAAGAATCCATTCCTAGAGAACACAGCTGAAAGCACACACTCTGTATGAGTAACTTGGACATTAGCATACATCTGAACTACCTGGAAGACTTATTAAAACAAATCTTTGACTATAGTCCCAGTACCCTTGTTTGGTGGGTCTGAAAATGTACATTTCTAACCAGTTACCAGGTACAGTGGCTGTGGTCCAGATGCTATGCTTTGAGCACTTCAGATCCGTACCAAGAGAGTTAAATGGTAGCACCTATTAACATGAAATCTACCACTAATATCTGCCTGTCTGTCTATTATCAACCAGGACCTAAAAGAGAGGCAGGAAAAACTACAACACAAAGAAAACTTTTGACCAATGTAACACATTCATTATAAGACAAAAAACAAGGAAAACCTTAATGTTCTTTGAATTTCCTACTTCATATATTCACTCACTCACTTATTCATTCATTAATCAAAAATAAAAAATCCAGAGTAGGTGTTTGCTCAAAGAAACAATTAACTAACAAGCCAAGAGCAGAATCCAAACTAGAAGTCCCAGAGCTATTTTCAAAAATCACAGAGACCTAGAGAAATCCCTGTTGCGTGCCATTGCTGGAGCCAGTGGGGTCAAGAATGTCTGTGATGGGTGCATTTGGGCTGTCTCTCCCTGTGTTCTGCAAAGCATTCCCTGCTGAGCCAAGCCATGACTGAGCCGATGCCTGGGCTCCAAGATCAACCATGACTTGTTCAACTGTGGGCCCAGACCTCAGACGTGGTCTTCTCAGAAATGCCACAACTTGGAGAAGGCAGAGGAGAGACCTCGGATAACTCCTCAGGAAGCACAGGATTGCTGAACCATGGCGATGACAGCCCAGCCTAACCACCATGACAAATATCATTTCCCAGCACTGTGTTCTGCAGCTCCACTTGGCCCTTTGCCCTGGATAGCCACCTCTTCCTGGAAAACTGCTGCTCCCAGCTTTCTCATGCCAGGTTCCCTGTGCCCCACAAGCAGGAACTTCCCCTCAATTCTCTCCTAACTTCGTCTTCTCACCAGCTCCCTGCTTGCCCGTGTAGCCACATCCCTGCCTTGTCTACTGTCTTGTCGTCATCTCCTGAGCACTACTGAAACATTTTTTATACTCACTCACTTCTCTCCACACAGTGCTCACCAGTGAGCTCCAAGGTGCAAGAACGTCACCGTCGCCCCAGTAACTCAACAGTGTCTGGTCCACAGCAGGCTCTCTACCAAGTCCACTGAGTGAACTAATGAAAGTACAGACTGAAAGAGGCCTAGGCACCAGGTGCGATACAGTTCCCAAAGTCAGAACCTGAGACCTGCCCTCCTTTTCTCTCCCTTTGGTAGCGGGAGCTGAGGCTTCAGAAGGATGTGAAAGGTGGAGAGGTATCCTTAGGTCGGAGGGCACAGTGACAGGAAATAGAAGGCAGAGACAGTCCTGGGACTGAAGTGCCAAATCTGTTCTTAGCTCAATCCCTTTGGAAAGAGAGATGCTGGTGATACCTAGCCAGAGAGCCCAGAAGGCAACCCAGTACAGAGAATCATGAAATTCTTTAGGGGCAAAAGAATTGGCTTCAAACCCTATGTTAATCAGAGAGACTTATCTCTCTGAGGTTTTGAATCTTCATCTATAATGGGAATGGCTGAGAATATCCAAGGCTGATGGGTTGTATCTGTGAGGAAGAAAGGAGTTAACATGGGCACAAGTGCTCAGACTACAGCAAGAGCAGAGCCTGCCACTGGAGTTACTATATTAAAACCCGGAATTCTCTCAGGATCTGGGCAGAAGTCACATCTCAGGCATGAAACTCTATCAGTCCTGTTCTGCAAATGACTCTCTTGGTCTTGCTGAGCCCTCAGCACCAGCCGTGGAGACACTCCAGCCCAGAAGCAGCAGTCCAGGGTGGAACACTGGACATTTGGAGCTAGCACAATGATCACAAGCAAAACCACACCTAGACTCCCAGGAGAAGGCCACCATGGGGGCCACAAAGGAAAGCTAGGTACAGTCAGCAGAACCTGAACTGTGAGCTGTGGAGACAAGCCACGCATCCTCTACTTCCTGCCCAAAGTTTCTAGATCTCCAAGTCCTACAGACAGAAACTGTAGAAGAGCCAGGTGCACTCTTATCACTGGATCCGGTGACAGCTACACTGCCTTAAGACACGATCTGTGCTCTTTCCTCTTCTTCAGGTATCCCTTACCAATGGTAGTGGCTAAAAGACAACTTCATGTTGTAGATGACATCCTTTCCTCTGACTCAATCACTCCCAAACCACTGTCACTTTTTCCTGGGTGGCAACTTTAATGGCATGTCTCATGCAAAGAGTAACATTACCCTCTCCATTAGAGTATCATTCAATACAGCCATTGGCTGTTAGTCATTGACAGCTGAGAGCATATGTGGAACTATGCTTCATTCTCAGGAAGACACTATGCAGTAGCCAGTTCCTGTCATAAACCAACCTACAGTCAGGCTGGGAACAGATAATCTCACACCACCATCATGAGTGGGGTGTCAGAGATAATTGCAATAATAATAATTTTTTTAAAAAGCATCCATGATGGATCACATGGAGAGCAGAGTGAGGGACTGAGCAAGGCCACCTTCTTCACAGGGCTCTGCCCTGCTATGTTCACAGGACATCTGGAGCATGGGTGAGCTCTCAGTTTTCTGGAAATGTTACTTATGATGTAATGGGTGTTGGTGGCCTCCTGAGTCAGGAAGGCTTCAGGGAACTAACACTAAGGGCTAAAGAATGGAAGGATTTCAACATTCAGGAGAGAGGCCGTGAGTGAAAAGGATAAAGAAGGGAGGAGGGTGAGCTGATGGGGTGCAGGAGAGGCTGGCTGCAGCCATAGCTGGAGTCCAAGGCACCTGTGAGCTCCCTAAGACAAATCCTCCACAAGTTGCCTGGGGC
Organism: Mus musculus; assembly: GCF_000001635.26. Lineage (NCBI taxonomy): Eukaryota > Metazoa > Chordata > Mammalia > Rodentia > Muridae > Mus > Mus musculus. The sequence continues at coordinate 119,868,560 of NC_000070.6, read as the reverse complement.
CTCAACTGCATCTCAGCTGCCTCCGGGCTGATGATGTCAGCTGAGGAAACGTTTGACATCTGCCTGTAGATGATAGTGAACATGTGCACACCAAGGGAGAAGACCAAAGCATCTCACACTCCGGGGACCACTGGCCTCAGAGATGAAACAAGAAAGAGGTTAGAAGGGAAGATGAAGGACTGGGAAGCACGCATACCACACTGTGGGAGGAGCAAGGAGAACCACTGGCTGCAGATACTTTAGGCGGCTATTGGCAGATATGGCCAGGGCCTGCCTACAGGTCTGAGGTTGGGCAGAGTTGGTCTGAAATCCCATCAGTGGGACTCTTTTACTTTGACCTTTGCTAGAGTTTGTTTGACTCTGTCTTCAGGATTCATCAGAACTCCTGAGCATGCCTACTGCTTGGTCCAGAAAGGCTCTCTCAGCAACTTCTTACCATATGCTCACTCAACTGTCAAATCAGACTCTTATATCAAAGCCAGCAAGCATTCCACCCCCTGTATTCCCAATGGCTGCCACTCTTGTAGCGCCTTTCACACAGTGGCTGATTGCTGGTCCTGCCTCCCCCCCAGACCATGAGACTTGGCCTAGGAACCAACCACATTTGGATTCAACATCAAGTTATCACATGGCCAGGAAGTGACATGCAGGAGGAAACAGTGCATTTGTGAGACAGGAGTAATGGCTGTCCTGCTGTTGACCTAAGACTAAAAAGACATGGGAACTGAAATGAATCAGAGGAGCTGGGCTGACCTAATGGGCTAGTAGCCTGTCTAGAGAATGCTACCATGTATGGCCTGGCTTACAGGGCCAGAACTTCAGTTGCTCGTGCAGAAGTTGGATGTCTGCTTTCTCATAAGAAATCAGTTGGGCTTTATGTATCAGAGCACACAAACTTAAGACACTGTGTTGAGATCCAAATACAGTGTAGCTATAGCCACAATGGACTTATAGGCTAATCATTTATAATATCTAGATAACAGCTTTGATTCTTGTAGCATCAGTATCTGGTGTGTCATAGACACTGAATAAATAAATGCTTGCTGATTGGAAAGCGAATGAATGAATGAATGAATGAATGAATGAGAAAAAGGAACAGATGGGTAGGAGAGGGGAAGCCAGATGGATGCCCAAGTGTCAAGACCCCAAGCAGCGGACTGGGCAAGCTCAAGGTGACCCTTCTGCCAGGCTGTCAATGTGAATATCACAGGGTCTTGCTTGTTGGCAGAGGGAAGGATGGAAGACAAGATCTGTAAAGGAGTCAGCCACCAGCTTGGCTGAGGCTATCTCCATCAGAATCTCTGTCTGCAGCCAAGACAGTACTGACCGCAAGCTGGTGCTTGGCATGCAATGGGTCTCCATCCCTTCAAGGTCTACCTATGCTTCATGGTGACATGAATGAGAAATGTACCCCCAGAGGCTCATATATCTAAACACTTGATCCCTAGGTGGTGTGCTATTTAGGGAGGTTTGAAAGGTGTGGCCTTGCTGCAGGAAGTATGTCATGGGGAGAGGGTTTTGAGAACATATAGCCTTGTCTCCCATCCAGTTTGCTCCCTTTGCTTCTTGCTTGTAGTTAAAGATGTAATCTCTCAGCTCCCATCCCTGCTTGCCACCATGCCTCCCAACCTTGACAGACACATCCCTCTGGAATGGTGAGACCAAAAAAACCTGCCCTTCTGTATGTTGCTTTTGTGTTTTACTACAACAATAGAAAATGGACTGGGAGGGGGGATGAGATAGGGGATTTGTGGAGGGGAAACTGGGGAAGGGGATAACATTTGAAATGTAAATAAATAAAATATTCAATAAAAAAGAAAAGAAAACAGACTAACACATGCTTCCTGATCGATGCATGCTGATTGGAAGGAGGGAACACAGCACCATTTTGTGGATTCCATGGGGGAAAGAAAAGAATCATCTGGACAGGATGCTCCCTGGCTCTTGCCAAAAGCTCCCTCTCAGTTGCCTCTGAAGCTCTGGGTGGGCATGTGTGAGCCTGGTATGAGACTGCTCCTCAGCCTGCAGGAACACCACTGGGAGGGACTGACATCTGAGCGACCCATTCGGAAAGCCTAAGGTTGCAAAAGCAAAGCTATTTCAGGTTCAACTGAGTTATAATTTATTTTTCTAACTGATCATTACTGCTGCCGGCTCTATAAATAGCCACCTGGGGAGTCTGCTTTTCTGCTCCCAAATGCTCCAAGAGCCTGGCTAGGGTCTCTGTGGTTTCTGGCCTGCTAAGCACACAGCACATTTTTCTGTGCAGCCCTTCAGGGAATCCTCCTGCAGTGCATGCCAAGGAATCTGCTGAGTTCTACTTAGCTCAGTCCTCCCTCCTGACCCAGATGCTGGCCTCCAAACCAGCCACCCAGTCTTCCTCCCCCACCACAGGAAGCCTCACTCCCTGGTCACAGGTGGTCCCTGAACCAAGGTCTTAGCCTCTTTGCTTACTCTGCTCCAATCCAGTGCAACCCTCCGTGCTCAGAAGAGGAGAGCTACTCCTCCCGAAGCAGTCCAACTGCAGTAGCACTTAAGGTCAAATACAGAGAGGAGAGAGCTGGTCTGATGGTGTGGGTGGTGTGCTATGAAGAGCCCACACAGCTTCAGGAAGGGGAGCTGTGGTTTACATGAAATAAATCTAAATGATTTAAAGAAGGGCTAAAGAGATGGCTCAGCTGTTAAGGGCACTTGCTGCTCTTGCTGAGGACCCAAGTTCAATTCCTATAACCCACACTGGATAGTTCACACCTGCCTGCAACTCCAGTTACAGGGGATCTGATGCTCTCTTCTGGCCTCCATGGACACTACACACATGTGTGCACATGTAGACAAGCAGGGACATACACATAAATAAAAATTAAAAAATATAATGCCTTAACAAATGCATGTAAGTGTGACTCGGCTTAATTAAGTACATCCAAAACCCGCTCTTGACTGTTCTAACTAGCTTGGAGTTTCTCCAGGGACCTGGGAAGGACGTGATACACAGAAAGACTCACTGAGTTCCAAGCGTTATATATATTATTGCACTTTGACATCACACTCCCAGTATGGGTGCCCTTATGCCTGCTCTGCCAGTGAGGGGCCTGAGAAAAGTGATTTGCTTGAAATCACACATAAAGAAGACAGAATGGGGTTCGATGCCACGTCTCCCTGCTACTCCTCCTGCCTGCCCCTCTATCTAGAAGACCAGAGCTTAAGGCTGAGTTTAGTTTTCTGTGTTGTAGCAAACAGTCAACCTCCCCGAGGCAGCGAGGGAACCTTCTGTGTGCTTCCTTCACACACTGCTCACCTGAGAGCAGCGCCTACTAAGCCATATTGGAATCTGCTTCTGAGGTCCCTAGCCCAGTCAAGTCTTAGATCTGCTGCTACTGGCTGGCACTCTGGAGATTAAGGCTACTTTCTTACCAGTGTTTTTAAAAATTATAAAGAGAAAACATATGAAATATCAACATGAGCTCAAAATATAGCCAGCCTATAGTCAATACCCACAACTGGTGTCCTGTCATTGGCCTTCCCCAGCATGTGAAAGCTCATGGAAGCCAGGCTTAGCCAGATTTCCACGATGCTGGCTCAGAATAATTGCTTTGCTCACTGAAAGAAAGAGTACAAGGAAAATCAGGGAAATGGTGAATTAAAAGAGAATGACTATCAAAACTGAGAATCTGAATAAATATTAAGCATGGGGTCCATTAAGTTAGCTCGGTGAGTAAGACTTCAGACCAAGCCTGATGGCCAGGATTCAATCACAGAACCCATATGATAGGCAGAAAGAGAGAAACCACCCCTGCAAGTTTACCTCTGACTTCCACGTTTTCTATGTCTCGTGCATATGCACATGTACACACATACACACACACACACACGCGCGCGCGCACATGCATGCACATGCACACTAAATAAACAGATGTAATTTTTGTTTAGTTATGAGCTTTTTAACTAATTTTCTCACACTGTAAAAGCAGCATTGTGTGTAATCTGCGAATCTTCAGCGCTTTGCACCAACATGGGATCCTGCTGCATAGAGCATAGTCTGGTGTCTGTCGTGGGAGGCTGTGAAACACAGGCTTCAGCTTGGGAGAGACACTGCCTAGGTTAGGTCCCCTGTCCCATCAGTTTGAGTGAAGGCCTAGGGGAGGTTCCCATCATTTCACCCATGAAACTGTCAAGCTGGCAGGCCTACCCTACAGCAGAGATGAGGAAACGGATGCAAAGGATGCAAAAGGCCCAAGAAAAGTCTATGTCCAGTGCCACTGTCTTAACCAGTCCCCACTGTTAGGGACTTGACTGCTCCTTGTGCTCTATTTACATAAACATTTGCACTAGAAAATCTCCAACTACCTAAATCCTTTCTACATAAACACCATTATTTCTTTGATATTCAACTCCCACCCCACCCCCCATACTGAAGATGGAACCTAGGCTTTGGGCATATTGTGTAAGCATTCTGTCACTGAGTCCAGACCTTCGAAATACAATGATTTTCTTAAAACAAAATAGATTTGACATTGCCAATCCAAAAGGGACAGGGACAGGATTTTTTTTTTAAGGCTTTTAACACACATAGCCAAATATCCATCTGCAAACGGGTGTAAGCCCACTTCCCAGTCTCTGCCTACAGCTGAGTTCCAACCTCTTTTTTGTTTTTAAAGATTTATTTATTATTTATTATATGTAAGTACACTGTAGCTGTCTTCAGACACTCCAGAAGAGGGAGTCAGATCTTGTTACAGATGGTTGTGAGCCACCATGTGGTTGCTGGGATTTGAACTCCGGACCTTCGGAAGAGCAGTCGGGTGCTCTTACCTGCTGAGCCATCTCACCAGCCCCAAGTTCCAACCTCTTAAGGGTCTTGGCGAATTTGTTGGGGAAACTACATCATGTCCTTGCTTTGACTTCACTTTTATTTAATTACCAGGGACTTTGAAAAGTTTTTCACCTGTCTTATTCCTCGTATGAACTTGTGTCTCAAAAGGAATCTCTCAAGTTATGCTTCGTAGGGAAAAGTCACTTGCATGCAACCTGACCATCCCTCCAGGGACATACCTTAACCACACACACCTGAGCTGACAGAGCAGGGCAGCCAAATAAAGCACGAGGAACAGCTTCAGCGGGACGTGAGGTCACGTGGAGGCAGAGATGGATGCATGGCAGCGGGAATAAAACCAGGAATCTTCTCTGGAGACAGAGGCCTGCCTACAAGCCCCAGAGAACTGGCTTCATGCATGGGGCGGGGAGCCACATGCCATGCATAGCCTGCTGTTCTACGTGAGAACCTCCGCTGCAGGCACACTAGTGACACCAAAGAAATCAGTCAGAGGACCTACATAATCACTTTGCTACTTGCCTGAGCAGTCCACTTCAGGTCTCTTCAAAGGGGCTGGGGAAACCTATGCCTACTACTGGGACTGAACATTGCAAGGCCTGGTTGCCCTACTCCAAGGGTATATGATGTAACCAAGGAGATGACACTGAAGGCTGGAGATCCCATCTGTGAGTGCCTCCAGAGGCTGGGACGGGCAGCTACCATTTGTTCAGAAGAAGGTAACTTAAATGGATTAAGTTTAACCTCAAATGGTAAGGAAATGTATGCATGTGGCTGGGGAACCCTGAGAGGAGCAGGAGGAGGGCTCATGGTCTCTCACAGACCACTACATTGTTGCCTGGGGAAGAAGGCTTGTGAGGCAGGCAGAAGCCAAGAGCACTGGCTAGGGAGGAAAAAGGCCAGATTTCAGAGAGGTCTGAATCCCACACAGAGACTTTGAGGTCCATCCAATAAACAGAAGGGAACAATTTAGAGACTTGTGAACAGCAGATTAACATAATCAAAGGGAACCTCTAAAGACTTCAGTTTTCAGTAGAAATGCATATGAGACCGAAGAAAAAACAGAGCCTTGTAGAGAGCCCAGGTTAGCAGCCACAAGGCTTGTCCAAAGACACCAGACCTGCTCCTGAGAACTAGATCTAAAAGTCACCACAAAGTCAGTATCTATTGTGCTTGGAGATGAATTCCATAAGGGGATTAAGTATATATTTTGAAATGTGGTGGATGTAGCCATGGGAGGCATAAAGACACAGGTTGGTACCCTGGGAGGAAGAAGTAATGAGTTCAGAGCAGGGCAGTTAGAGTAGTGTGGGGCTGGAGAGATGACTTAGCAGTTAAGACCATGTGCTGACCCACATGGAGGCTCACAACTGTCTGTAACACCAGTTCAGAGGACCGGCTGCCTTCTTCTGATGCCTGTGAGCAGTAAGCACTCACATGGTGCACAGACATGCATGCAGGCAAAACACCTATATACATAAAATAAAAACAAAGAAATCTTAAAAAGAAAGACAAGAGCATCCCAAAGGCAGGCATTTACTGCAGGGGGAGGGAAATGAACAGTGCTTCCAAACTGTTCAAAGGAGAATTAACTCCAGCAATGTTTTAGCCAACATCAGTGAACAGCTGTCTGTCTACACAACCAATTAATCTCCCTCCTCCCTCCCTTGCTCTCCCACCTTCTTCCCTTGTTCTCCCTTCTCCTCAAGAGCCTATCAGACCAGGTTGAGAGACCAGGAGAGGGCTACCCAAAAGCATGAAATTCTGGTACTTTCTTCCACTGAAGTGCCATACATAAACGTTGCTCATTTTCACACACAAGGATGAGCTTCCACATGATGTTCAAGGCATCGCGCTTCCCGTTCCTCCTGCCCTTTGCCAGGTCCTCCCGCAGCCCCCACAGGCACTGCTAACTTCCCAGCATGCATCCTTCTCCTCCCATCTCTTCCTGACTATCAGCATCCCCCACCCCTGGTTTCTTTAGGAATGCTGGGGCATCCCAGAGAGAACCACAGAATGAAAGAGTCGAGGGAATCACAGGTTCCTAAGAAGACTGGTTGATTACTGTGCAAATGCCCCCGAAGGGCAAGTCAAGAGGGCTTGAGTTTTAGCAGCTAGCCAAGAGAATCAGACAATGATCCTCTGTGACAGAGAGCCCCTCATTGCACTGCCCCGTAGAGATCTGATTTCTCCTTGTGCAGGTACAGAGGGAAGATAAGCAGGCTCCCTTTGGGAGCCACCAAAACAGTGTTCACAGCTGCAGCTACACTGGATGATGGGAGGGAAGGAAACGATGGTGGAAATGAGGAGAAGGAGGTGAGAGAGAAAGGCAGAGCCTAGGATGGACTGATCTGAGCAGTGGAAAAGGCAACCCCTCCAGTTCCTGGAAAACAGGATGAGCCAAGTGGAACAACTCCCAAGCGCCCCTCCTCAGCTCTCACGGGCATCCCAGACACAGAAGCAGCTGTGCACATGTCACTTCAGCCTCAGCTGTCATTAGACACTGCTCCATGGCACGGGAACTGGAGGGCAGAAAGGAAACTGGGCAAGGTGGAAGGGTGGCTGCCATGGCACAAGGCCCAGAGCATGAAGAAGCCACAGCAAAGGATAGCAGTAAAAACATGGCAGGAGTCGCTGTGGCTCTGAAGAGAGGAGCCAAGGATCACTCAATCTGTGTGGCTTGCAGTCTGTAGATATTTCTGGTTTCCTAGACAACTCTGCCTGAACCAGACAGAAATCAAAACCCATTTGAAAGAATAATTCAGGTGTTGGTAATGGGGCATAAAAGGAAAGGCAAGGGGGGAGGTATTTCTTTCCTGCTTCAGGGTGGGACAAGCTGAAGGATGAAGTTCTTCTCTGATGGAAGCTGTGCTCTCACTGGGATCTGTGCCCTCCATGACTGTGCACATGTACCCAAGGGAATGATTGTATTTCTCATTCACCAATGGCAGTATGAGTTGCCTGGGTGCACAGGTTTGTCAGAATCTACCTGAAAAGTGTACTTTAAGCTCTATTCATTTCATGGTATGTAAATTTACCCAATATTTCCGGCCTTTCCAATTAATTTGGATGTGTGATCATGAACACAGCATATAATATTTTGTAGACTAGGGTCCCTTATATATCAAACTGAGATGAAGAAATTGTCTTCTTAGCTCAATCCAGTGGCCTTCAAACTTATAATCATAAGATCTGATTTCAGTCAGTCAGATGCCATGGCCTTTGATAAAACCTAAGATGAACTTCTGAGTTACAAACTTCTGAAAACTACCTCAAATCACCCATCTCAAATCCACACTGGGGGAAGGATGAGATGCCAATAGATGTCTTCTGTATCTCTAGCTTTACATTTTTCTCTGCTCTGAGACCTGTCTTCCTCTCAGGCTCCCCAAGCTCTTCCTTTGAGAACCCTGCCTCTTAGCCTGAGAATTGCAGAAGATGGTTCTCTATCCTTTCTTCCAATCGGCTTCCTTCTTCTCTGTGGCTCTAGGAGCAGGTTCTTCAGAGGGGAGGGAATTTACACTTAGGTACATGCTGTGTGGGCTGGGACAGCGGGAGAATTGCAAAGACTCAGGCACTCAACTATCCCACTTCTTACAAGAAAAAAAAAAGAGGGCTGAAAAGATGGCTCAGCAGGTACACTGGCTATTCTCCCAAAGGACTTGGGTTTGAATCCCAGTACCCACATGGTGGCTCAAAACCATCTGTAATTCCAGTCTCAAGGAATCTGACAGTTTTCTGGAAGAAAACAAAGATCCAAAAGACTTTGCACCATATTCTAAAAGTCCCCAGAGAAAGGGAGCACAGAGCAGCCTGCAGCTTTGGAGAGGTGCTCTAATTATTCCACAGATATGTGACCTCTTACACAGAGGCCAGCAGAGAGGAATTCACCGTGCTTCAACTGCAGTTATCTGCAGGCAGATACGAATAGTGGGTCCTTGATCAGACTCTGGATAAGAAACACAATCTAAGGAGTGTGGGGCCCAGATTGCAAACTGCTGTAGCAGCCAAGACTGAACAATGATCCTCACCCAAGAGTTCATGCTCTAGCACCAGCTGTCTCTGACACTCCTTTGGCCTGGTCCATGTAGCCATGTTGTAAGAAGCCTCTTGCCTGCCAAGAGCTACCAACCCTGAGACCCAAGAGAAGCTCGGCAGAGATTAACTTGAACTTGGTGCTTCCTATCAGGACTTGAGGCTGGAGTGGCCAAAGACATCACAAAATGTACAAATTATTCAATTGCTGGATATGGCTACTTAAACATTAGTGAACGACTTTTCAGTGTAGATATTTGGGTAAAATATTTCTCAGTCCACATTCTGCAGCAGCTCTTAAAGCTCCCACTCTCCTTTGTGGTGCTGTCTCTCACTCAGAAGCCTAACAGCTTCCGGACTGAACAAAGACTGGGACGGCGGTGGGTTGTAACTGCAGGGTCAGAGAGATCTGAACCACCAATGGGCACCTCAAGTGAGCTAGAGTCACCTGCAGGCCTCCCTGAGACGCAGTCAGCATCTTTAGCAGCCTTGCATGGGTAGCTTAGGGTGGACCTCTAAACCCTGTGGCTTACAGAGTGCACTCATCCCTTCTCCCAGTCTTCTCTCAAGATGCTCTGAAGAGCTGCCAGATGAGAGGAGAGGTGAGAGATGCAGAGAACTCTGGCTGTGATGTTTTCAGTGCCTCTGGTTGACTTTAAGGAAGGGCAGCTCAGAGCTGGGTCCTCCTAGAAGTGACTTGTGGAGATCATGTGGAGTGTGCTGCAGAGGTGAGAATCATCTGAAGGCAAAGTAAGAACTGAGTGGGGAGCCCTGATGAACCTCGTTTGTGACTAGGTGGGAAAAGCAGCGTGGTTCGGTGGTTTCACGGGGATAAGAATGGAAGTGGCAACCATGCCAAGGAGGACAGAGAGCAACAGCTCTGCCTAGACCACCACCATTGTCGCTTGTTCCTTATATGTGACTCAGGATTTGACAAAGTCAGTCAGTTTAAAATAAAATAATACAGACTTTTATGCTCACAGACAGACCTGAAAGAGTTGACAAATAGGGCACAGTGTAACTGTGTAGAACATGTTCGTAACACATCCTGGGTGTAGTCCCCAGAACTGCAAAGTGAATGAATGAATGAATGAATGAGAGCTGACAAGTAAACTAACAAGGCTTTGAGGATGCAAGGACACCAGAGCACCCAGATTTGGTCCTCTGTACAAGGGCACCAGGGCATCCAGGTCTGGTCCTCTGTACAAGGGCGCCAGGGCATCCAGGTCTGGTCCTCTACCCTTTCTCTCCCCACTCCTGGGACTATAGCTGGCAACTGGGTTCCACAGTCCATGGCCAAAACAGAAAAATACAGAATTATGCAGTTCAACTTCCCACCCAGGCAGACCCCAGCCTGATTCTCCAAAAACCCTGAATACCATTTACACTGGCCAGTCTCAAAGTATGGGATATAGCTGTCATGGGCTGAGTGGGAATCGCCCTGCCTTCAGGGTGGGTCCAGGTTTCAGGCCCTCTGCCTAGCCACTGCCTGTCAGAGTCAGGCCAAAATGGGGTTCCATCATGAAAACCTGACGATAAGAGCCAGAGTATATCTTGAACCAAAGAAGAAAGCCAAGTGAACTATAAGCAGGCTACTTGCTAAAGCTTCATCATGGATATGGCTGATCTTAGCAGGAACTATGGTGTTAAGACCCAGAAATGATAAGCTTATCTGGGTTCAAAAGTCAAGTAGATACAGAAAGAGAGCTCCCTTACCCTATCTCTTCACACACACACACACACACACACACACACACACACACACACACACACACACACACACGCACATACACACGCACGCACATACACACACACGCGCGCACACACACACGTTTTAATCATATATTTGTCAGTGTCTGTGCATGGATATCTGCACATGCATGTAGGTGCCCTTGGAGGCCAGAGGCAGCAGATCCCCCTGGAGTTGGAGTTATAGATTGTGAGCCGCCAGCATGAGTTCTGGGAACTGAACCCAGGCCCTTAGCAAGAGCAGTCCTGGCTCTTAACCCCTCCAGCCTGCTTCCTTTCTCTTATCCCCCTCTGCTTCCTTCTCTGTCAACCTGCTCTTGGCACAGTTTCTTAGCTGACCCCCAGTGTGCTGGACAACATCTCCAAGAAATACCAGGCACTGCAAAGTGGTAGGAGCTGGTCACCACCAGAAGTGGGTCACCCTGGCACAGCCAGTAGCACCAGAGCATGAGAAGCGTCTGGCACACTCAAGGTCATCTGCACATCACTGAGAAAGCTGGAACAAGATCCAGTATCCCGGCTCACCATGCTCATCCCACCTTAGACTTTGGCTGCCTCTCAAAGGCACTAACTGTCAGGATACTCGTGGCAGGAAGAACAGCTGCTTAGTGCTGCAGGCAAATCCAACTTCCATAGAGCTTACAAACCACATTGCGCTATCAACCGTCCATCATCTTCCTACCACAGTGATGAAGAGACAGCACCCATCTTTCCAATCGGTCTTCACATGACTACTAAGCACCTGCCCTCTCACAGAGGAGATGTTGCAGGGATTCCAGGAGAGAGCCTCCGGCACCAGGGCCAGCCCTGTAGCTAGAGTCCAAACACTGCCTTCCAGAGACTGACATAAGAGATAATCTTGTCCTAACCAGACTTTCTTCCCAAGCCTTTCTGTGCCCTATCGCAGAGGTAAGCAAGCTTTTCCTGTAAGGGACAGAAAAGCAAAGGCTGCCAGCTTAGCAGGGTTGTGTGAGGTCTCTACTGTATATTCTTCATTTTTTTTCTTTCTTTCCAGACCTTTGAAAATATAAGCCACATTCTTACCTTGAGAGGTTATATATAAACAGACAGCAGGTTTCTTTGGCACTCTGGCAGCTCCATTTTATAGACCCTGGTCTACAGGGAGAAGGAACACCTTGTATTGGTCCCTACTGAGTAGTCTTCCTAATGTGATGCCTCCACCCAACAAGGTCCCTGACATGCCAGTGAGGACAGAGAGGCTGGACCTGATTCACCAGTCATCTTAGTCCTCTAACAGAGCAGCCAGTCCTCAAATATTTATTAAATAAATGTATAACTGGATGACTCAAAGCATTCCACCCCCCACTATCTACCTCACACAGCTGTAATTGATGTCAAAATCAATAGGACTTTTGAATTTAATAAAAGAAAGTTACTTATTTATTAATAAAGGAAAGTAATGAGATGTAAGGTAAAAGGCAGGAAGTTATTCTCCTTAGGGAGACAGCCTCAGTACAGAGCTATGGGTATAACCAGATGATTGACAAAGATGGTGTAGAGCATGGCTAAGGGGAAGATGGATAAAGCCAGACTCTCTGGGTTAGAGTCTACACACACACATACACTTACATACATATATAGATATACACATGCAGACATGCACATCCGTACACATACACATAGGTGTATATGCACATGCACACATACACATGTCCTCACAAATGAACACACAAGTGCACACACATACATGCACATCAGCCGTGTGATTTTACATGTTACTATGGACAAGCTACTTGGTCTCTCTGTTTGCTGATATCCAAATCTTCATAAATTCAGACACACCAGACATATATGAAACACTAAATATTGTTGTACTTTCTGGAATAAGTAAAACAGGATTAATAAAAATCAAGGAGTTGATCTGCTTCACCACTGAGCCCAAAAGTAATTCAAGGCAGGCAAATAGGTGAGTTCTTTGCTTCGCCTTTTTAGATGCACAGGTTTGCTGAGTTGGGGGTAATGCCACTAAGTTTTACACATCGGAAATGAAAAGCTAGACTAGAAGGTCTCGCTGATTCTTACAGGTCTGGACTGTGGGTCTGATTGTATACACCACCATCAATGCCCAGCAACAGAATGTTATGCGCACACTCAAAGGTTGTAGGGATGCCCAGTGAGTAGTATATAAAGACTACTACTTAAGGTAGAGAAAGGACAGTCATTCTGACCTTCACCCTGATGTGCCGTATATGCGGGTTCTATATATGTACATATAACGCCCAGGGGAACAGCAAGCTGTGAGAAGCTCCATAAGAAAACCACACTAATGACAGTTATCGCTGAGCTCTTGGCACATCACATGGACCGTGGAAAGGGGGCTGCTGTGCTCTCCTGCTCTGGGTTAGCAGTGATCAGGCTTCCTTAGGGGCTGGCCTCAGCCAGCCTGTGAAAACAACTGGAGTTCAAAACAATATCACCTTGAACAAAATTGATGTTCAAGGAATATTTTCATTATTTGACAATTAAGTCAATCAATGGAAAATTTCAGTGAGTTACTAAAGGGTTAGTGGGAAATTGCAAGAAGGTACAACTTGCAAAAGCACAAAAACCTCAAATCCACGAAATTCAAAACCTTGCCAAATGGATGTTTGGCCCAAGAATGCCAACAAACAGTCCCTCTGCACTGAGAATAGTTTTTAAAATAAAAACTTGTAAAGTTTTCATAAGAACCAACTCTATTGAGGTATAATATATTCATATACACAGTAAAAATACATCAAACAGCTGGGTAGTTTTTGATAAATGTCTATACTTATTCATCCATTACCCTAATTAAGAAATATAAATATCAATTCCATATGGATATTACTATTTCCATGACCCCAGAAAAATCCCCCCCCTTTGGTTTCTCCTTGCTTTTAATTCCCCTCAGGCCACCCTAAGGCAACCAACCCCATCTGGCTCCCTGCCCAGATAGGTTAGTTTTGCCCCTAACTGGGAACACACAGTACGCACTCTCCTGAGGGGCTGTTTTCAGCATGGCTCTCTGGTAGGCCAGGCATGTCTTTGTGTATGTCCTTGGTTTTTCTCCTCTTTATCACTGAGCAGTATTTCTTCATTTGTATGCCCTGAAAGTTGCTTGGTGTCCCCTGGTGGGTTCCGATCCAGACGTTTCCACGTTTGAACCATCATGAATAAAACTCCTGTGGACATCTCTCTGCAAACCTTGTGCCACTGTGCATGTGCATGTATCCTGGAGAAATGCTGACTCGTGTGCTGTGTGTGTTTTACTTTGTAAGAGCCTGCCAGATGTCTCCTGGGTAATAGAAAGCATCAAGTGATTCGCTGAAAGCACTTACGAGATTTTAAAAACATGAGAAGAGCTGAGCAGGGCGGCACTGAACTGCACACATAAGCACAGTGGAGCTGCCTTGTTGAGTGCTGGCAGGCGCTCCCATGCAGGGTCCTCTCAGGACAGCCCTCACCTTGACTCCTTCACTGTAAAATGGCTGCCTTTGGGCATCCTCCCTCAGTCTGCCTGTAGAGGCAGTCTTGGTCAATTTGCCACTCACAGACTTTTCTAGAAATGTCAGGACTTGGAAAGCCCACTCAGGAGCCCAGCCCTTAGAACAGCTCCTTGAATGTGAGAACCTGGCACCTCTGTCCTTGGTGAAAGGCAGGAGAAGTCTTTACCATCACATCATGACCAGGAGACTGGGTGTTTACAGGACTGTCCCTCTGCCTTATTTCAGAGGTATTCAGTTACAATCTGTAAGGTAATTCCTGAAGCCACTCACTTGTAATTGCATTCATTTGGATTTCCTATATTCTTTCTGATTTGCCTTTCTCACCCACCCTTTATCTTGGTTGCTGAGAGATAGTCCATCCTCCTTATACCCTCCCAGGATGCTCTCCACGTTCAGATAGGGAGAAGAGAGGAGAGATAGCACATGCAGTTGGTGAGAACTTTATAAGGTCTCAAAAGGCAGGGGAATTTAAAGGAACCCAGGAGTTTAGAAGCTAAGACAGAAAAGATCAAGCCTCAGATTCACAAGGCATGAGACAGCCTCTGAGACACAGATGCCCTGGGTAAGATGTCCACTATGGGACTCCTTGCCTTCTACCATTGCCCTTCCCCAGCTTAGAAACTGCTGGATGGAGATGACTTGGGAGGGACAGTGGCCCCACTGTCGGAAAACAGCATAAAGACTCGGGGACTACAAGCTATGTTAGATTCAACAACACACTGTAATAGGCTCACAGCAGACACACCTGGAAGGACGGTGGCTGGTTTTACAGATGAAAATACAGGGGTCAGGTGGGTGGCGGTGATGCATGCCTTTAATCCCAGCACTGAAATGGGGATGGGGGTTGGGGGTTGGGGATGGGAGGGCAGAGGCAGGTAGATCTCTGAGTTTGAGGCCAGCCTGGTCTACAAAGCTAGTTCCAGGACAGCCAGGGTTACAGAGAGACACCCTGCCTCAATAAACAAAACAAGGAGAGGAGAACAGGAGAAGGAGGGGGAGGAGGAAGAAGAGGAAGAAGGGAGACAGAGACAGAGAGACAGAGAGAGAACAGAGGTTGCAAGGTCCTGGGATGCCAGTCCTGAAGAGAGCACACCCTCAGCTTTCTCTCAAGTGCAGTGCCTTCTCCTCCTGAGAGAGTTCTCTGTCAGGAAGCCCGCCTCATACGTCCACCTTACTTCGAGAAACAACCTGGTCCCACTAGATGGGCTTCCTTCCCCCTCCTCCTACATACTGCACTGCCCTGGCCAGCCTAGGGGGGCTATGATAGAGGGCAACCTTGGTCTGCCAGTGGGGGGGGGGCCCAGGCATCATGTGTGTGTATGTGGGGGCAGGGAGAGATGGATAAACCCATCCTTTCCTTTCAGGGAGGGAGTGTCAGCTTGCTGTCTGTCTGCTCATGCTGTCTGCTCACTGTCTCCTTGAGTTGTTGTGTGCAAGGCCTCCCTGCCTTCCGGAGTCCTCAGTTCTCTGGGGTCTCCCAATGTCAGCCCTAATCCTATCTCTGTAGTCCTTGGCCTCTCCTACAATAGGCTTCCAGCCACCTAACCCCAGGGCACACAGTTATTTAGAATAATAGCATCAGCTCACGCTCTAGCTTCAAATGTCTACATGACTTCCCCCTTGGACCTCCAGCAAAAGCAAAGCTTCTCCTGGCCTCCGGCTGCCTGGCACCAGGACAGCCCTCTGAAGCCTCCCTTCACCTGGAGCTTCAGGACTCCCCAGCAGCAGGACCTCCCTCCTCAGACTCCGCCCTCCCTGCTCGCATAGTCACATCCGCCTTGCCCCGCCCCACGCCTCTGTGTCCTCACCTCCTGGGAAAGCCTTCCTGGCAGGATGCCCGCCCCACAACTTTCCTTCTCTTTCCTCAGGCTGTGCTCATGTCCTTCCAAATTCTCAGCAAGTGTGCAATTATCTAGTTTTTAGGTTTACTTTGTAAATGACTGTCTGGGCCACTGGAATGCAAATTCCCCATGGTAGGGACTAGGTCTGTCTTCTCCACGGGACACTCACTGGGCAGCCAAGGCATATTTGCAAAATGAACATCTGGGGAGTACGCTCCCCCAAAGTGGACGTGACTCTTCTTTATAGGAAAGTTCACTCTTCAACCCGAGACTCTCTCCCATCTCCTTCTACTCTATAGGAAAGGGGTGTATAGTGGTCTTTTTATGGAAAAAGAATGCAAATGGCCACTGTCAATAACCTTAATGATAGCCTTATGTCATTTTCCAAAACACTCCTGGGATTTTATGACTCTGTAGCATCCTCCATTATGAAGGTTTCAGGAGTCCCAGCAGCGGGCCCCAGAGCAACTGATGGGAGAGAGGTGAGTCCTAGCCAGCTCCCAGGCCCGGGTCCCAGCTTGCTGCTTGGTAATGGTCGAAGTCAGCAGGCCACCTGTGCTTCTTCGCCTGTGAACCAAGACTGAGAACGCTTCCCAAGCTCCTTTCTTAAGGACTTAAGGACGGGACGCATTCATGTTTGTAAGTTCCTTAGAACCACGGGGGGGGGGGGGGGGAACAGAGTACCTGACAGGCACGCATACTACCATCCCTGATTGTCGCTGTTGCTATTACCCTAGGTCTCCTACCACCCCAAGCAGAAATCTTTCCTCTTGAAAATGAAACATATGCTACCTAGTATTAAATGTCACCTCATATGCCCAACTCAGACTAAAATGGTGTACTCTAGCCAACCAAATCCAACTAAGCACCAACCTTCATAGGATGAATCCTCGTATATATAAGTTATGCTCTCCCTGCTTTGTGTGTACACAAAGTGTGTACACACATGCAGGTGCAGGTACATGTGTATACCCCATGTATAAATATGGAGGCCAGAGGTCAGTGTCAAGAGTCGCCATCATTTGCTCTCCATCCTATTTTTTTGGTGGTGTCTCTCAGTGAACCCAAAGCTCATCATGTGGCTCTGTTGCCTGGCCAGTGAGCTGCAGGGACCCACCTGTCTCCACCTCTCCAATACTGGAATTACAGATGTGTGTTTTCATGCTCAGCTGTTTCTGGGATGCAGGGGATCTAAATCCAGGTCTTCGTGCTTGCACAGCAAATACATCATCTACTGCAGCCTTGCCCCAGTCCCTGCACTCCCTACTTCTTAGTGGGTTCTGATAAAATGTGATTATCATTGGAATATATGGTCCTGTGTGGCCACAAATACCAGGGGACCAGCAGGCTGAGGCTCTGCAGGCCTGGTCCAGCTTCTCTTGCACTCAATCGCTCACAAGGCATGAAAGTCCATGGGCTTTGCTATCTTTATCCTCTGGGTGTGGAAGGTCTTCTGCAATGAGAGGTTACCATAGTTCTAAAGAGCCAAATGGATGTTTACTGCCAGCTCCTAAACTTCTTTACTTTTGGGAGGTAGAAGGGGTTAATAACATTACCACTGACCCAGAGGAATGGTTTAACCTGTGTCTATAGGCAGGGTTCTGCCTTCCCCAAGCTCTGCCAAGCCCCTCCCCAAAGACAATCAGGTCACACATGGGGAAAAACCTCTTCACTCTGTACAGAGGGCATTCCTCCCTGAGAGGACTTGTTGGGCTGATGGGCAGGTCACCGAGGGCTGAGGGCTGCTCTGCCTGGCATTGGTGCAACCACAAGGCAGGAGAGCCTTTGAAGCTGTGGCATTTCTAAGTTTGGGTTTACAAAGACACCATTCTTCCTCATAGCTATTCACACCCTGATCCAAACCATTTCAAGTGAACTCAATTTCCTTCAATAGAAGGCTATTTGAAGACACAAAACCATATTTGTGAGCGAATTCTAGTATTCTGTTTGCAGAGTCTACTCCATCCATGCGCTGGTCCAGGTAGATCTCACGCCAAAGCCCAGAATCATTTTAACCACCCTCAATGATATCATAAAAATTCTTTTTAAAGCTTAAAGTTTTAATTAGATACATAAAAATACAAAGTTGCCTGTGTCCATAGGCTATCAAGGGCTATTTGGATACATGGTTACACTTCATAACCAGGCTAAACACATCTAGTTCCAATAGATAGTTCTTAACAGTGAAAACACTCCAAATTTGTCCTCTGGCTTTCTGAAGTAGAGGTTACAATCCCAATCTATAGTCACCCTACTGTGCACATAGCACCTCAGAACTTCTTATCCCACTTGACTGTGACCTAGTGCCTAGTGTTCCCCATCACAGTTGAGAGAGAGAGAGAAGTGTGTGAGAGTGTATTGTGTGAGTGTGTGTGTATGAGTGTATGTATGACTGTGTGAATGTGTGTGAGAGAGAGTGAATGTTTGTGAGTGAATGTGTGTGTTGTTTCATTTTTGTTATTACAATAAAATACTCTGACCCAATCAACTTTAAGGTGTGTGTGTGGGGGGGGGGGAGTATTACATATGGCTTACAGTTTCAGAGGGGACACAGTCCAGTATGGTGAGAAATGCACAGCAGGAGGAGTGTGTGGCCAAGCCATCACACTGCACCAGCAGTGAGGGAAAGCAGAGAGTGAACAGGAGGGGTGGTCAGGCCAAACAATCCCAAAGCCCACCCCCAGCAATACACTTCCTCCAGCAAGGCTCTATATCATAGGGACTCCACAGGGCTCTCAAGCAGTGTCACAAGCTGGGGACCAAGTGTCCAATGACATAAGCCAGTGGGGGCATGTTTCACATTCAAATCACACTCACAAATATATAATAATCTATATTTCACATATGAGCAAGGCCACATAGCACATGTTTCCCTGCTCCTGGCTTACTTCACTGAGCATAGTGATTGCCAGGCTATCCATGCTGTCAGAGATGACAGAATTTAATTTTTAATGGATAAAAAGCACTTCGCTGTGTGTGAATATGTGAGACTTCTTTTTATCCAATAATCAGTGATGGACACTTAGGCTGTCTCGGTCTCCTGGCTACTGTGACTAGCACTGCAGTGAACATGGAGTTTCTCATCTCTCTGTCATACTGATTTCCCCAGAACACCCAAAAGGGAAGCTGTTGGCTCAGGTGGTAGTCCTACTGTCTTAGTCAGGGTTTCTATTCCTGGACAAAACATCATGACCAAGAAGCAAGTTGGGGAGGAAAGGGTTTATTCAGCTTACATTTCCACATTGCTGTTCATCACTGAAAGAAGTCAGGACTGGAACTCAAGCAGGTCAGGGAGCAGGAGCTGATACAGAGGCCATGGAGGGATGTTCTTTACTGGCTTGCTTCCCCTGGCTGCTCAGCCTGCTCTCTTATAGAACCAAGACTACCAGCCCAGAGATGGTCTCACCACAAGGGGTCTTTCCCCCTTGATCACTAATTGAGGAAATGCCTGACAGTTGTATCTCATGGAGGCGTTTCCTCAACTGAAGCTCCTTTCTCTGTGATAACTCCAGCTGTGTCAAGTTGATACAAAACTAGCCAGTACTCCTACTTTTAATTTTTAAGGAAGCCCCATGCTGCTTTCCACAGTAGCCGCGATATTTCACATTCCCACCAGCAGTACTCCAGGCTCCCTTTCCCACCACTCAGATCCTGGATACGCAGTGGAAGTATCACAGAATGTACACAGGCCCCAGAGTCAGTGGTTCACATTAAAGCCTATCAAGTAGCTGCTAATAAAGTTAAGGAAAGGGGCAAGAAATGAATGGAATTCCTTTTATCTTCCTAATGTTACTCATTATTTAGAATCTGGACTCCAGATCAGAGCATTTTCTGATGATAAAGTCAACAAAATTACTGACTTCTACACTGGTCTTGGACTATTTTTACATATAAATACCACTGCTATAGAAAAAGCATGAAAGTGTAGATTAAAGACAGAAAAATGAATTTGGAAATATTAGTCCTGCATTTGAGATTTAAAGAAATACACACATATACAATTGTATAACTCATACAAGACCTAGCTTCATTTATGAGGTACTCCAGGGTACCCCAGCAAGTTTCCATGGAAGCAACTAATAGCAGTTTTTAATTAATTGCACATCTAGCAATCTACAAATATGAATTAAGCACCAGGAGTTTTCACGGTGGAGACTTCGGGTCTCTGGCCCCACACAGCAAGCAATTTGCAAAACTTTCCTCAAAGGCACATGAAGAGCACCACAGCCACAGGTACCAGTGTTAAGGATAGTTCTATCCTGAGGCTTCATCTTTATTCTCTCTAAAAGTATAGTGGGGTCCTGCTGCATTCCAGTTAACATAGCCCCAAGGCTTAGAAAAAAAAAGTAATTTCAAAAGGAAAATAAGATTCTCTCTGAGCAATCATTTTATTAGCATAAATCTTAATATGTGATAGTTGGTTAGTTAGTTTACCACTACCACTCCAGGTGATGAAGCCTGGATTGCAGATGGCGAGAAGGTAAAAGAAAGCACATACACACACATGCACACATGAGCACACATCACAGGATGGATAAGCAAGGTGAGGGCTGAACTGGCCTAGCCTGATTCAGGCACTCTGAGATTAAGGAATTCACAGAAGACTGCAGGACCATTCCATCAGAAGTTCCCTTGAGGAGGTCCCTCCCCTCCAGCCCAGTTAGGACCCACCACCTTAACATTCCTTTACCTTCCTTTACCGAGGGAATCCAGATCTCCTCCCCCTCTTCACTCAGATCCTGAGTCCTTGGGAGAATCATAAGTCACTGACCCAGCCTTCTGCCATGTGGGATGCTGGGGCCACTTGATTGCACACTGTCTTTGTGAAAATATCAGGGAGCTCATTTATGGAAGTGCATCAGCACGAGCTTTGTCTCTCCGCCTCTCTGTTGTGAGCACTTCAGAGCATGCCACAATGGAACAGGAAGTCCCTGGCTTAGTAACAAGGCCTCTTAGACAAAACCGCTCTCCTATTCTGGCTTCTGGCTAACAGTCCCTTCTCTACCTCTCCACCAACCCCATCTTCTGCAACTGAGCTTTTCCAGCCTGAAAAGGCCCCATTGGCTTATTTCATCAAGGCACCCCACTGAAATTTTTCATGTCTCCTCTTCTACATCTTGTAGCTGAGGAACATTCTGGCTTTCTGCTCTTTCTTAGAAAAAGTAAAGAAGTTTAAGACAGAGGTAGTTGCTGGAAGAAAAAGGCAACGCTACTATGGCAGCATGCCCACAGTCAGCCATGATAGTACCTGTGTGGTTCTACACACTTTACATATATGGTGACCACTAACCTCACCAAAGCCCAGTCATGTGGAGGTGTTCTGAGCCCATACTGTAGGCCAGGCAAGTGAGGTCCAATGGGGTGAATTAACCTAGCCATCTATAGTTATATAGTCAATAGTGGAAGAGCTGATAATTGAACCTAGGCAGTCCGGCTCCAGAGTGATGCTGACTAGAGAGGGATGCTGTCAGCAGGATGGCAAGGCACTGATATGCAGCACTAACTCAAAGCACAAAGGGAGCACTGGAGATGAACTGCCACACTGGCATCAATTTCTGAGTGCTCATGTGTACCCAATTCAAGAACAGGGGCTATGAGGAGCAAACTAAAGTGGAGAGGAAGATACTTATATCTTAGGGAGATTGTTTTAATTTTTCAAAACCACTAGACAACACCAGATCTCAAAATCAAATTGGTTTTCGGGGTCTGCAGATAAAAAGTCTGAGCTGTGTGTGTGACCTACAGGCTTCCCTAGGGGCACTCTAGACTCTAAACCCAGAGAGTAGGCAGAGGAGACAGAGCCAGCTGAGGGACTGGTAGCTTCTGACATTCAGAGCTGGAGTCAATACCCACAAGCTTAGGAGTCAGAAACCAGACTCTAGTGACATGACTGTGTCTCTGGCTTGATGATCAAGTGAAGACATAAAGGCCACTTAATGCCATGTATAAGGGTGTATAAATGTCATCCCAGTATTTCCTTCAGAAAGAATATTTCCTTCAGCAGTCTATTGGAAGCTCACAGGCCAGCTACCATGGAGTACACTTAGCAAGAACAAAAACAAGAGAGACTATGCCTCAAAAAATAAGGTAGAGTGAGAGAAATGACTCCTGAAAAGTTATCTTCTGAACACACACGCACATTCACATACACACATATGCACACACATACTTACACACACATAGACACACACTCACACATACATATACACACAGACACAGACACATACATACACAGTCACACACACATACACACACAAATTATAGATAAATATCAAATTATTTAAAAGGCCAAATAACTATTGAATTTTGATACCAATGAACTTAGGAACTTCCTTAAAACACTGAATCTTACAATGTAAGTTCCTCAATTTTCCCTTAGCTCCAGGACTATTTAGAAAGATGGGCTTGTTTGAGCTACATCTTTAGACCTCAGAACAGTCGTGATAATGACGATGAAGAGTCTGGTGGAGGAGACAGAACAACATGACTCTGAGAGCAACCACCAAGCAGCATCAGTCACTCAGGGATGAAGACTCTTTGTGCTGGGTGCTACTATTTAGTGTAGCATGACTACACTAAATCTTCCCAGCAACTGCAAGAGGGAGTGTCATCCCAGCATCTGTTTTACAGATGAGTAAGCAGAGGTCAGAGCCTGTGGTGCTTAGAAATGTCCCTTATAGGCTCCTACATTTGAATACCTGGCCTCCAGTGGGTGACACTGTTTTGGGAGGTTATGGCTTACTGGGAGGAAATTGTCCCTGGGGTTGGGCTTTGAGGTCCTGCAGCTTTGCCCTACTTCCTGTATCATAGTCTCCCCTCCCCCATGCCCTATTACTTCCAGCATACGGATTAAAATGTGGCTGGCAAGCCAGCAAGCTTCCAGCTCCTCCTGCCATGCCTTCCCAGACTCTATCGCTCTGGAACTATCAGCCAGAATAAACCCTTTCTTTCTTAAGCTGATTTCATCAGAGTATTCTATGTAAGCAACAGAAAGTAACTAATACAAAGACCATGTTTCCGTGGTACAATGCCATGGATAAAGTCACCAATGACTTGGGTCCTACCTGACTCCACAGTTTCAATTCCTAGCTAATGTACAACTGTCTATTCTTACAAGAAAACCTTATTATAGGAAGTTCTGGAAATAGGGCACACTGATTACTCAAATTTTCTGGTAAATAGATGTGCAATCAATTCCAAATGCTCACTGGAAGAGCTTTCCAAAATGTTTATGGTCTCTTTGCTGCCTCAGTAGATAGAGTACACTAAATATAAATCTACTCTACTTTATGAACCAATATATTTGCAGTCATCTCCTAGCTACTCCATAAAGATTACTTCTTACTGAAGAATATTCAAATGTTGGCACATGGCTTGAAGAAAATTCATATGAAACCCAGTTCTCAGTCCTGGAGAGATCGAGACAGGGGATCTACCATAGCAAATTGGCAAGCTAAGCTAACTAAATCAGTGAATTCTGGGTTCAAGTGAGAGACCTTATCTCAACAGACAAGATGTATGTAATGGAGGGAGACACCCAGCATCACTACGGCCTTTGTATAGACCCACACAGCACAAGTACACACATATACATGCACCCACAAACATGCATTCACACACATACACACATATATGCAAAAACTAATAAATGAATAAATAAATAAAATTTAGTATCTAAGAAAATTAATGTGTGTGTGTGTGTGTGTGTGTGTGTGTGTGTGTGTAAAGCTTCAGCTAAAATTTGGGTTAATAAAAGCATGAACTGCATCAATGGACGCCTGTGGTATGTGCCAGGCATAAAGAGGGTGGATGAGAAACAAGACAAGGAGCAAGTGAGAAAACCTGAGAAAATATACATGTATGAAATTCTCAGACAATAAACTAAAAACTGAAAATATAACAAAATCCAACATCAAAACTAAAATGACCAGGCTGAAAATCCCAAGCAAAGGACAGTCAGTATATTTTTATTTTGTGGCTTAAGGTTTCTGCAGGCACATTAAATCATAAAAATCTAAGAAACCCTACTTCACTCTCAAACCACACAATGTATTTTAAGGGGAGTGTCCCTTTCCAAAGAAACTGCTTGGTTTTCAGGAAGTGGTGAAGTGGCAGGTGTGTACCCATGACCAGCCGAAGAAGCCAAATAAATGCTCCACTGGGCAAACCTGTTCTCCCTGATAAATCGCTTCGCCCTGCACAAAGGGAAAGGAACCAGAAGAGAAAGGAGCCAGAGACTGCTCCTCTATGGCAGAGCACTTTCTTAAGGGCAGTCTACAGCCCAGCCTGCATGGGATGGGGATTTCAGAGTCCCATCTGTGGAAAAGCCCCAGATCACTCACTGTAAGCTATGCATGAAGAAGCACTGTAAGTGAGGGGTCTCAAAAAGACTAGATAGGGCAAGAAAAAGCCATTGTTGTACAAATACTAGTAAGACTAGGAAAGGCAGAGGAGATCTGTCCCACAGCAGACTGGATACACAGAGTACCTGGGAGTCTCCCAGGGATGCCTAATAAACACCCAGGGAAAGACAGTTAGGCTCCTGCAGTGTGAGTGTGTCTCTTATCCCAGCACTTGGAAGGCTAATGCAGGAAGATGGAAGGTTCTAGATAAGCATGAGCTACATAGTAAGACCCCGTCCCAAAGAAAAAGCATCTGATGGATGAATAGACTAGAAGAAGGAAAGAAAAACCATGGTTTTCCACCAGGAAATTCTCACTGAAAACCTGACTTTGGAGTTCAGTAGTTGAGATAGTATTTGCAGATCCAGTTTATTGTGTTGTGAATTTGTAGAAACATCAAAGCAAGGCAGAGCTGAATTGGCTGGATGGAAATTCCAGATGCAAATGCGGGACTAGCTAGAAGAAGGAAGCCAGCTGGCTGTTCAAATGACTGGGAGAGTCAGTCTTCGGGGTGTGGGGGGACCTCCATGCCACACAAAAACGGGTGGTGTTCAGACATGGAGCTCTAAATCCTCATGGAGACTGCTGGGCTACAATGGGCTTGGTGAGCTGGAGCAGGCTGCCAGTGGGTCTGTCTGTATCCTCTGGGAAAAGTGCCTTGAAGTGAAGGAGCTATGAGCCAGCAGCCAGCATGGTGAGCCAGGCCTGTTCTTCCTGCTGTTGAGACCTGCGGTTCCCCATGCTGCCCTCCTCTCAGCAGAAGAGCAGGAAGCATGGCCTCTGACCTGCTCCTGACAACATAGACAGCTCCTCTTGAATGCCAAGTAACACGAACATCACAGAATGACAAAGCAGAGGCTGAGAACTGAAATTCACCTAATCTGAGCCAATCTCAGGGCCAAAAGAACTCTGAGGCACCTCAGACCTGACCTGCTGCTGTCAGAGGCAGTCTGAAAAGCACATGCCTGGAACACTCACTGTCTTGACTGCTCTGAGAGCCCTGGAAGCCTTTCCCATCCCTCTCTTCCTACCTGTCTGAATCCCAGCCTGGTGGCCTGCCACCTCACCTGAAGACACATCTGTCAGACTCTCATCTCGACCTCTGGACATGCAGCTCTGCCTAGTTCTGAGCTAGCTCTTAACATTCTGCCAAAGCAGCTCTAAGCAATGACAAAGTTCCTAGGCCAGATTCCCTGAAGGGTAATTCCTGGGATGGCTGTAGACACAAGGATTCCAGGTCACAGACCCATAAGTCTAGAGGAGATGCTGAGGTCTGGGAACCTGTTAGGCTATAAAGACCCTGTGTGACTTCTGGATCAGCTAATAGAAAACTTCTCTGTTGTCCCCCAAATCCTTATAAGCATTTCCTATCCATCCCTAACTCCAAATTACTTAAGGAAGGAATTCTGGATAAACCAAAATGTGGTGTATAAACATAAGAGAGTTTATTCAGCCATAATAAAATAAAATCACTACACTTACAGGAAAATTGATAGAACTAGAAAGTTGTATGTTAAGTGAACTAAACCGACTCAGAAAAAATACGTTTTCTCTCATATGTGGATCCTGGATTTTAACTTTATGTATGAGCATGTATGTAGGGTCATGAAACTAGACAGAACTGTGAGGGGAGGAAAAGAGACCTTAAGGGAGGGGGGAAAGAGAAAAGAGGGCAACAGAGCACATGAGACATAAAGGTAGGGTAGGGGCCTGGGAGAAAAACGGGAACCCACAGGGGGCAGGAAATCAACAAACAGTATATATGAAAATTTCATAATGAAACCCACAAGTTGTGTGCTAATTAAAATCTTTTCTTAATAAAATACCAGCTTGAAAAAAAGAAAGAAGCTGAATTTTCATTTTGGAGGGAAAACGAAAAGAATTGGAAACCAAAAACAAGTGGGGAATTGTCTTGCCATGACCAGGGCATTGATGCCAACATTTTGAAGGAAGTCCTCCCAGGACTTTTTCCTTGCCTGGTTTTTGAAAATGGCATTGCACCTGCCTGGCACTAGAGGCCTTTGTAGCCTTTGCTACCTGGGGGTCCATGCAGCTTTGCCTCAGGACATCCTTGTGAGAGGCCATTGTCAACCATCATGGGCTGACAGGCAAGGGTAACTGATGCTGAGAGAACCTGGATGTCAAGGAACTAAACCTGTGTTTCTGCTGTCCCTCACACTTTAATTAGCAGGCCTGGAGACACTGAAATCTGGTTGTAGTGTTTCATAGGGAGGGACCCAGACACAGCTGTGACATCAATGCCAAGAACATCAGAAACTCACCTTCTTGACAGCCCCTTATTCTAACAGCTTGGAACCAGCAGAGAGCTGTACTCTCTCTGTACACACAGTAACATGTATCCTATCTGGCCCAGCAACCCAGACAACTCAGACAGACAACACAGACACCCAGAGAGACAACCCAGACAGACAATCCAGACAACACAGATAACACAGACAAGACAGACAATCCAGACACCCAGACAACCCAGACAGACAACACAGACACCCAGACAACCCAGACTGACAACTCAGGCAACCCAGACAGACACCCAGACAACCCAGACAGACAACTCAGGCAACCCAGACAGACAACCCAGACAACCCAGGCAGACAAACCAGACAACCCAGACAGACAACCCAGACAACCCAGACAGACAACACAGACACCCAGAGAGACAACCCAGACAACCCAGACAGACAACTCAGGCAACCCAGACAGACAACCCAGACAGACAACACAGACACCCAGAGAGACAACCCAGACAACCCAGACAGACAACTCAGGCAACCCAGACAGACAACACAGACAACCCAGACAGACAACACAGACACCCAGAGAGACAACCCAGACAACCCAGACAACCCAAGCTAGTCTGCTTGCCTGGGCCCTGTCCAGGCCCTGCACATGTATTCCCCGAACCACACAGTCTTCTGCATCCTCAATGGTGAGATATTTTAACTGCAGTGAGTAAGTCTACCTGCTTCCACCCTGTCACCACTTCTTCCTCCAAGTCCCCCAACCAAGTTCATGTTGGGAGCTTACAGCATCTATAGAAGTTTGAAGATCCAGCTAAGGGAAAGGGGGTAAATTGGGTTTCCATGTAGTAGGATTTATGTGCATGGTTCACAGTTACTATTTTATTTTATTTGACTCTATTTTGATTGTTTTTACAGTATTAAAGATTAAACCTAGAGTCTCACACATGCTAGGCAAGTGCTCTGTCTCTGAATTATACCCCTAGACCTCCTTTTGTTACTTTGAGACAAGATCTTACTAAATTGCTCAAGCTGGCCTTGACCTTATCTGTAATCCCCAGGCTGGCTTTGAACTTTCTATGATCCTGTCTCAACCCCACTCCACACATACTGCCCCCAACCCCTGCGCGTAGCTGGAATTACAGAACTGCACCACCAGGCCCAGCCACAGCTCTTTGAATGAAATGTCAGGTTATTACTGGATGTCCTCCTAAATGCCCCTATGGCTTCTACCAGATCAGTGGTCTGCAGGCTCCACTGCACAGCACTTGGCCTGGAGCCTGAGAGCAAAGGTGGAGAGCAATGGTGAGTGGAATGGTGAGAAGGTGAGTGGAAGCTAGTGTGTGCAAGCTTCTCCCGGGCCGAAGGCAGGTAGAAGCGCAGGAGAAGGTGGTTCCCGCTGATGCTTACTCAAAGGGAGAGTCTCCTGCTTAGAATATATTTGACAAAGTAACATGGATAATTCTCAATACACCAGGCAGTTCCCTTCCTTTTGGTGGGAATGATGCAGAATAGATTTTTTAAATCAAAATTCCTATATTGTAGGACTCTACCCTCTACCCTACAGCAGTAAAGTAAAAAAAAAAAAAAAAAAAAAAGTGGGTGTCTATTGCCTGGAGTCAACCTGTATGCACAGTAGCTATCAATCATAAGGCATAAGTCTTGTCAACTGTGCTAGAAAAAAAAACGAAATTATCTTCTCAGTTTCCCTTTAGAAAAAAAAAAATCACAAAATCATTATCATATGAAGGGGTGGTCAAAGAGCATTCAGCCAAAATATGTAAGGGGAGAAATGTTACAGAGGTTAGAGCAGCAAGAAGTTAGCAATATTAATAATGATGATGGTAATGATAATATTTTATTATTTTCAGGATTTTGCAAAGTTTGATACATGTCAGGTTTTAAAACTCACAGAATATGTGATTGTTCCTACATTCTATATAGGAACATCTTATATAAATGTTTGCCAGGGTACCTAATTTCATATTTGGAATTTTATATTCTTTTCCTTCAAGAAGTCTGTTAAGATGTGGATACTTTAGAATATCAGTCTATCTCTACAGAAATGACTTCTCCAGCTGGGAAGAGGCAATCAAGAACTGGTGATGGGGTACGTACCTGACCTGGGGATCCCTGAGCATCACATATTGGGAACCCTAGCACTCACTGAGCATCCTGGTCTATAGTACAATGGGCTACAGGAGAAGGATGGAGTTTATGCCACTATGACTAACACACTGGACTTCTACCTCAGCTAGGCAACCAGGAACGAGGCTTTCTGAAGATGTAAGGCCTGGCATGACTGTTAGAGGCAAGCACCCAAACTGATTCAGGGTGAAGAATCATAAGTCCACATATACCACTGTGCAACTTGATTCTCCCAAGGGTCACACTGCATAAAAAGTAGCCACCATTTTAGCCACATGTGACCATTTTACTTTAAATTAAAATGCCATAAAATGAAAGCCCAGTCCCTCTGTTGCCCTACACACATTCCAAATGCTCTATGGTCACACAAGGCTAATAATTTCTGAAGTGAGTGAGATAGCTATAAATGCTTCCATACCCCCAGCTCTGCTGTTCAGCTAAGCTGAGATCAATATCCATTCCTGAGCTATGGAGAAGCCCTTCCTCACCAGCGGGGGATGTCTTCAGGTCAGCATGTGATGTGAGGGGAGGAGGGAGGAAAGCCTACAGAGTGCAGAGTGCACAGAGTGAAGGGGGTGGGGCAGGGAATAAACCCCAGTGGGCTGGCGACAGGCCTGCAGTGAATAGGGGTGCTATCAGACACACAAGCAAGGAGACTGCTCCATCATACCCTAGAGAGAGCCAGAAAGGAAGCAGTGGAAGATCCTAGCTCTGGGATCCAGGCCGGCTGCCTCTTAGGCATATACTCATGGACTCACACATACTGGCTGTAAAGTACACACTGTATCCAAGACCTTTCTGTTATATATTTGCATGATTAGACTATCAAAGGAAGAGGTGCCAGCAACAATGCCATCCATGTCCTGGGCCTCTGGCCACTCCCTGGTCAAGTCCCGCCACCCAGACCTGTATGAAGTCAGGAAGGCAATGCTGTTGCTGCTAGAGCTGAAAGGATGCCTTGCTTCAACTCTCGTGCAGGCCTGGCTCCAGAAGTACAGTCTGCCCTTGGACCCCTGCATTCCAAAATCAAAGGAAACTTGGGAGCCTTTTCTTGGGCTGCCAAGACCAAAAGGTCAATGTATTCTTGAGTAAGCTCACCTGGTAGAGTGAAAGATCTACATTTTCCTTACACAGTAGTTGTGTGCAGACAGAGAAGATAGGAGCCCCTGGGAAGAAGGACATTGACTTGACCTCTTCAGAGCAGCGATGGGAGGAAGGGAGCTCTCAACAGGGCTCAGACTCTTCATAACTTACAGGGGTGACAGTGACTGAAGCTCTCAACAGGGCTAACAGACTCTTCATAACTTACAGAGGTGACACTGATGGAAGCAGTTCCCCAAACCTTAGATGTGACCTTGGTAACTGTATCTAATCCTCATGGGAGCTCCATCAGGATCTAATTCAGGCAAACAGACATGAGTCATGAAAGAATATAAACCTAATTGATTTTTTTTTTTTTTTTTTAGTTTCAACTCTGTCGTTGCTTTCTTTTCTTTTTTGGTGGTGGACAAGTCCACATAAAATAATTGATAGTGAGTGTATAAAACCTTAGATGCAGCTCCCTGGGTTTAAGATGACCTTTCTAACTGTACATAAGTTCATGGAGATACATAGAGTTTGGAGCTGGGCAAGGATATGCTTAGGTGGCTATTGTAATCGAACTGTGTTATAGTTTTGTGATTTTATTACAGAAAAGTGACTTGAAAACAAACAGCAACAACAATAAGAGTCCTATTCTAGATCCTCTAACAAAGAAATGGGCCTAGAAGCTGTGAGAGGCTTGCCCAGAGTTAGTTGCTAGCAACAGTTCTACCATAATAACAATGCCTCACCCACTCACCATGCAGTGAACACCTTTAAGAGATAACTCAGTGGGAAACAGTCCAATTCTGGAGTGACCAGATTCAAACCCTGCTTCGGTCAGATGCTAGCAGTATGCCCTTGGGCTTGTGAGTCCATAGCTCTGTGCCTTGGTCTCCTCACTGCATGCAGGGATAGTGACAGTAGTGCCCACCTTTGGGTTGCTGTGTCATTTTAAGTCATTTACAGTGAGTGCTTCTGACTGAGCTGACAGGAAAAGCAGCTGTGACAGCAGAAAGGGGGCAGATGGCTGGGCAGCTGCATACATTAGCAGCCATGGTCTAGTACTGACTCCAAACATAGCCTGTGTACCCAACAGAGCTTCCAGAAAAGTGAAGACAAGCTAAAGTAGAGAAGGTGCATGGGCATAAAATGTGGGACAAGGCAGGAAGAACCCAATTCCTAAGGCCAAGTGACAACTAGGTGAGGTTTTGAAGAGTTATATGATATTTTTTATATCATTTCTCATTTAATCATTAGTCCAAGGTTCAGAGAAGTTTATCAACTTTCCCAACTAGTTAATGCTGGGGGCCTCGAGCCCACACTGGTTCATTTAGAGTCCTCACTCTGAGTTCGGGTAGCACATTAGCTGACCAGACAATGATGGAACAATTGTCTATAAGGCTACACAGGAGGCTGAGAAACAGGGAGTCAGTTCACCCAGGTCTCCAGGCAAGTTTCTTAAATACTTGCAATTTGTCATGCCCACTCAGGTTTCCATCCCTGACCTCAGCTCATGGTCACTTAATGCTGAAAAAGAGTGACTCTAAATGATTAGCCTGCCTGGGAGGCCGTACCACACAGGGGCCTGAAAGGAGAAGGCCAGCTGATGTGGTGGGTTGACACACCCATGTTTGTCTTCAGAGGTCCTAGAACCCCAAAGGCACCCACCTAACCCCCATAAAAGCACTTCCTGAGAAGGACTGCCCTCTTTTCAACCGTCCCTGGTCCTTTCTTAGGAAGCTTGACTGATGTCTGAATCATGTTCCCAAACTCTCCACCCTTCCTCTTTAACTCCATACTCAGATGAACACTTCACTCCCAGCAAGGAGCACGGTGAGAGCACGGGAAGTAGCAACTGACCTCAGGCTGAGAGCCCCAGTCAGATCTCCCAACACCAGAGCTTAGTTTTTCTATGGACAGAAGAGAGTTGGCATCGCTGTGGGGAGAATATAGAGTTTTAATTAAATCTTGTCAACACACAACACCATTTCTATTTACATGTACTTCACAGCTTTAGAATGGTGGTGGTGTGGAACCGGAAGAATTAGAGCATACGTCACCATGCCAAGAGATAAGCTATAAAAGTCAAGTCTCCTCAAGGCCACAGGGCCAAGAACTTCTCCTGGCCAAGAACTTCCATGTATCCCCAACACAGTCCCGAGCAGGCACTCAGCAAACATCAGTTGAACAAGTGGGGTTCCCTTTAGCTAGGGAAGTACATTTTTGTTCATAGCATTCTGTGGAGGTTGGTGCCCCTCTGCTTTTCCCTGTCCCCGAAGACACTGGGCTGCTCACTGTGCACTGGCTGGATGGCAAGAGGCAACATTCCATGGAAAACAGGGGTTAACTGCTCCAGCTGATGAGCTAGCTCCCTTGGATCATATGCCCGGAAGTCTCATCTTCCTGCCCTGATTTCACTGCTCATGAGAAGATACAGATTTCAGCATATAATGGAATGTGTCAAACTCACAGAAGGATGTGTCTGTGAGATATCTGAGGGAAACAGTAGGTATGACTGGTCCCATCAGCACTAGAGAACTGCCTGATTCCTGGGAACATATCAACAGTTCAACGGGGGAGCAGATATCTCTCAGGGGAAAGGAATGGAATGTGTCAGGAAAATAAGGGAAACAAACCCAAGACCCACAGCAGAGCTACTGACATAAAACCAATCACTGAGCCACAGAAAGCAAGACTTAGTAGAACTCCATTTACATCTTTTATAATGAGTGCAACCACGAGAGCTTTTTATTTAAAAAAAAAAAATGCATACCGCATATCCATCCACTGAGAGTAGCTCATGACTCTGGCTGTGACTTTCCTAAGATCTCATCAGAGACACCAAATAGCTGGTCAATCAATTCCTTATAAACAGAGTTGACACAGAACCAGCAAGTGGGTATCAAGGACACAACAGCTCTGCCCCATCCCAAACTTGCCTTGATGCACTGAAGCACAGCGTGATCTCTGTTTCATGTTGAAGCTCAAAGGCTGAAGAAGAAAAAAAAAAAAGCAAAGGAAGGACAGGAAGTGAAGAGAAAGACATGGGTGTGTAAAAGGTGAATAAGCAAAGAAGGCATCCTCACGACAAGGCACTGACATATGTCCTCTGGTCACTGACCCCTCTGCTCTGGGGCCCTACATAGCCTAAATCTGGTTAAGCCAATCTGTGCTTAAGCTGTACTTGCAAGAGCAAGCTGACCACTGTGTAGAGAACCCCAAGCTATGCTTCCTCCACCCACCTCATGATCTGGGGCGTGTATAGATCACAATTCTCCCAGATGTCTTCCCAGCCAAGAGAAAGGGGAGGGGAGAGTAGTCCGAGTACTCAGCAGGGATGCCGTGCCCTGAGCTCATCCAGGAGGGCAAAGGCAACGACTAGGAACTAGACCGACTGGAGTTTTTGTTTTCGTTTATTTTGTTTTTTGAGAATTTTATACATGAGAGTTATATGCACATTACTCCCACCCCTCCCCCTCTCCATCTAATGTCTGTGTCCTCTCCACTCCCTCTCAAATTCATGATCTCTTCATTAACTATTGTTACATATGTCTGTGTATGTTTATAAAAATACAGCCTGCTGATTCCACTTGGTGCTGCTCATAGGAGCACCTGCTTAGGGCTCATCACTTTGGATTGGGTCACCTATCAGGGGCTTGTCCCTGGAGAAGACCCATTCTTCCTGTCTCAGCAGCCATTAGTTGCCCATAGCTCTTTATCTAGGGGAGGGGCACTGTAAGATTTCCAGCTTGGCATGTCAATTGATGTGGTCATTGTGCGGGTTTTTGTTTAGGCTGCTGTATTTATTTATTTTTTTTCAGATTTCTTGAGTGCAGCTTTCCTATCATGCATAATAGACTCTATCTCACAGCAGACATCCTGATTCTCTGGCTCTTAAACTCAGACAGAAATTGTTGGCAAGTCCTCAGCAGCATTGAGCCCCCTACACAGCGGCATTCAAATAGGAGCATCTTTCCTACCCCAGAGACATTTGGCAATGCGTAGAAACATCTGTGGTTGTCACTACTGGACATGGGCACCCAGTAATCAGAAGCCAGCCTCACTGTTCTGCATTCTGACCCAATGAATGGGACAGCAGTCCACATGAAGGCGCTGTGTGGCTCAGAATGCCACAGGTGCCAAGTTTGGGAAAGCTGGCTACACATCAGCAGGATGCTAGGTTCAGGTTCTACCTGAGAGCTGCCTAGTTCAGCAGCCTTTGCATCAATTATGTATCCTCCCAGGGCTCCAGGCTCCTTTGTGTCTTTAACAAAGGATGTATATGTGTCTTGAAGTGCCAGGTACTACCCGAAGCAATGTATAGATATGAAGCCATTTAACCTTCTTAACTACTCTATGCATAGTATTCTCTCCCCCTCCTGCTTTATCAGGAACCGAGGCACTGGTGGGGGAGAAACCAGGACCCCGCAGAGCAGCACAGTGATGGCTCACACTCCCATGGCGCCTTGCTTCTAGGACTGCGTGCTAGGTAACATACCTCAGGGCACACTGTTCTCCATCTTGTTCCCTTAGATGAAGGTGTTCACCAAGTGTCAGCATCTCCTCCCCAGGCCTGCATTATTTCACGTTGTTTGCATTATCCCTGATCACAGAGACCAAAGACCACACCCCATGCGTTTCCTGCTTCCTTTCCACCTCCCACAGATGGACAATCATTCAAATACTTCCTCTACAACATGCAGCCACTCCCAAATGTCAGTGCAGAGCCTCAACATGTGTTCCAGTTATACCGCCATCCACACATCCAAACACCAAGTTTCTAAACATTGTAGCCTAAAGCCAATGACCACAGCCAGGGCTACTGAGGCTAGAACTGTCCTCTGCTCCAAAGCAACAGCAAAGGCTCCGCTGGCTTTCCACAGGTTGATTCCTGAAGTTCCCAAGAATGTCTCCTTGGAAAAAAATCATGAAGTGTTGTCTAACTGTAACAGATAGCCCGGCTTCATCAAGCAATCTGAAAACTATGCTGTCAGAGCCCCCTTGCAAGCCATTTTGCAGGACGGAAGCTAACCTTGTTAGGGCAAGCAGAGGCAAACAAGAGAACCCACAGGTTTCAGTATGGTCGGGTCTATCAGCACAAGCAAGGAAGTAATTAACCAGGCAAACACTGGGGAACTTGATCCCTTCATGAAAGGACAACCAGTCTCAATTGATTCGTGCAGAAAGGCCAGTCCTGACAGTGCGGCCACTGAAGCCTAAGGCGGTCTCTGGACAGTCGGCATGCCCGCACAGGCCCTCAGTCTGCATCAAAGGTGACACCACGTCTTCAGCCCCAGTCTCATGACTTCTCTCGCCTTCTCTGCTTGGTCCCTAACATAACCTCTTCTACTCTTTAGCTAGAGTGTTCTATCTGGAGCTTCTTCCAGAGAAAAACTTCAGGTGTACAAGGTTTTATGACAGCCCCTGTTGGCCCAGAACTTTCTCTATACTTCCAGCTGGCTCCAACTTACAGTATCCATCTTGTCTCAGCCTCCTGCAGGCTAGAGTAACTGGCTTGTACCCCCACGCCCCAATAAAGGTCTTTACTTTCTTCTAATGTTTTTGTAATAGGGATGCTGGGGATTGAACCCAGAACCTTACAAATGTAGGCTAGCACTCTACCACTGAGCTACTGCACAACCCAAAGTTCACACTCTTTTTTCTTTAATTTTTTTTATCTTTGTGAATTTCACATCATACATTCCAGTCCCATTCATCTCCCCATCCCTTCATATCTAATGCCCACAAAAAATAAAAATAAAAAAATAAAAACAAGTATCTCACAGGAGAAGCTGGACAGTATCACACAGTATATACTTTGCAATGAGTCTTTAGTCTGGTTCAAGGCCTCTGGCTTCTGCTACACTATCAATATTGGATCTTTACGGGAACTCTTCTCTGATACCCTATTGTTGCCCTGTGTCACAGAGATACTGCAGCTTTGGATCTGCAGGACCAGCCCGTTTACATACTCTAGCAGTTCATAGATGGGGTAGTTGCGCCAACTCAAAGCCCTGGATCTGGGCCTGAATGGTAGCAGCCTACCAGCTTTCCCACATCCACACCACCAGAGACCTCTCTCCAGTACTACCCCAGCTAGCTCACCCAAGTGCCATAGCTGGCAAGGGACAGAACCAGATCTCCTACTCTCATGCCCTTGAGGCCAACTCATCCACAGCTTCAACACCAGGGCCAGGGTTGAGTCAGGAGAGAGATAATGAGACTCCATCAGCCTTTCTATGTTCCTTTGGTTCCTGTTCTTCCCAGCCCCCAGGAGCCAGTGTAGGTAGTTTGTTAATTCTGAAGAGATGGTTCAGCAGTTAAGAGCACTTACTGCTCTTATATAGGACTTGGGTTTGGTTACCATCGCCCAGGTGGCTCACAATAGTCTGTAAAGCCTGTAACTCTAGTTCCAAGGTATCTAACACCCTCTTCTAGCCTACATGGGCAACAGGTACATCTGTGGCACACAGACATATATACAGGTAAAGCACTTATACACACAGAATAAAAATAAAAGAAATTGATTCTAGGAAAAAGAGAAAAGTGAAAATGATATAATTATATTTTAATTTTTTTAACAATAAAAAAACCCTGAGGAATATTTAGAGGGTAAAAAGAATTTTCTGCAAAGGTCTGACAAATTGAATTCAATGCCCAGAACCCACGGTAGACAGAGAGAGAGCCAAGTCTCCAAAGTTGTCCTCTCACTTGCTGCTAGACAGTGTCTTCTAGACAAGGGAGGGAAGCTGAACTCATGAAATCTCAACAATATGGTCTTGTAACCAAGACCAGTTGAAAAACAACATCAGCTGACATCCCAATATAAAAAGGAGGAAATCCCGTAGGCCCCACCCCTAGATGAAGAACTATAGGCAACCAATGGTTGCTGGAAGAGGGGGAATCAGTCTTCCTCAGAGAAAAGGCCCTGATAGATGATCCTGTCCTAAGTGGTCAGTCTAAGAGCAACACTAAATGGACTCAGTAGGGTGTGTGTGTGTGTGTGTGTGTGTGTGTGTGTGTGTGCACTCGTGGATTTGAGAGGTAGTGAAGGGTTGGAAGGGAAGAGGGAAATGATATACAGGAAGTAATCATATATGAAATTCTCAAAAATTAAACTAAAAGAGCCTGATTATAAAGCAAGCATGGTGCTGAATGTCTATGGTCTCAGTTCTCAGCAGGGTAATGCGGAATTGTGGTTTTAAGGTCAGCCTGAGCTACACAGTGAATTCCAGGCCAGTCTGTGACCAAGAAACCTTGTCTCAAACAACCAAACCAAACCAAAACACAACAAAGCCAGTCTCTTGCCAACACCTGACTGCATGATCAGCGTCTACACAGATGCCTCCCTTAGACTCTCAGAGGTCAGTCCTACTGTTTGACTTCTCTTGTTCTTTCTGTTGGAGAAAGAAAAAGGTTGGGTCCAGAAAGGGTTTCTATTTCTGCATTAAGAGATGAAGGGCCATATCCTTGTCTCCAACATTCACTCAACGGGCTTCGATCTCCATCTTAATAACAGCATTGCCCTCCCAGGGGAGTTTAGCTTGCAGAAATGGGAAACTCATAATGAGATTCCTCAACTGTGCTGACAGTGGATGCTGCCCTGACAGTCATGTCTTGTGCAGAGCTATAGGACAGGTATTCTTGGGCACAGGGCTTCAAGCCCCATGGGAGCTGACTCTGAAGAGAGCCAAGCAGTAAGTATCTCAGAGCACAGTGGGATAGTTCCAGGCTTTGTCATTTGGTTGTTGTATCTGAGAGATAGAATTGGACCACACCAAAAAGCTGAGGCTCCTATAATCCCTGGGAGGCTGAGGCAGGAAGATCACAGGTGCTTAATTAGGAACAAAACTTCAGCTTAAGCAGCAAAGGCAGCAGCCCATCTCCAAGCTGGAAGAAAAGTGGTGATAGGGGAAAGCACTGTCCACTCAGTACAGATGCTGCTCAATGAAAGGGCAAGGGGCATAGTGCCAGGAAGGAGAGTGGCTGTCCCATTGTGAGCAGTTACAAAATCTGGCATGCACATTCAGACCCTGTTACTCCTTGTCAAGTCCTTCAAATGCAGAGTATTCAAGACAGGCCAAATACACACACACACACACACACACACACACACACACACACACACACACACACACGTTTTTTTTCATTCTACCCATCTCACAAGAGAGGTTTCCACGTATGACAGATGTGGAAACTGAGGCACAAAGAAATCAAGTAACTTGTTCAGGGTCATGTAGTATATGACAAAGTCAGGGTGGAAGTCTGACTCCAGAGCCTGTGTTCTTCCTTCTCACACTGAGTTTCCTACAGAGGGTGTCAAACAGGTCAGTGGACAATTAGAGTAAGTGACTCTAGCCCAGTGTCCAACATCTGTCACTAGCTGGGATGGTTAATATTGATTATTAATAAGATCTAAGGTCACCCAGGTGACGAATTTCTGGGCATGCCTGAGGAGATTCTAGATTAGGTTAACTGAAATAGGAAAATCCACTCTAACTGTGGGCACCGCCATTCCACAGGCGGGGGGGTCCCAGAACTGATGGGAAGGAAAAGGTGAGCTACATACATCATCCATCACTTGCTGCTTCCTTCCTTAGGGTGTAGTTTGACCAACTGCCTCACACTCCCACCTCCATGCCTTCCTACCAGAATGTGTATCCTCAAAATGTAAGGCAAAATAAATTCATCCTTCCTTACGTTACATTTGTCACAGTATTTTGTTACAACAACAATGTAATCAATAATTTGATGTTCCTTCACAGACAGAAAACAGAACCCAAAGATAGGCAGATTGGTATCGAAACAGAAAATCAGCATTCCAACATAGACCTGATCGGGTATTTACCCAAAAGAAATGAAACCTTCCAGGCACACAAGGACCTGTACATAAATGTTCATGGCGGTTTTGTTCACATGAGTTTGAATGTAGTAACAACCCAAACTTCTATCCACAGGTAAATGGATATAAAACCTGTGGGGGCAAGGATGTAGCGTAGCTGGTAGAGTGCTTGCCTAGCTTGAATGAAGCCCTGGGTTTGATTCCCACTAATGCAAAAACAAAAACAAAAAAACCTGAGCACTGAAGCACACACCTGTAACCCCAGAAGTTGGGAAATAGAAACAAAAGGGTAAGATGGTCAAAGGCATTCTTGGCTAACTGAGTCAGAGGTCAGCCAACTGACGCGTGCTGCGTGCTGAAGCCAGAGTGAGGGTTGTCTGTATGTTAGACCCTTTTGCTCCTCCACTATCTCTCCTCTGTCCTCTTCTCCCTCCTTTTCTTCCTTCCCTCTTTCTTTCATTCCACATCATTCTTTCCTTCTTTCTTTCTCTTTCCCTTGCTCATTCCTCTTTCCTCTCCTCCCATCTCCTCTTACACTCTCCACTCTCGTCTTGTTCTCGCCTTCCAAAGCTTACCACCTCTCTTCCCAGGCCCCAGGATCCCAAGAACTTCCAGCACTGCCACTACAAATTAGTGAGCTAACCAGAAACTCAGACTTCCTGCTTCCCAGCCTATTTCAAAGGGCAGATGCTCTAACTAACTGGCCAGTGACCTACAGAGAAGGCTGGCAAGCCTACAAGGCTTTCACTGGCCTCTGCGTAGCTTTTTCTGCCTCCCAGGTACAATCTCATGCATTCAAAATAAAAGATGTCCTTTCTTCGGATCACTAGGTATGAAAAAGGAGGAAGAGAGTTTGCCTCTGATAAAGAAAACAAGCCACTCTTCCTTTTCTTGGACCCTGAATTATTGTCTCGTCCATTTGGGAATGGGAAGTGGAGATGGGGATGCAGCCCCAGACTCGACCAGGGTTTTCTTTCCATCTTAAGCTCTAGGAAGCAGGGATGGAAAGAGGGGCCCCTTATCCATCCAGTGCTTATATGGCCATCAAAGACAGTCTCTTCCCGGCACGTATCAACCTTGCTTGGTGAGAATGAATAAAGATGTTCAAGGACCCAGGGATAGGAACAGAAGTAAGATTGGCATTGTTAGCTCCCCTGGGCTGCAGGAGGTCCCTGGCAACCAGGAAGCCCATCTGCTGTACCCTCCCTCCCCAACAGTAGGGTCACAGGAAGGGAAGGGGACAATAACAAACCAACTGCCCTTGCTCCAAAGTGTTTGAGGAAGTGAGCAGCAGGGCCCACCTGCCTGAGAGCAGGCCACAGCAGAGTCACTCACCAGTCAAGGCCTCTTGGATTGAGTGTTATGAGGTTCCTCAGCCAAGAGCCCTGGGAGACGAGTTCAGCCCTGTGCAGCACAGACACGTGGGCAAGGGAACGGGGCTGAGGATGCCAGCTGACCCCCACCTTCCTGTTTGCTAGAAGGCAAGAGAATCAGTCCAGGAGAACTACTGGATACCTTCAATGTGTCACCACATACAAAAGAGTGAAGCCCTAAAATCCCTAGCATACTGAAACTGAATACATGAGGGTAGTGTGGAGGTAGATACTTTTGCTTTGCTATGATCAGGAAGAAAAGAGGCATCTATAAAAGAAAAGCTAAATTGTCCTGGGTCTTGAGTCTACCTCTGAGCCTGATTTATTCCACTTCAGGTCTGGGGTGGCAGGGAGCTGCATCATATGAAAGCAGAACAGTCAATGCATGAAGCTGAAAACCAGCCCAAATCCACCTGCTCTCTCAACTTACCATGGAGAAAGAATTGAGTCCCTAGAAACTACTTTTGCATATAAGGGCAAAACTGCTGATTACAACTCAGAATCACTTACTGCTGCCTTCATAAAACTTTTTTTTAATTAGATATTTTCTTTATTTACATTTCAAATGTTATCGCCTTTCCTGATTTCCCCTCCAAAAATCCCCTATTTCATCCCCCCTCCCCCTGCTACTAACCCACCCACTCCTGCTTCCTGACCCTGGCATTCCTCTATACTGAGGCATAGAGCCTTCACAGGACCAAGGGCCTCTCCTCCCATTGATGACCCACTAAGCCATCCTCTGCTACATATGCAGCTAGAGCCATGAGTCCCACCATGTATTTTCTTTGGTTGATGGTTTAGTCCCAGGGAGCTCTGGGGGTACTGATTAGTTCATATTGTTGTTCCTCCTAGGGGGCTGCAAATCTCTTCAGCTCCTTGGGTGCTTTCTCTAGCTCCTTCATTGGGGACCCTGTGCTCTGTCCAATGGATGACTGTGAGCATCCACCTCTGTATTAGTCACTGGCATAGCCTCTCAGAGGACAGCTATATCAGGCTCCTGT
Source organism: Mus musculus (assembly GCF_000001635.26). Taxonomy (NCBI): domain Eukaryota; kingdom Metazoa; phylum Chordata; class Mammalia; order Rodentia; family Muridae; genus Mus; species Mus musculus. The sequence goes on along the minus strand of NC_000070.6, from coordinate 119,827,512 downwards.
CAGCAAGCTCTTGTTGGCATCCAATGTCTGGGTTTGTTGTTTGTATATGGGATGGATCCCCAGGTGTGGCAGTCTCTGGATGGTCTTTCCTTCAGTCTCTGCTCTACACTTTGTCTCTGTAACTCCTTTCATGGGTATTTTGTTCCCTCTTCTAAGAATGATAGAAGTATCCACACTTTGGTCTTCCTTCTTCTTGAGTTTCATGTGGTTTGTGAATTGTATCTTGGGCATTCCAAGCTTCTGGGCTAATATCTACTTATCAGTGAGTGCATATCATGTGTGTTCTTTTGTGATTGGGTTACCTCATTCAAGATGATATCCTCTAGATTCATCCATTTGCCAAAGAGTTTCATAAACTCATTGTTTTTAATAGCTGTGTAGTACTCTATGTGTAAATGTACCACATTTTCTGTATCCATTCCTCTGTTGAGGGGCATCTGGGTTCTTTCCAACTTCTGGCTATTATAAATAAGGCTGCTATGAACATAGTGGAGCATATGTCCTTATTACATGTTGTAACATCATCTGGGTATATGCCCAGGGTATATGAGTGGTATTGCTGGATCCTCCAGTAGTACTATGTCCAATTTTCTGAGGAACCACCAGACTGATTTCCAGAGTGGTTGTACCAGCTAGCAATTCTACCAGCAATGGAGGAGTGTTCTTCTTTCTCCACATCCTTGCCAGCATCTGCTGTCAGCTGAGTTTTTTATCTTGGCCATTCAGACTGGTCTGAGATGGAATCTCAGGGTTGTTTTGATTTGCATTTCCCTGGTGACTAAGGATGTTGAACATTTCTTTGGGTGCTTCTCAGCCATTTGGTATTCCTCAGTTGAGAATTCTTTGTTTAGCTCTATACCCCATTTTTTAATAGGGTTATTTGGTTCTCTGGAGTCTAACTTCTTTTACTGCCAGGCTAAAGCACACTGACAACCAACACATTTCCTTTAGCCTTGGAGAAGCCTGAAATGCTGCCTTAGGAAGAACGGACCATCCTCTCTGCCAACTAGATCAGGGGATAGACTGACCACTGCAAAACGCTGAGGGTATATAGACATCCTGCCACGGGCTCAGCAGACTCTTCCATGGTTGGTAAATATTAAGGTCCATCGTGGTGTTAAAGATGATCCAAAGGACTAGAATTTCCTAGTAGAAATTTCCTGGTAGACAGTACCAACTTACTGGGAACAATTAATACAAATGGGTATAATAGGGAAAAAAACATTTTTCTGAATGACTAATGAGCTGGGATTTTTTTTGTGAGAAATGTGAGCAAGCAAAACAAAACAAAAACTGCAGTCTAGAAAGGCAGCCAAATGCAGCATGCCAGCTTGAGGACTTTTGCAGATAATAGCGACCTTGAGCTTCGGGTTTTGTGGGAAGAGGCGACAAGAGGGGAATTTCCCCTGACTGTGAAGATGAGTATGAGATAGTAGCATATACTGAACACCTTGTGAAACCATGGAATACTGAAGACAAACACCAAACATTTAAATGTAGCTTAAAATGAAAAAAAAGTTAATTATTCTCAAAGGAAAACCAAGACTGACACTGGCTATGAAAGGTGACAATGAGACAAGGTGACACAGTGACAAGCAGAATAACCTTTGAGGAGAAAAAGACAATTTAGACCTTTATCCAACAACAAATAAAAATCTTTCTCAAAAACAAGCAAACAAAAACATAAGGGTTGTTTTTAACTTCTCATTAAGAAAATTATAATAATATTTCAAGTTCTAACAGAAAATATTAAACAAAACAAAGTGGGTAGAATTATGTGAATATTAGTCCATATAAGATTCAAGACTAAAAGAATCACAAAAGAAAAATGATCTACTTTGTTATGAAAAATTCAATTAACATGAAATACAAAATTATTCTAAACTCATGCAGGCTTCTAATAACAAGGGCTCAAAATACATAAAAACAAAAAATTGAAAAGACTACAAAAGGGAAATCAAATCTATAATCACGCAGGAGACTTTACTGTACTTCTCTCAATAATTAGTCAAACAAACCAGAAACAGTGAAGCTAGAAAGGATGTGACCAACACAATCCAGAAGCTTGACCTAAGAACTTGCACATAATTCTTGAATATGTTATTATGCATTTAGAACTTACATAGTAGACTAATATAACATGATGAAAATTGACCACACCCTCAACTTTATCATTAATGTGTCTTAAAGTTGGGCTTTAGTCCAACTTCATTCCTTTAATACCAGCACTCTAGAAAGTGGCAGGCAGATCTCTTTGAGTTCAAGACTGGCCTGTTCTACATAGTAAGTTTTAAGTCAGCCTGTACTATATAGTGAAACCTTATCACAAAAATTAATTAAAATTAAAAGTCAATTTTTATGCATACATTTGTGATTTAACATAAAATTAGGTTAGAAGTTAATAGCAAGTTTGGAGCATAAACTGAAGGAATGGCCATCCAGAAAATGCCCCACCCAGGGATCCATCCCATAAACAACCACCAAACCCAGACACTATTGCAGATGCCAACAAGAGCTTGCTGACAGGAGCCTGATATAGCTGTCTTCTGAGAGGCTCTGCCAGTGCCTGACTAATACAGAAGTGGATGCTCACAGTCATCCATTGGACAGAGCACAGGGTCCCCAATGAAGGAACTAGAGAAAGCACCCAAGGAGCTGAAGAGATTTGCAGCCCCCTAGGAGGAACAACAATATGAACTAATCAGTACCCCCAGAGCTCCCTGGGACTAAACCATCAACCAAAGAAAATACATGGTGGGACTCATGGCTCTAGCTGCATATGTAGCAGAGGATGGCTTAGTGGGTCATCAATGGGAGGAGAGGCCCTTGGTCCTGTGAAGGCTCTATGCCCCAGTGTAGGGGACTGCCAGGGTCAGGAAGCAGGAGTGGGTGGGTTGGTGAACAGGGGGAGCAGGGATGGAATAGGGGATTTTTGGAGGGGAAACTAGGAAAGGGGATAACATTTGAAATGCAAATAAAGAAAATATCTAATTTTTTTAAAAGAAGTTCATAGCAGGAAGGTAACAAGCAAAATGAGTACCTAGATTTCTTAAAAAAAATTGTAGTGGAAACTATACTTAAAACCAAATGATATAAAGGTAATACATGTCAGAGACATGTAACAAATTAAAGTAGAAATGTGAAGCTGATGCTGTTCATAATGAGAAAAACTTTGAAAATTAAAAAAACATTCAAAAGAAGAGATAACAGTATCTCAAAGCTAACAGGAGAAAATTTAAAAATCATATAAAATACATTTTCTGGAAAATAAATGATAAGATCATGAACAACTGGTTCTTTAAAGCTATCAAATTCTTAAAAGACTACAGAACCAGGAAGTGCATTGGTTGTGGAAATGAGGAGACACAACTACAGACCTAACAGAACTTAAAAGATACACGCCTGTTAAAAACAAGTTGATAGCAAATGTTTAAAAGTCAAATAAAATAGAAAAGATGGTTTACCAAAATTGAGTCAAGAAAAAATTAAAACCTGATTATCCACTAACTACTGAAGAAGTTAAAAATTTCAAATTTTCAGGGGAAAAAAATAGTACCAGCCATACAAAAGCCCTTCTCAGGAACAGGAAAAGAGAGACTGTTAAGCCTAGCTCAAACTCAATATAGAACATGACAAGGAGAGGATGAGGAGTGAAAATCACAACGCAGATGCAAAACTTCTAAGCAACATATAACCAAACGAATCTAGGAATATATACAAACGTGAACCTGTTATGATAAATAAAGTGCACTCTAGGCAAGTAAGATTAATTTAATATTAGACAATCAGTTCACCATATATTAACAAATTTAAGGAAGAAAAATACATAAATCTCAATAAATATAAGAAAAGCAATTTTCAAAATTTCATTAATTTTGTTGTTGTTGTTGTTAAGCCTTAAAAGACCAGGCAAGACAATTAAGCAAGAAAAGGCACTTACAGCCTCCTGCAAGCTGTCTCATGGCATGTACACATGTATGCACACACACAGACTAAGTATAAATAAAATAAAATATTTAATGTCCCAGTACAGGGGAACACCAGGGCCAAGAAGTGGGAGTGGGTGGGTAGGGGAGCAGGGGGCAGGGGGAGGGTATGAGGGACTTTTGGGATAGCATTTGAAATATAAATGAAGAAAATACCTAGTAAAAAATTGGAAAAAAATATTTAAAGCCTTCACAGATTACAGAAAAAGGACAAATCCTTACTTTGATAAATATCAAATTCACAGAAAATGTTCGGGGGACATGAAAGAAAAAGCCTGAAACTTCTAGAAGACAGTGTTTCTCTTCAGAATGTCCTTAAAATATGAAATGCTTAATAACAAAGGAAGGATAGATATGTCTTTATTACTTTAAATCAAGACCTTCCATTTCTTTAAAGATACTTCAAAAGGCTGAAGGAGCCATGAATAAGAAGATACTTGCATACAGAAGAGTAACAGCTTTGAGAATAGAAAGAACTCTGACATAACTAGAAAAATGTATAGAACACTGATTTAAAACAGTCTAAAGATGTGGAAGGTGTGTGTGTGTGTGTGTGTGTGTGTGTGTGTGTGTGTTTGGCACAACAGAAATTAATTTTTTATTGAGGTGAATTCACACAAGCTAGTGGAAATTAATTTGAAACTACTGTATAGCATTGAAAACATTCACAGTTTGTGACCAGTAATTCTACTATTGTGTTTATTCCGTGAATGAAGGTACATGCTCAGCAGGGGTGTTGAACAGAAATGCTTACAGTTATACTGTTTGCAACAGTACAAAATCCTGGGAACCTGCTTATTCATAATAAGATAGTTATGAACCATGATGTGCCTGTCTTATCCCATAAATGAAGACATTTTAGCTACAGCCAACAATGTGAATAGCCCAAGGAGTAAAGCATCCAAGCACTGGTTGGTTCCCACAGTATTACAGTCCTGTCTTGGACCTTAGAGAGGAGGGAGGACTCAGAGAAGCATCAGAGTTGCACTCAGGATTGATCAGGTAAGGAGCAATTTGCTGGAGATAGCCCAGCTGTTTGTCAATCAGTGCGACCTTACTGGTGCTCCTGGGCCACATTTATTAGACACCAGAACAACAAACTACCAATATGATTCCATTTCTTATATGGCACCACAAACTAAGCAAGATATTGTTTATGGACACAAATATAAGAGGAATAAAGAAAAATAAGGGGAAAGACATGGAGATGTCTGAGAAATGGTTGCCAACGAGAAGGGAGTACTGAGTGCTGGCAGTAATGTTTTCCTTTAGATACAATTTATACATGTATGATTTAAATACTTCACTATATGTCGTCTCTATTTTTTTCCACTACAATTAATTTAAAAGAATAAGAGAGTCAGCTCAGTTGCTGGGAAAGATTCCCCACATGGTGACTGATAGCTTCTGGCTCTTCCCCATCATGTCAGAGACACCCTTGCAAGGATGCCCACTGAGCAGAGAGTGGAATCCAGAGCACAGGAGGCTCCAGCTCTCCCATTTGCTGCAATCATAATTATGCTTTAAGAAAGCTCTTGAAATCATTTCCACTTTAGAAGTCTTTAAAACAAGGGCAGGGAGCAAGTGGCTGCTGCCATTTCTCTTGCTTGGCTTTTGTCAGTTGGTTCATTAGGGCATGCTTCACTGTGAGTGGTCCAGCACCTCACCAAGGTCTGTTGAGTCAGGAAGTCGCTAATACTGTATTAAGTCTGTTCTGAGGGCCAGGGAGTTGGGACGTTTTGGGGAATGCATACATGCTCTTCTTTTTTTGGCCACCCCAGCAGGCAGGCATTTGTAGTTAAAATCCACTCTCTGAGTTCCTTGTGATGGACCCCTAAGAGCCATGCCCATGCCAATTTGTCTTTTTATCTGAAACCAAATGTGAACTTTGTGTAACAAAGCCACAGCTAAGAGGGACCAATGGTCTGGGCCTTCTCCAAAGTGCAATATGCTCATCCCAAGATGTCAAAAGACACACAGAAATAAATCCTCATAGGAGAACCACAACTTGTAAAAGCAAGGTGCTGGTGGTTCCCACCTCTCCTCTGGCATCTGAGCTGCAGCCACAGCCAGAGGAAGTGAAGAGTCTATGCTATCTTTTTTTCTTGCATTTCCAAATGTGGGCCTTGGTCAGGAGTCTGAGATGTAGTAATCAAGGACCTACCACATTAGATCTTTAAAAGGTTTTCAAAGTCCTCTCCCTCTCTGTCAAAGGCGTTCATTTCTTTCAGGACTCATTAGCTTCACCACCTCATGGCCTGGAAATGCAGTCAATAACTGAAGGGACTAAAGTTATTCATAGACTCAACTGAATATGTCATGTTATTTTTAATATGTGTATATGTGTTCATGTTCATATGTAGGAGTATATGTGTGTACATGTGTGTGTGTGCATGCACATGTTCATGTGTATGTGTGCATATGTATGTATGCAGAATGCACATGGAGCCAGAAGATAACCTCAGATGTCATTCCTCAGGTACCTGGCCTGGACCTCCAAGTAGCCTAGGCTGCCCAGCCAATGAGCACAAGGGATCCCCATCTCTGCCTCCCCAGCAATGAGATTTTTAAGTCCCTCAGCACTATGCCTGACTGCTCTTAACCACACCTAGAGACTGAACTCAGATCCTCACGCTTGCAAGGCAAACACTTTGCCTAACGAGCCCCTCACACATCATTTGTAATAGTGCTTTCATTTGTTGTTTTCATTATTCCTTCACTGGCTTTTCTTTGGATCCAGTTGTGTAAGCACGAGTGGTTTTTGTTTTGTTTTGTTTTAAGGTTAACCCCAAACTTCTATTCCAAGGGCCCTCGATGCTCAGAGAGATCCCAAGATCCCTGTGCTCCTCTCTGCTTCACTCCTCATGTTTGAGTCTTGGCTCATGCCTCAAACTCCAGTTGGCATTCAGGAACACTTAGTGACAAGGGGAGGAGCCCCTCACTCATATGCAAGTTCATCCATCTTCTTCAGAGCCCATACTTGCCATCCCACTTCCCAAGCAAGTGTTCTCAACAGTGACCCAGCAGGACAGCCCTGTGGACAGGGAGGGGCCTTCAGTCACTTCACATCACCAACTCCCGTACTCTGCCTTCCCACCACCTTGGGATTTCATGGAATCGCTTCTCTTCAACTTATCACAATGACGCCCCTTCCCTTGAAGACCCACATCTTTAAATACTTCTGGACATTTCTAGTTATATCTAATGACCTGAGATGGGCATCTTCTTTCAGAGATGGGATCTGACAATGAATGTATGCATTCAGACCTTAAGCACTGCTGTTCACTTGCTTTTGGTTAGATCCTCACATTTTTCCACAGATGGACCAAACTGTAAAAACTACTCTTTCCAAATGCATGGACCTTCCTTTTCTTCCACTTGTGCTCTTCCTGTTGCCTTTGTGTTAGAGAAGAATTGCAGCTGAGCACATGGGCAGAGGGTTGGGCCACATTCTGTGTGCTCACATAAGTCAGACATCCTTCCAGTTCTGAGCACAATGTCTGAATTGAATAATCCCCACCACTAACCCTGGGGTGTGGTCATAACATCTTGAACTCGTTTATCCAATGGAACAGTACAGTGGCAGTGGTCAACCCTCCTTCCCTAAAAAGGCATAAGAAGTTATGCCACCAGAGCCCACCTCTTCTACCCAAGTCCACCATCAGCCCTCTTTCAACTGTAGCATAATGTCACTGGCCTAGAAGGCTGGAGTGCATCTCTCACCACAAGAAAATACATGATATTAGTCCCCTATCTGATTTAGGATAGGTAAAGATCCTTTCCCAGTCTGTTGGTGGTCTTTTTGTCTTATAGACAAAGGTCCTTGCAAGGATTAAACTACAGCTTCAAAACAGACCATAACAGTTACTTTGTTAATCTGAAATTGGCCTACAGGAGGACTTAGTTTCAAAGAGGAATTTATTTACTTCAAACAAAAATTTGAACTTCTGGAATAGAACAGCAATGGCTTGTGCTGTAAGATTGAAAATCGACAAATGGGACCTCATAAAATTGCAAAGGTTCTGTAAGGCAAAAGACACGGTCAATAAGACAAAAAGGCCACCAACAGATTGGGAAAGGATCTTTACCTATCCTAAGTCAGATAGGGGACTAATATCCAATATATATAAAGAACTCAAGAAGGTGGACTTCAGAAAATCAAATAACCCCCTTAAAAAATGGGGCTCAGAACTGAACAAAGAATTCTCACCTGAGGAATACCGAATGGCAGAGAAGCACCTGAAAAAATGTTCAACATCCTTAATCATCAGGGAAATGCAAATCAAAACAACCCTGAGATTCCACCTCACACCAGTGAGAATGGCTAAGATCAAAAATTCAGGTGACAGCAGATGCTGGCGAGGATGTGGAGAAAGAGGAACACTCCTCCATTGTTGGTGGGATTGCAGGCTTGTACAACCACTCTGGAAATCAGTCTGGCGGTTCCTCAGAAAATTGGACATAGTACTACCGGAGGATCCAGCAATACCTCTCCTGGGCATATATCCAGAAGAAGCCCCAACTGGTAAGAAGGACACATGCTCCACTATGTTCATAGCAGCCTTATTTATAATAGCCAGAAACTGGAAAGAACCCAGATGCCCCTCAACAGAGGAATGGATACAGAAAATGTGGTACATCTACACAATGGAGTACTACTCAGCTATTAAAAAGAATGAATTTATGAAATTCCTAGCCAAATGGATGGACCTGGAGAGCATCATCCTGAGTGAGGTAACACAATCACAAAGGAACTCACACAATATGTACTCACTGATAAGTGGATACTAGCCCAAAACCTAGGATACCCACGATATAAGATACAATTTCCTAAACACATGAAACTCAAGAAAAATGAAGACTGAAGTGTGGACACTATGCCCCTCCTTAGAAGTGGGAACAAAACACCCATGGAAGGAGTTACAGAAACAAAGTATGGAGCTGAGATGAAAGGATGGACCATGTAGAGACTGCCATATCCAGGGATCCACCCCATAATCAGCTTCCAAATGCTGACACCATTGCATACACTAGCAAGATTTTACTGAAAGGACCCAGATGTAGCTGTCTCTTGTGAGACTATGCCGGGGCCTAGCAAACACAGAAGTGGATGCTCACAGTCAGCTAATGGATGGATCACAGGGCTCCCAATGGAGGAGCTAGAGAAAGTACCCAAGGAGCTAAAGGGATCTTCAACCCTATAGGTGGAACAACATTATGAACTAACCAGTACCCCTGAGCTCTTGACTCTAGCTGCATATGTATCAAAAGATGGCCTAGTCGGCCATCACTGGAAAGAGAGGCCCATTGGACACGCAGACTTTGTGTGCCCCGGTACAGGGGAACGCCAGGGCCAAAGGTGGGGAGTGGGTGGGTAGGGGAGTGGGGGTTTGGTGGGTAAGGGGGACTTTTGGTATAGCATTGGAAATGTAAATGAGCTAAATACCTAATAAAAAATGGAAAAAAAAAAAAAAAAAAAAAAAAAGAAAATACATGAAAGTTCCAAGATCATTTTCTCAGGATTCTCAAACGTTAAATCAAAACTTCTCTAATAATATATAGTATAGTCCTATTAAATGCCAACCAAAGATCACCAAGTTCCCAGCAGGACTTCATAGTTGTACTATGATTTGATTGGCAAGCCTCTGGCTATCCAGAAACTTTAGGGGGTTCTGGTAGTCAGGCTATTTTCTTAAATAGCTGCATTTTCTCTCCAAGCACCATGCTAAACAGAAACCAACAACAACTCATTTGGTTTGTGCTCCTGATCCATCTGCCTTCTTAAACAGGGCACAAAAACATCCATTAAACTGCTCTTGGTATACACGGGTCAAAAGATGCATCAAAATATATAACATTTTATTAAGTTGCTTATATGCTTCTACTAATTTTAAAAGTCCACATTTTGGATTCTTATAGCCTTTAGACATAATTTTTCAGTTTCTCTTGTTTCTAGCTTTATTATATTTATTATTACTGATGTTTGGTTAAAAAAACTTCCCTAACCCTTTTGCCCAGCTTTAATGATTTCTCCAGATTTTCTAAGTGCATTTAGCAAGGCGCTTAGAATTTTAAATTAAATGCTGAGTCCTGAAAGAGGGTCTGAAATTCGCACCAACAATAGAATCAGGGTGAAGTTCACACCCACAGCCTGGTGATGGCTGTCTCTCTGCTTTACACCTCACGGCTGTGCAGTCCAGACTGGGTGGCACCTACAATGCCTCCCAGCTGCAGAGCTCAGGGTACTTTCTGATCTATCTCATCCTCTTCTCAAAGTTCTAGTCCTTCCACCAGTGCTACAGACGAAGAGCAGAGCTGCTTGCTCAGGGAGCCAGGTTCCCTGCCCTGCCTGTCCTGGTACAGTTAGGGAGTGGTAAAATGTGCCCTGGGTAGTAGACTGGAAACCGGTCTGTCAGGGCCTAGGGGAATAAGTAAATAAATAAATAAATAAATAAAACCCTGAAAGACACCAAGGAACTTGCTGAGCAGGAAGAAAGACAAGTTGAAAGCTATCTAGTTGTCACACAGCTTTCTTAATGTTATCTTCCATCAAGTTGAATCTTGGAATCTGCCAGGACTTCAGACTAAATGTATCTCCTCTTGCCTGAACCTTTCACACACTAAATGCCTCCCTGGCTCATTTGGCAGGGGTCCAAGAGCAGCTTACACTTCTGCACTCTGAGGAGGGTGGCCACTGCTGTAATACAATGGGCGGAGACAGCTTGACAATAGTGCCAATTGAGTACATCTTGATCTACAGAGCGCACAGTAGCAGTTAGCCTTTAAAGCAACAACGCTCCCATCACCCCCGCCCCCACCAGCCAACTGCTGTACCAGAGTCTTGAGGACCAGAAAATAATTTTAGCCTTAGGAGGTCAGATGTAGTCACCAGTTTAACAAACCTGCCCACCAGCCCCAGGAGGAACAGATAAGGAACATGATCTCGGTCTCTATATTAAGAGCTCTGTGGACTGTGGGTACTTTACAGAGTTGGGTGGAAGGGAGAACTAAACTCTCCTGCCTGCAGAGCTCCTCACAGGACAGCTATCCTCCTACCTTGTAAAACCTCCAATATTGCAATGCAAGGATGGAAAGGGCATCCAGCTCCCAAGGCTGCACTCAAGCAGATCCACCAACATGGGGCTCGCTCCACCCCAGAGAAAAACTCTCCACAGCGAGCAGGACAGACTTTTCTTTGGCCCTTCCTCTGGAGGCACCTAAGTGGCTACCCTAGACCCAGTGTCCTTTATCCTCTTGAGTTAGGAACCTGAGGGCCCCGCAGAGGTGGCTATATCCTTCTCCATGAACAGAGAGGGGTGAGATTACAACACAAAGTTCAGACAAGCATCACCTGGGCAGAAATCAGTGGGAAAGTTTGAGATCAACACCAACCCAATTCTGAGACCTCTGTCCTCAAGCAAGAATCCTGCTCTTTGCCTGTGTTCTTGACCCTCAAATTGTTCAAATGATTCTTCCTTGTCCCCACATGCTTCCTGCTGTCATCCCACACATAATTACATAAAGACATTATAAACAACAAAAGCACCCAACTTGAGTGCAGAGGGCTGATGCTAGTATTTGGGCACTGGGTCTGATCATTAGTTGGGATTACATAATTACATAAACATGGGTTGGAGAACACTTCTGTAGAGGTTAGTTCAACAAATGCCTTGTTCTCATTCTCCCATCCCTCCACTCCCCACCCCCACCCCAACAACAGAAGGCAAGCCTGGGTTAAAAAAAAAAAAATCAAAACATGCCTGATATCTCCGGGGCACCTGGCTACCGCCTTGCAAAACCAAAGGCTGCCAGAACTTTTGAGATGCAAAGCACAAAGAGGACCACAGTACCACTCCTCTAAGCCAGCAGGCTCTTGTGCAAACATTGTCCCCAAAGTTCAAGGGCAGGTCAAGCCACAGAAAGGGTCCTGACCCTGACAAGCAGTATAAACCAAACCAGCCAGCTTCAAGGAAGTCCATACAGATCTCTGAGTTCCTCTACTCCACTACTTCTGTCCCAGCCACCAGTCTGGTTGCCCATCACCTCCCCAGGGGCCGTTTGTCACCAGCAGTGTTCCCATTTTAAAATATGGTGAAATGTGGGACATCTAGGAAGGGGCACCTGCTTTATTAGTGACAGGGCAAGACATTCCCCCAACCCCCACTCCCACTTCAGTTTGGTGTGGTGTAGTGTGCTTTGGGGAGAGGACTGACAAGGTGTGATTCTCCCCTCACCCCCCACCCACCCCCGTGGAATCGTTTTCAGGGGGTGGCAGGATTGCGAGCAGGGAGAAAAATCTCTCCCTTCGGTCCTGGCACCCAGCATCAGACCAAAATGATCCTTCTACCAAGCACTTAATAGACATCTCTGGGGCCTGACCCTTCCTAGAGCAGCAGCCTGGCCCAGGAGCCAGGTCTGCAGCGCAACGCAGCCGAGCTATCGCGGGGGGCGCGCGGCGCGCACAGGGTTACAGCCCAGCCACGGCTGCGAGTGATTGACGCGCGGGGGTCACTTGAGGTTCGCGCTCCCCCAGCCAGGCCGAGCGCGCAGACCACCGCGCACACTGTGGCCACCCTGCCAGCCCCGCCACCCAGACACCTGGCGTGAGAAAGGCAGCGACAAAATGGAATCCCAGCACTGTGGCACTTCCCGGTGGCGGCCGCGGGAGAAAACACAATCAGGGAAAAATAAAGCGCAAGGAATCCATCCGCGGAATAAAAACCCAGAGTCCCCTACCTTCAGCCTTGGGGTAGCAAGCTGGTCCTGTGTGTTCTCTGACCCACGGATCCAGCACCCTTCTTCAATTATTCCGGTCAGTCGGGATATTGTGCATTTTTTTTCATAAACACCTGTTTCAAGTAAGGGGTAAAGACCTTATTGAAGGAATTGCTCTTAAGAAATAACCTGTGCGTATGTCTGTCCATCCAGGCGTGCATGCGTGTTTGTATACACACATATGCACACGGAATACTCATGTACACTGGAGCACCAAACTAGGCAGGGGGATAATGGGAGAGTCGGCTGGTGGTGAGCATGCTCGCGCCGGGAACAGATCCACCCTCTGTTATTCCTCTGAATAAATATAAATCACGATCAGAAACCCAAACAGAAGCATCCCTCTTGAATTCCTGCTGGAAACACGGAATAAATTCAGCCCGCAGACACAGAATCTAATCAGCAGCTGCTTTCTGAATCCAGAGCCAACCCATGCCCCGCTTGTCTTTTCCACTAGGAGTCCAGACCTTTTTTTTTTTTTTTTTTAAGGGGTTTTAACCTTTTAAAGATACAGTACACCAATTATCACTTGAATAGCATGGCTGGGAATACTGAAAGAAGGCAGGCAGCACCAGGCCTATTGCCACACAGGGCAAATAGCAGGCAGTAACAATGTTCATTGACATCCATATATCTGCACACATGGATAATACATTACATGGTGGGAGAAACATATGCAAATACAGGATATATGCGAAGCACATGTTTGTTGCATGATGGGCTTCCCAATGATGAATAGCACTGCACATGAACACTTCTAAACATTCATGTTTAATAGGTCAGACTCTCGGCAGACTTTTCAAAACAGGGGTCACCCCTCTGGGGTCCCTTATTGCTCCTGAAGGGCCAGAGTGTCACTGCTGAAGGCAGTGAAGTGTCTACTGAAGCTCACCCTCCACCTCCAGCTTAATCCCAGAGCATGCCTCCCTGCCCTGCCCTGCCCCGCCCCGCCCCGCCCCGCCCCGCCCCGCCCCGCCCTGCCCTGCCCCGCCCTGCCCTGCCCTGCCCTGCCCTGCCCTGCCCTGCCCTGCCCAAGTCTCAGGGAACTGAAAGGTGTTCCCAGCCCACAGGATGGTTCTGGCACCATTTCTGATCCACCTTGAGATTCAGCCCCAGTTCCCGTTCTAGGACAGGTTTTCTTCTACTTACATCGGAAATTGAAACTGCCACCTGGGCTTTGGTATTTGACTATTCTGATCTGGCTCCTCTTTACATTTTTGTTAGCAAGGTTTCATTGCTGTCATTGTTCTGTTTTTAACTTTTTTGGGGGGGGCGGGGTCTGGGGGGGGGAGGTTGGAACAAAGTTGAGCATGAAGGTTGAACAACAGTGCAGGGAGATAAACCACCCCCAGCCTAAACTGTGCATGCCAACTACTTCAGCCACCCAGATGGCATCTAATCCAGTTTTGTTTTAGCTTTTAAAGAGGTACCACTGAGAAAAAACAAAAAGTAACTTTACTCTTACTTGAAAGGAAGAGCCTTATTTCAAGCCAAGAGCCCCAGAGGATCATCCCGGGCATGCTACCTGCCTCCTGCTCCTGACCATCAGCAGGCTCCTCCATCACTCTGTGCCTAGGGCCACTCTAGGACAGGTCCCTCCAGCTCTAGCCCCAGCTCTCATTTCCTCTTCTGGTCCTGCCAGGCAGACCACTGAAACCCATGCCTGGCTCTCTCTTACCTAGCCCTGTTTGCCTCACCCTCCCAGCCAAAACCAGCCCCCTCCCCTCCCAGACTCTTTAGAGAAAATTATCATATTTCATGTGTCATCGTCCTGGCTAGCTGAGTCTGTCACTGATTGGTTGGGCACTGGCAGCCGGAAATGTCACCAGCCACACAGCATGGAGCTAGCTCTCCTGTGGCTACCACAGACCTGAGCTTAGGAGGCTTGGTGACAAGGCACAGACCTACCACAGGGAGCCTGTCACTCTTCTCAAAGCCTCTCTTCTACCCAGACCTGGGGAGGGGGGGGGTGCAAAGGAGGCAGGAGTGTCTGCCACTGTGGTGTTAAAGGAAGAGGAGCCGCATGTTGTGAAAAAATGAAAGATGTCTCTATCCCTGGTGAAAGATCCAGGAAGAGTTCCTGACGAAAGCATTCTTTCTTCACATTAAAAAATCAGGAAGACTCGAGAAAACAATTTTTATTTTCTGCTGCTCCTCTCCCTCTAACACTACAGCATCAAGCAAGAATCATAATATGGTCAAGCTGTCAGGAATTCAGAAGGAGATTTGGGCCCTCTCCAAATCTCTTTTAAGGGCCCAGCTCTCAATTGCCCCTGCTTGGCCTTCATGCACTCTGAAGCCCACAGCTTTTTAAGACTCAGTTGTCTTTGTAGAGACCCACAGGAGCCTTGTCTTCTGCAGATTTAAAGCAACTCAGCTCCACACTTCAGTCATACCTCATCCTGTTCTCTGCCAATGCTAAGCCCCATCTCTCTAGCTAGAAGCTCTAGACTCCTCCCCTAATTCCACATATAGGCCATTGGTTTGGTGAATGATAAAGGGGGCTCCTATGTTTTCTTGTTCATTACCCCCCCCCAAAAAACCACTTATGTGACCAAAATGTCAGTGGTCCTAGTGGAAACCAAAGGATTGTACCATCAAGATGTAGGCATTTGAAAGAGTAAAAGATTCAGAGTCGTGAGGTGCGGGGCAGGAAAGTTTGTGAAGATTCTGCACAGACCTTGAAGAAGTCATTGCATAGGTTCCCAGGAAAGGGTCCTAGAAGGTTCAGGCTCAGAAGATGGAGGCTGGAGGACGTTTATGGGTATAAAGAAATGCAGAGACAGATCAGGTCATGGGGAGCAAGACCAGCTCACTAAAGACAGAATGGCTAGAAACGGAAGCTTTTTCAGAGCTTCTTTGCAAATTGGGAATTTTGTTCCTGATATAAGTAGGAACTAAAAATGAGGAGGAGCAGGCAGGGTAGGTAGCAGCTCCCTTGGAGGCCACTAAAAATACTCCACATATGCACACAGGAACACACACACACACACACACACACACACACACACACACACACACACACACACGAAGGATAAAAGACTTCAGTAACCAGATAAAGCACAGAGCATGTGCAAAGGGGTTGGGATTACCCAGCAGGAGTTCTGAAGGAATAGCAGCACCAAGGAGAAGCAGAAACACAGAAGCAAAAGGCTGTCCCCTTCAGCTGAAGAGTTGGATGCAGGTCACAAGGTGTGCTGGCAGCAGCGTTGTTGAGCAAGCAAACACATTCAGAGATGCAGAACCCCAAGAGCAAAGAGACACAACCACAAACGTACTCAGAAGGGAGAAGGAGCTGACTGCGTAAAAGAAATAAACTCAGAATGACTTTCTGGTCCCCTTCTAAAATGCGGCTCACAGATACACCCGCACAATGCTTACTGGGGACTCCAAAGAAATGCACTGAAACCACACTAGCTGTCACACTAGCATTGCCCTCTGTGTGACGATAAAATAGAGACAGGGCATCACTGGCATACCCTTTATTAAGAAAAGCTTCTGTAGGTAACTTGAAGATCTCTGCTTAAGCAAGGGTGAAAACAGGCCAGGAAAATGAACTCACACAAAGAGAGGTTATTATGTAAGAAATGTAATGTGGAATGAAGCCAGGTAAAATGTAAAGTCGAGTACAGAATTGACAGCACATAATTATTAAACATTTTGAGAAATGAGAGTCAAATGATTTAAATATGTAGTATTCCCTCTCTTCTGTAACATCACCTGCTACCGATTTCATCACTTACCTATAAAAGAACAGAGAGAGAGACACAGAGAGGGAGAGGCAGACAGACAGACAGACAGACAGACAGACTTTCCAGTTTACAAAGTTTTGATAGAGTATTTGGTTCTAAGTTGTTCTATTTTCTTATTGGTTATTATTACTAACATTCTACAGTGTCCAGTCTACCTTCTTACCTACTAGCCACCACCTATTTGTTTTTAAAATACAAGTCCCAGAATTAAACTTATATATTAATAAAACTGAGAAATGTTCAATGGAGATACAGAAGCAGATTCACAATAATAACGATAATGATGATGATGATGATGATAAACAAGACTGAAAGGATCATTTTTGTAGGGTAGACAATTCCAGAATGGCTCTTCTTCCAAATACCACGTTAAAGTAACAGTAAGGACGGAGGTTGTTGATGATGGATGTTTGTTTAGAGATGGTATCTTGCTATGTAGCCCAGGCTAGCCTTAAGCTTCAGTTCTTCCCTCCTTGGCATCCTGAGTGCTGAGTAATGCTGGTGTACATAACGTACCCAGTACAGCTGAAATACCCAACGAGAAAGAAAGCAGGAGAAGGGCCACTGGCCGGGAAACCAGAAAAGGAAGAAGAGGCTTATTTGCCAGTTAGAAATACATAACACTTCAGTGTTACAATAACCAAAAGAGCCTCACACTGCAGAACCTGCAAAACAGGCTGGTGGACTGAATATGGCCAAGAAACAATTTGACTATAGTTTGTCATGTGAAGGTAAGACATGAAGGCTGAATTTTAAATCCGTAGAACAAAGAAATCATTATCCAGTAACATAATAATAGTATTTGTCTATGGCTTGTTGAAAAGAATTATTTCCTTTAACCCATGCCTTATTTAAAATCTTTTTTCAGAAAAAGAGACCTCAAAAGATAGATAGATATTATAGTTTACTTGATGCCATAAAGTTATTTTCTAATAGTGTAAAGAAAATCTGAGGTCATCCAGTCTATGCAAAATCGCATTGGGAAAGGCTAAACAATGCCCCCCACAGATATGTGCTACCTAACGCCTGGAAAATGAGCCTTACCTTAATACAAATGATGTGAATAAATTAGTACTCTGGATATGGGAAGGTTATTCTAAACAAACTAGGAGAACTCTGCTTGGAATCACAACGATCTTTTGTAAGAGACAGGAAGCAGGCAGAGAAGTCATGGGATTACAGAGGTCAGGATCAGAGGGATGCAGCCAGGCCAGGACAAGTCAGAAGCCATCAAATGTAGGAAAAAGCAAGAACAGAATCCACACACACACCTGACCCCCCCCCCCCCATCCCCCTCAAGCCTCTGGAGGGAGCTTAGCACTGTCCCTGTCAACGCTTGCTTACCACCCAGTGAAACGGACTGAAGACTTCAGATGTCCAAATTACGAGCAGGTGAACATGTCATCTGACGGCATCAAGTTCACGGTATTCAGTCACAGACTATGAAACCCACCGCAGTGAGAACTGCAGGGATTCCAGTAAGTGTTCCCTCTTACTGGGTGCCAGGCACTACTCCAGGATTTACATATCCAAGACATTTAATTTGTACACAAGGGGGCAGTAGGGAGTAGCTGTGGCTAAGGCTACTGTAACCTGGGTTATATTGCTTTCTCAGTTGTCAAGCAGAGGTGTTGTGGCTTGAACAGGGAAATGTGCCTTCCAGAATCATGCTTTGAACACTCACCCCAGTTTCTGGTGCTACTGAGGAAAAGGGGTGGTGCTGAAGAGCCTTAGGTCCTAAAGTTTAGGAGGTAAGTCCTAGCTGGCTGAAGTAGGCCACTAGAGAGGGGACTCTGAGGGTGTGGTCCCTAGTTCTGGCCACTCTGTTTCCTTGTCTGCCATAATGGGTCTCTGCCACACACCCCCGCTGCCATGAATCCCACCATGCCTTCTCTGCTGTGATGGACTGTACCCTTCCAAACCATAAGCAAAACAAAACAAAACCTTTCATCTAATAAGTTGTTTCTGTCAGAAATTTTGTTAATAAATAATAATAAATAAAATCAGCTAATATGAGACATAATGGTGACACCTACCTCCTGGCGCTGTGGAGAATAAACTGAGGCTAGCTATATAACATGCCTGATTATAGGTTCTCAAGTGAAAAGCAATAACTAGAAAGCCCTTGAATATTCAGCACTCTGGTCTGCCTTCTAGAACTTTCTCTTACCAATTCTCCTTCTTCTCTCTTGATACAAACAAGATTTGAGTCACTCCTAATCACCAAAATATTCCTCAACTATTCGAGAATGCTGATCAAGTCCTCGGGAATGTGAGCTGGTCCAGGCTGAGATGCCTCTGGTCATCATCTTTGGCTCACCTGCATTTCTCCGTACATTCACCAGCTCCCTGGAACACAGACTCCTACATTCTAGATGTGACCACCATGCTTCTACTAAGCATATATACACAAACTACAGCCCTTGGGACAGCCTGATTTGGACAATTCACATGATAAGTGTGCATTTGACATTATGGAAGGATCATAAAAGTATAAACACAGGGGAAAATTGTGACAAATACCGTATGTGACTGGTCAAAACTAAATGTTTGCTGTTTTGTTCTTTGTTCTGGGAAAGCTAGCTATCTCATTCTAGAGACTTCTATATTTCTCTCAGTACAATACACAGTTGCTCAGGTTTTTCTGGGAGTAAGACTACATTGATGTGCATGCTGGCTTTATTTCAAGCCTGCTAAAGTTCCATCAGCATACATTCTTCTCCTCCCATCTTAGTAGTAACTCAGCTATTCACCACCTAAGACTACATTTCTCAGCATTCCTTGTAGGTGTGTCCTGGGGACAGGCTTTAGCTCTGAGTTGCAAGCTCATGTACACTGAGTAGTTTTCTGATCAGTCCTTGAAGGGAAAGATCACACTCTCCCTCCAATTCTCTTTCCTGTTCTCTGGAATGCAGGCTTGGACTTCATGTGGATGAGACTGACTAAGCAGGAAGACAAAGGACCCTGGGTCTGTGGTGCTAACATTCTATACAGTCTTGGTTATCCTCAGTCTCGAAGAAGGAAAGTAATCTTTAGTTTATAAAGTTCTTTCAAGTCCTTGGGACAACAATTGAATCTGGGGATGAAAGCAATACAATTATATTGCTCTTTATATCTGTCTATCTATCTATTGATTGATCAATCTGTTTGGTTTTCTATCTATCTATCTATCTATCTATCTATCTATCTATCTATCTATCTATCTGTAATTACTGCTACTGAGTCACACTCTTTCCTGGTCTACACTCACACCATAACCTTACATTTACTTATCCCACTTACACATTATATTGTAAGAATAAACCCATCATTTTGCCCTGACAACTGGGACCTAATTCTGTTGCCCTAAGTGCGTACTATCCTTTCTAGTTTCATAACGTTCTTCAAAGGGCAGTTCAGTTGCCAGGCTCACTAACCCACTCAGCAGAACAGCTGATTAAGATTGAGTACAATGCAGTGAGGAGGACTGCTGTGTCAGTGTGTGCAGGAAGGAAGTGACAAGTCAAAACCAAGAGGCAAGTGGAGGAGGAGGAGGAGGAGGAGGAGGAGGAGGAGGAGGAGGAGGAGGAGGAGGAGGAGGAGGAGGAGAATGGAGAGGAGGAGGGAGAGGAGGAGGGAGAGGAAGAGGAGGGAGAGGAAGAGGAGGGAGAGGAAGAAGAAGAGCAAACTTTCTATGATCCAGTCTTCACACTGACAGCCTCCTCATTGCTAGCTCATTTATTAAATATTTTGACCATTCAATTGCTTTAGATTGAGTATAGGTTTAGGTTTTGAGGGTAGGCATGTACATATGTGTACATGACATGCATTTGTACAAGTGTGTGTGCACACATGTGTGTGAAGGCCAAAGGACAACTTTGGGTGTCATTGATCAGATGCTGGTACCTGTTTTATGGTCTAGAACTCATTGAGTAGGCTAAGCCTGATTGCCCTAGGGACCCCCTCCCCAGTCTCCTTCTCCCTAGCTCACTGCAATCAAAAGCATCATCAGGACTGTCTTAGTTGGGGTTTCACTGCTGTGAAGAAAAACTATAACTGAGGCAACTCTTATAAGGAACAACATTTAGTTGGAGGTAGTTTACAGTCTCAGAGGTCCAGCCCATTAACATCATGAAGCACTGCAGTGTGCAGGTAGACAAGGTGCTGTAAACAAATGGAGCTGAGAGTTCTGCATCTTGGTCATACTACAGCCAGACTGTCTCTGGCCAGACTTAAGCGTATATGTGAGATCTCAAAGTCCACTTCCTCTAACAAGGCCACACCTCCTCCAACAAGGCCACACCTCCTAATGTTGCCACTTCCCATGGGCAAAGCATATTCAAATCACCACAAGGATCCACCTTTGTTGGCTTCCCATGTGGACTGAAAACCAGCAGCTCTCCAGGAACCACTCAGGCCTTCAGTGCCAACAGGGCTTTGGAGGTATCCAGGCTTATAGCCGACCTCCCCCAGTTCTCATCTCCTAAGAGGGAGACAGACATTGCTAGTTTCTCCAGTTCATATCATGTTCCAGTCTATGGAGTTTTCTTTCATAATATATATTAATCCACCAGTTCTGTTTGTCTAGAGCAGTGATTCTCAACATGTGGTGTATGAACCCTTAAGCAAACCTATATCTCTGAAAATATTTACATTACAATTCATAACAATAGTAAAATTTCAGTTATGAAATAGCAACAAAAATAAATTTATGGTTGGGGTCAGCACAACATGAGGAACTGTATTAAAGGGTTGCAGCATTAGGAAGGTTGAGAACCACTGCTCCAGAGAACCCTGACTAGTACAGACAGCATACAGTCTATACTTAACACAGATTGAAAACTCTGTGGAGTGTTAGGGGGAGACAGACACTTTCAAGTTTCTACAGGAGGAACCCGGCATCTTACTCACGTTCCATGACCAATTCTGACAATCCCAGTAAAGAACTAGTGCAGGCCTCAGCTTTAGAAAGCCACAGCCCCCTTATAAAATGTCACTAGACCCAATATCAACTAGACAGATACCAAGATCTCACACCATGGATTCAGTGTACCAAAAGCATAGCCTGAATGCACTCAGCAGGGCACAGAACAAGAAAAGGAGCTAACAGTCCAAAGCCTGGGTGTTTCTAGAGCACCAACTCAAAGGCAGACAGTTTGCTCAGCAAGTGACTCATAAGGTCTAACTTTGCTTATTTCACCCATCTAGTGAGACCCCACTTCGAGTATCCCATGCATAGCAGTCATGTTTCAGAGCGCCTCTGCTGTACTGAGACAGGCAACCTGGCTCCTGATAAGTTTGTGGTCCCTGGCTAAGCCAAGCTTGTGTGTGTGTGTTGGGGTGGGTGAGGTTCTTTTGTGATGACCACTGTCCATCCCAAAATTCTACAGACAGATGCTCGGCCATGGCTACAGAGGACTCTATAGCACCACAGGAGCAGGGTGTGAAATTTCAGTCATACTGAAATAACAACATTAACAATGCCGTAACAAGGAAAGGTCATGAATAAACACTGCAAATTCATGTAACTTATCGTGGGGGATCAAAACCTAGCATGCCTTTAGGGACCAAGCACATAACTAAAATGCACATAACAGGAGTAAGCAAAGCCTGTGTATACTGAATTTAAAAGAGGCAGAAAGTTCTGTTAGTTAAGAATAGTGGAGTCAGATGGTGGGATGTGGGCCTGCATAGCTAACTCCAATGATCAGTCAACAAAAGGAGGGGAGGGGGGGGGCTCATCTCTCAATTGGAAAGACAAAGAGAGTACACTTTTTTTAAAATGCTTGTAGAGACATATTAATTTTTAAAACAATGTTTAAAAAAGAGAGCATGCAGAAATCAGGATGTCTCTAAATGAATGGGGCAGCTGACTTGATCACAGTATTTCTCAAACTGCAGTCCTAGGAGCAGAGTCATGGGAGTGCCCAGGAACTGCAAGCTGGTCCTGTAGATCATGACAGCCCCCCAGGAGACAAGGTGGCCTCTGCCTCTTTCATCAGGGCCTATTTTATCTAAAGTTCACCCAGCTCTTTCATCATTTTTAATTCATACAAGATTTCTACAAAGAGTCTTATATACCCTTCCCCTAGAGTGCCTCATTGTTAGCATCCTCTGTAACCACAATAACAATCAAAATCAAGAAAGTGGTGCTGACTGGCGCAACACCTCTAACTGAATGGCGGGGTTTTCTCTAATGCTTACATAAGAGGAAATGTCTGACAAGCATGTATACAAAACAAAGCTACATTACAGCTTATCTTCCAGGCATCAGTGATGCCACTCTGGGCTGCTGCTCCTCCTCTGTCTCCTGGGACCTGTATTACCACTCAACCTTGGCTCTGAAGCCTCTTGTCCTTCTGAATAGCCTTGCTTAGGTTTTGTGGGCTGTCCCCCGTTTGGACTTTTCTGGCACTTACTCATGATTAAATTGTACTCAGGAGTCTGGGGCAGGACTAGTATAGAAGTGCTGTGTCCCGTAAGAAATAAAATAGGATGATGACGGCTCCTTTTAAAATAAAAGTGTCTTGAGTCAGCTTAGGTCAAATTACTGATAAACAGAAACATTGCACACCTGTCATAACCGCTCTCCCAACTGCCGAACTCTCCTACCCAAAGTACCTTAGAGTAGATTCCTGGCAGCCACGCTTGCCCTCTGACCCACAGACATGACAAGGGCATGTGCCTGATGAGCTATGAAACAAACAAGGTGTAATGTGGAGAGATGAGCCCAGACAGTTTTGTTAAAAGACAAAGTCCTTTAGGGATGAGTGACACCATGTAAGATTGTACCCCGCTGATTCCTCAGCTGGTGAGAAAGGGAAGAAGGGACTTACACTGAAACAATAAAGGCTTAGCCGGTACACCTGGCATTCTAGGCCAATGCCCAGCTTCACGAGGTGGTAGAGAAACTTCCCGAACCCCACTCTCCTGAGCTGTCAGTACTCTTAGTATAAAACGATGACCCATATTTCCCACTCTGTATCAATATACCGTCACCATGTCTGTTCGTCTTATCATTGGCCATGCCAACCTTGGTGGCATCTGCTAGGTTTCTCCACTGAGAAGTGTCTCATTCTCTCTGTCATTGAGTATTTTCAGGGAATCTCAAATGTCTGGTGATTGCTCACCCAGTAATTTGGGCATTTGTGTGGTGAGCTGTCTGCAGTAAATACGGCCAGCTGTAGCATCCTGAAGGTGATTTCCCCTCCCCGCCCTTCTCTCTCCCCCTCCTTCCTCTGTATTAGCCATCAGGATTCTTCATCAAGGAGGACCCTCATTTTCCTCCCATGGAACATGGCGGCTGTTCAGTACTTTTTAATCATGACAGATTCATGAATTTTGTTCTTTAAGTTATGACCTAGCACGTCCTTATTTAATTTTGATTCAAATTCTTCCCATCTAGGCCATGGGCAGCTCTTTCAAACTGGCTCCTGTACTCAGCCTGTTCCTACCGGTGGCAGTCAGCACTGCCTTACTTTCCGGTACAATGAGATAGTCGGGGCCTTTCCGTGTCTTCTGCACGCAATTCTACAGTGATTTTTCTAGTTTTTAACAGACATATCCTGAATGTTAGAGTTAGAATTATAAAATCAAATACTTAATTTGATTTTGAGGTGTTATTATAAAGGCATCTAAGTTTCAAATATAAAGAAATTTATATTAACAATATAAATTTGGGACTGGGAGATGGCTCAGTGGCTAAAGCACTGGCTGCTCTTCGAGAGGACCCAGGTTCGGTTCCCAGCACCTACAATGGCAGCTCACAACCATCTATAACTCCAGTCCCTGGGAATCCAACACCCTTTTCTGGCCTCCAAGGACAATGTACACAAATGGTGCACAGGCAAAACACTCACACACATAGAATGAAAAAATATTTTTAAAGAAATATGACTGACTTTATCATCTATCACCTAAACTTATTAATCCTAGGACTTTTAAATATATAAGTTCTTTGTCAAACAGTCTGCTGATAGATGTGGTTTTATTTATACTTTTTCTAATCTTTATACATTTAATCCCCTCTCTTGTCACAGTGTATTGATTTTGGATAGGTATTAGGGGAGAGAACAGTGTTTAGTCTTTGACTATTAGGTCTATTGTTAGGAGTGAGCTTTTTCCTTGCTTGTTTGCTTGCCTGCCTGCCTGCCATCCTTTGTAAATACCTTTTTTTTTTTTTTTGGTGGTGGGGGGGTTCGAGACAGGGTTTCTCTGTGTAGCCCTGGCTGTCCTGGAACTCACTCTGTAGACCAGGCTGGCCTCAAACTCAGAAATCTGCCTGCCTCTGCCTCCCAAGTGCTGGGATTAAAGGCGTGCACCACCATGCCCGGCCTGTAAATACCTCTTACAAGACCAAGAAAGTCCCCTTCTTAATCCTTCTCTGCTGTGAATTCTAACCATGAATTAACATTGACGTTTCCAAGTGTTTTTCTAAGAACACGGAAATAATCATATGGTTTTTCTTCCTTGGTTCTGTACACATGTAAAATTACTTAGATTTCCCAGCCCTGAACTATCTTTGAGTCCCAAGGATAAACCCCACTTAGCATTTATGTATATTAAACATATGTAGATACACTATTATTAGGTTTGACTTAGTAATATGTATGTATAAAAGGATGTATATACATACAAATAAGAGTTCTACATTTCATTTTAAATAAAGATCTTTGCATTATATTTGCTTCTTTATGTTTTGGGGAGCATACATATTCCACAGCATGCATGTGGAAGTCAGAGAACGACTTTTAAAAATCAGTTATCTTCTTCCATCATGTAGGTTCTTGGGATTGAACTCAAGTCATCCAGGCCAGGGAGCAAGCCCCTTTATCAACCGAGCCATCTCAATGGCCCAAAGTTTTACTTATAAACATTCTCTTGAGGATTTTTGTATGTATCACCATGAGGGATACTGGACTATAATTTTCTTCACCTGTATTTACTTTGACAGACTTGTGTATTAGAGAAATTCTGGTCTCATAAAATAAAATGAAAAATAGTCTTCTCTCTCTTTTTGAAAACATTATATGCAATTAAGATTCATTAAATATTTGGTAGAATTTGTTACTGAAACCATCTGTTCCATGAGTTTTCTTTAAGGAGAAAGTTTTAAATCTATAAATTTCAGTTCCAGGACATACAGGATTATTCAAGACATCTTTTTCTTCATGAACAAACTTCCATACTCATGGTTTTCACCGAATTTGACCATATCACCACAGCCAGCACTAAGTTGTATATAGTACAATCTTTTTATTTCTTTACTGTCCACAGGGTTCTGTAATGATGACATTTCTTCCATTCCTGATCCTTGTCATTTATGTCTTCTCCTTTCTTTGGTCAGTCTCATTAGAAGTTCATCCATTTCCTTGACCTTTTCAAATAACCAGTTTGGGTTGGTTGATATTTCCAAATTGCTTTTCTGTTTCTAATTCATTGATTTTGGGGTTTTTGCTTCTGTCTTTATTATTTCTTTCCTCCCTCTTCCTTTAGTTTTAATTTTTTCTACTCTGATTGCTTTTCAGTATAGCATTTTTTTCTACTTCTGAAATAAACATCTAATACTATAAATGTTCATCCTTGCCCTATTCTTACTTCATTTCACATGATATGTTGCCTCTCCTTTTCAGTCATGAGGAATATTTTCAAATTTCATCTGACACCAGTTGTTGCTGTTGCTGTTTCAGATATGTGTTGTGTAACGTGAGGATGGGCCATGAACTTATTGTACATGATGTCTATTCTTCTGAAGTTAAGATTTGTCTCGTGGCTCAGAATACAACATCTGTTGGTGCTCGCTGCATGTGTATTCCAGAAGGGCATGTTGTTGGATGGAATGTTCTATAAGCAATTAGATCAGGTTGGCTGCTGATGTCACTCAGGTCATTTATAATTTTAGTGATTTTACCCCTTAGTAAACTTACTCAGTAATTTACTAAGAAAACAGCATT
The DNA here is from genome assembly GCF_000001635.26 of Mus musculus. Classification (NCBI taxonomy): domain Eukaryota; kingdom Metazoa; phylum Chordata; class Mammalia; order Rodentia; family Muridae; genus Mus; species Mus musculus. The sequence goes on along the minus strand of NC_000070.6, from coordinate 119,801,067 downwards.
GACTTTAAAATTATGATCATGAAATCATATATTCTCCTTTTATTCTACCAGCTTTTGCACCATGTATTTTGAAACTTTGATGTTTTGTATCTTTGGAGACTGGAATCCTTTATAATAATTTAATGCATATTTTATCCCTTATAACAATTCTTGTTTTAAAGGTTTATCTGGTATTAATATAAATAATTCAACTTCACATAGCAAATCGCTTTTTATCCAACAGTTTTTAATCTATCTGTTTCTACATTTAAAGTGAGTTTATAAAGACAGTGTACTTTTGAATCTTCCTTTTTTTTACTCCAACCTAACAATTCTCAATATTTCAACTGAAGTATTTATGCCATTCACATTTAACATGATTATGGCATGATTGAATTAAAATATATTATCTTGTTAATTGTCTTTTTTTTTTCCTTTGTTCCTTCCCTTGCCCCTCCCACCTTCCTTCTTTTTCTGAGTTCTTTTGCTACTGTCCTCTGGGAATAAGAGAAGGAAATAATTTCAGTGTTTTCCTGAATTATAACACAAAGCAATTATTAGTGCTTCTTAGCCCTCTGCAGGCCAGGACACACATAGAAAAGGAATCTACTTAGGTGATAATGGGGGAAAACAGAGGCAGGTGATCCAGGGGTTCCTGTCACCCCTATATACCATAACCTATCCTCCCTGAGTGTTAGAGACAGAGTGAATCCATTCCTATATACTTGTAATTGAATCAACATACAATGGAGTTCTGTCACCAAGTGGAGAGATCTGCAATAACTTGTACTTTAAACAAAGACAAAGTTCAGAGATTGTCTGTTCCACCAAAAATGGGGTATCTCAGTCTAATGAGACTGACCAAAGAAAGGAGAAGACATAAATGACAAGGATCAGGAATGGAAGAAATGTCATCATTACAGTTCCCCAGCAAAGCTCAGGGAACATGTGTCTGGGAAGGAGGACTGTAGAGCTTGTGGCCAGGGAGGATGGAGTGAAGCTGTTACCTGGACACTACAGGAATGCTGCCATGTGTGTGTGAACTCACAGCAGCTGTGCTTGTCTGCACAAGACATGCACAGAATCGAGCCAGTCGCATCCAGTTCAGTCTAGAAGGGGCTCATGAGCACCCATTTGTGGCAGAGGAGCTATTGGCAGGTGATGGCAGCTGGAGAATGAAGAGTCAGTTTCCTTTAGTGGTTGTGGCCCCTGGTGTATAAACTGTGCTCCAGTGGGCGGCACCACACCCACGTGTATATGTGCAGCAGAAACTGGACTCGGGGTTATAAAAAAGAAGAGATATTAAGCTGGGATGAGGGATAGTGGAGTAGGAGTGGATCTGGGAAGAGTTAGGGAGAGTAGAAATAAATATCATCAAATTACACTGTGTGTATACATGATGTTACCATGGAATTAATACAAATATGGTTTTAAATAAATAAAAATTACAGGACCAGCATCATGAAGCTACTCAGGAGTTGAAATGACTATCATATAGAGACATGCTGGATTTTAAAAACACAATGTGAGGACTGTAAATGCTCCCCTACTAATTTCATATTGACCACATATTGAAGTCAGGATGCAGGGGGCTTATATGGCATCTCTATGGAACAGTGCTTGTCCAAGACCTTTGAACTTGGATGAATGCAGGCCTGGTGGAGTTCTTGCCAGGGGCCCCTCAGGTATGTGCATTATCAAACACTTACTTTGCTTAGTTAAATTCTCTTTGGCTTTCTACCAGGCTTAGCTGCATCCTAACAGATACAATACAAATGTAGAATCATCCTGTCCTTCCAAGATAATTCTTCTTTTTATCCATCAACTGGCCAAGGCCTTTTACTCATTCCAATACGTTAATAGTAATAGGCTCAGATCTGTACAAAGTGGTCCACACATGAGCAGATCAACCACTGTTTCCTGTGAATGCCACTGACGTCCAGGGTGTGGCATATGCTCCTTTCTCCAGGCCTCCCTGCCAACACTCTTACCTCAGCCTCTGCATGCTCCTCACCTTCTGTCTGGTACATTCCGTCCTCTCTTTCACTTGCCAGACTCCCTCTCATTATACAAGTTAACTGTTCCCCCTTCAGAGATGAATTCCCTGACCCATGATTTTGGTTATTTTGGGGAGGGTTATTTTTGTTTTTGTTTTGTCTTTGTCCTTCATCACACTTTGCCTTCTCTATGTGGCAGGGAGCTAATTATGTATCCTCCTCCGAAGGCTGTTTAATACCCCTCCCCCACTACATTATAAACATTACCTTCATTCAGGAGGCATGCATATGAGTTTCTCTCTTTTATCCCCAGGACCTGGTACAGTGATGAACACATAGTAGGTGTTTCGTCTGCCATCAGTGAAGGCATAGTGTGAAAGGAGGAGGGTGAAGAGAAGGTGAAGCCATGTGGTGAAGGATTCAGATAATTTGGTGTAAACAAAGCCCCTGGTGAGCAGTGGTGGACCCTTTATGGCCAGAAAGGAAGTAAGGATGAGAGTAGGTCCAATCCCCGTGGCTCCTCAGACCTCTCTAGATATAAATGAAAGTGGTCAGAGATGCAAACGGTAAAAGCTGCTGCTCAAAAGCATCCCTGAACTCTGCACAGTAAAAAATTTATTGAACGTTTTGTGTGCTGTTAGTGTCAACCTGGTTCTCAGGCTTAGTTTTACAGCCTGAGTAAAGACGAGAGAGACTGAGGTCCACTCTAGAGTGCTCGGCTCATTCTTCCCAAGGGCACGGTCACTTGTGCCAGTGCCTTGGTGCAAGTGCTCACTTAGGACCTACAGTATGTTATAGAATTCTGGGACAATTTGGAGGAGAGAGGTTCCGCTAATATATAATGACAAGAGATGTAAGGCAGGCTGTCCTAGGCAAGCCAAGGTATCTGTTACCCTGGTATTAGATCCTACCACCATTTGTGTGTTTTACAATAAAGCACATTTTAAAGTGAACTATGTGCTCAATTCATGAGCTAGAACATTATGCTGGAAGCCCTTTGTGGGGGGGGGCTCTCCCTAATTTCATTTTTATAGAAGGAAAGCTACTGCAGTAACACACAGGACCCAAGCCTGGAGAAGTCTAGAGCCTAAGGATGGCTGGAGCTGTCCACCGTGAAGGAACTTGAGGAGCCTGGGAAAAGAGAAAAATCACCATCTCTCTGAGAAGTAACAGGTTACCTCTTTCCTCCTCCATTTCTTTCCTCTCCTGTCTAAGAGGACCAGGAAGTCCACCTCTAGAGGAAATCTGGGGCAGAGCCCTATCATCCAGTCACCTCCATTTCCTAGCAGATGATTTTCACATAAGGCCGAGAGGGCAGTTCTTTACAAAACCAAAGATATACTGGAAAGGCAAATACAAGATCAAAGAAATGGAAGCCTTTGAGCATTGTAGAAAACCCAGTTTAGACTTGAAAAGACTTTAGTGGTAAAATGAAGGCTAGCCTTGTTTTATAGCTGAGAAAGGAGCAGGACTTGTCTGAGGTCATTCAGCTAAATACATGTCTCCAGCCTCCAAAACGTTATCCTTCCCCATTATTCATACACTGGTACTGACACACTTTCAGGGATCCTTGTATATATACACACACTTATATGTTTTCTTACTTGTTTTTAAAAATAGATTTTACTCTGCTGGAGAGATGGCTCAGGAGTTAAGAGCACTGAATGCTCTACCAGAGGTCCCAAGTTCAAATCCCAGCATATGGTGGCTCATAAGGATCTATGAAGGGGTCTGATCCCTCTTCTGGAATGCTAGTGTACAAGTGACTAAGCACTCATACATTAGATACATACATACATACATACATACATACATACATACATACATAGATTGGAATGAACTCTGCCTTTACCCTATGACCTAGAAATCTACCCCAAGAGAAATGCTGTGATGGGTAAAACAGTTTGTGCATGAGACTGCTCACACAGGCACAGCTGATGATGCAATAAAGGAATCCCATGAATGATAACAGCCCCGAGTGCCCACCTATATGGACAGATTGAATGAATGCTGACACATGCAGAGTCCAGTACTCACACAGACACAGAAATAGTGGAGAAGATCCTGTGTGTCTGACATGAAGGGATGTGAGTGAAAAGGGTAGGAGGAAGAATGTGAACCTTGTACTATCTTTAATTTTAAAAAGGAAGGGGAACACATACACACACTTATATTTTCAAAAAGAAATGAAATGAGACAAACTATAACAAAAAGGAGCTACACGTAGAAGAAAAAATATTATAGAGAGAGGCTTAGCATGGAAACCAGATCTGTCCAGATATACCAATTGTTTTATCATTAAAAGCATGTAAATGCATTGTAAAACTAAAAATGAAATTTAATAGTAAAGAAAGTAATCTATCCATGCCAAAACAATGTGAAATCTTGAAGTCCTTCCCATCACCGACCGACTGGGTCCTCCTCAGTCTGGATTCAAGGCTGTCCAACCTGCCCCAGACAGACACCCCTCCCCATCCACTCACACGTGAGCTGTTAATACCAGCTGGTTCCAATTTGTTTCTCTATCTAGGATGTCTCTTTGAGGATGGACTGCGCCTCTGATGGGTTTTGGAAACTGACTCTGTTCAATCCCTAAGGTGACCAGAACAACATCAGGTGATACTTCTGAACTAGAAGTTATGGAATAAAGTTTCATATTTACTCTGAAAAATTTAGGGAAGCTAACGTTCTTGGCTAATATATAAACGATATAACTTTAAAATGTTCTTGCATAATGCTGGGGATTGAACACAAGGTTTTTGGCATGCAAAGCGAACACATTGATCTAGATCTAAGACTTAAAAGTGTAGCTTTCTGGGTTTTTTTTTAAAGACAAAACAAAGCAATCCAATGCCCATGAATATAAAATAAATTAATGAAAAAATATTACCTCTAAATACAATAGGCTATTGTTTTGTCAATTCCTATGCTATGGCTTTGATAAAACATGGAAGGCATTCTGCTAAGTGAAGTGAGTCCATTCTAATAGAACACATACCATATTATTCCATCTTCATGTGGTACTTAGAGTAGTCAAATCATAGAGACAGAGTGTAGAATGGTGGTTGAGAAAGGGAAAAGCATGCAAAGTTATCAGTAGATGGATTTCATCTACCACATTTCAATTTTGCAAAATAAGAATGGTTCTGGAGGTGGATGCTGGTAGACTGCTTGTAACAATAAGCTTAAATTGTTAATGACACAACCTAGACTCTCCAGGGGAAAGAGGCTCAATGAGGGATTATCTACATTAGGTTGGCCTGCAGACATATCTATAAGGGATTGTCTTAATTAAGCTAATTGTTGTGGAAAGGCCCAGCCCACTCTGCGTGGCACCATTCTCTAGGCATGGTGTCATGTATTATATAAGAGTGAAGTGACCACAAGCAAACAACCAAGTGGGCATGTATGTATTCTTTCTCTCTGCTCTTGACTGTGGATGTGATGTGGCCAGCTTTCTCATGCTCCTGCTGTGACTTCTCTGCCTGAAACTGAGGTTAAATAAGCCCTTTTTCTCTGCATCCTGTTTGATCAGGTTGTTCTATCACAGCAACAAAAGTCAAACTCTGACACTGACCAGTATGAATGTATTCTATACTACTGAATTACACTTGAAATGGTTGAAATAATCAATCTGTATAATGTATATTTCACAACAGAAAAAAAAATAAACAAGGGAAGCCAGCTATTTGAGAATAACTTCTAAAGCTGACTCCCTTTATTGATGCAGTTTTAACCAAAGCCGACCTCTCTGCAGGGTCATTACTATCACCTGGGGGAAGAGACTTGGCTGTTTGCCTAGCACATGATACCCCACTCTCCTTTATCCAGGAATATTTGCAGCATTAACCTCCTACCCTTGGACTTCTCTGCATCCTGGGCTTTGAAGAACCAGAAGTTAGACACAAATTAACTAAAAAGGTTTGGTGTTGACCCATAGTGTTTCCATGTATGTTTTTGAGTAGACTTCTCTGTCCTGTCAAGTCTTCCCTTCCAGTCAAAGGGGGAAAAATGTTATTCACTGTGAGCTGATGATGAGAAACCCTTTGGGTTTCTTGAGAAATTTCTGCCTTTGATTCAGTTTTTAACCTGTCCTTTGTACCCTAGTGTGCTAGAAATGATAGTGAAATCCATCCATCAGAGGAGGGGAGGGTATGGAATGTTCTACACTTACAAGTCAAATGTTGTAAACCTAAAATTAGCCTAAAAATGAGCTGATCAAGTGCTCTGGAACTGGTTATTTACTCCCTGGGATATATTTGCTCACTCATGCTTGTTACTGCTCTATTCATAATAGCCAAGACATGGAGACAGCCTAGATGTCCTGGTGAACGGATAATGAACATTTATACAATGGACTATTAGTCAGCTGTAAAGAAGAATGGAATTCACAGGTAAATTGACAGAGCCGGAAATAATAATTTTGAGTAACGTAACCCAGACCCAGAAAGACAAGCAAATCCTGATCTTTTTCATATGTGGATCCTAGCTTTGAATTTTTAGATATGTGCATTTCGTTGTAATAACTACAAAAGGCAAGAAGCTAGTAAGGATCTGCTGTTGGGTTGGAAAGTTCAGGGAAAAGAGGAAGGAATGCAGGTGGTATAAAAGGCAAAAGGAGAATAATGGAACAGAAAGGGTTAAGTTGGGTGGGGGTGGAAGGACAGAGTAGAGAAGGGTATATGGGGAGGAGTAACTAATGTTAAAGACCTTTGAAAAAGCCATAAGGAAACCTACTATTGTAGATGATTCCTAAAATATGTGCATATATTAAAGTAGTTTAAATCAAGTTACCCTATAATGCAGAGGGACAGTGCCTCCTAGACAACATAGGCTTGTGGTGGTTTGATTAAAATGCTCCCCCATAAGCGCATAGGGAGGGGCACTTGTTACAGTAGGTGTGGTCTTGCTGGTTGAAGTCTGTCAGTGGGGGTGGGCTTTGAGGTTTCAGATGCTCAAGCCAGGCCCAGTGTCACTCTCCTTTCTTGCTGCCTGCTGAAACAGATGTAGAACTCTCAGCCCCTCTCCAGCACCATGTCTGCCTGCATGCTGCCATACTTCCTGCCATGATGATAATGGACTAAACCTCTGAACTCCAATTAAATACCTTCCCTTTTAAGAGTTTCCATGGTCATGGTGTCTCTTCACAGAAATAGAAACCTTTACTAAGACAAGATATCAAATAAAAATCTGAGTGCCAGGTATGGGATACCACTTTTCAAGCCATTGGTCAGTGAAGTCTCATAGACCACATTCCCCCAAATCATAGGCTATTGCTCTTGCCTGCCCCAGAACTTGACGGTAAGACCCTGTTGCTGAACACATTATATACTTGACTCATAGGACATGGAGAAAAGAGGAACAGCTATTAGAGTCTAGTCCCTGGATTCTGTTACTGATTGCATTGGAAACTTTTCATTTTTCTCTTGTCACTTACTTAGAGGATATCGACATATTGAAGTCTCAAATCTTAAAGGTAAGCAAATAGATGCTGAAGGAATGAGGGCATTAAAGATTGATTTAAAAAGAAGATAGAAACTCACAGTTCCACCTACAGTAGAATAGCTGGTATCAGATTAACCCTCCTGAAAAAAGTATCTTTAGATGTAGAATAAGTCCTGCATGCAGCCACCTGTACACATTCACACAAGCCAGATGCAGGAGGACCCTGGAGAACAGCTGAGACTGCCAGAACATGAGAGTTTGGGCCCAGAAAAATATTCACTGAGTGGAGACCTCTGGTCAGAGCCATGCATTTCCCTTAATGTATTTGATGCCAGACACTGCAAACATTAAGACCAGGTAGAAATCAGTAGCCCAGAGGCTGATAGTCTTCATAGGCTAGAGAGGCATACTTTTTGGGTCTGAGTTACCTCACTCAGGATGATATTTTCTAGTTCCATTCACTTGCCTTCAAGACTCAGGATGTCCTCGTTCTTAATAGCTGAATAGTATTCCATTGTGAAAATGAACCACGTTTTCTGTATCCATTCTTCTGTCTTGGGACATTTAGGTTGTTTCCAGCTTCTGGCTATCACAAATAAGGCCACTATGAACATAGTGAAACATGTACCCCTGTGGCATGGTGGGGGATATTTTGGGTATATTCCTAAGAGTGGTATAGCTGGATCTTCAGGTAGATCTATTTCCAATTTTCTGAGGAACCTCCAGACTGATTTCCAGAGTGGTTGTACCAGTTTGCAACCTCACAGCAATGGAGGCGTGTTCCTCTTTCTCCACAACCTCTCCTACATGTGTTGTCACCTGAGGTTTTGATCTTAGCCATTCTGATTGGTGTAAGGTAGAATCTCAGGGTCATTTTGATTTGCATTTCTCTGATCACTAAGGACTTTGAACATTTCTTTAGGTGCCTCTCAGCCATTTGAGATTCCTCAGTTGTGAATTCTCTGTTTAGTTCTATACCCCATTTTTTGTTTGGGTTGTTTGGTTTTTTGGTGATTAACCACTTGAGTTCTTTTATATATTTTGGATATTAGTCCTCTATTGGATGTGGGATTAGTGAAGATTTTTTTTTCCCTAATCTATAGGTTGCTGATTTGTCTTGTTGACTATGTCTTTTGCCTTACAGAAGATTTCCAGTTTCATGAGGTCTCATTTATCAATTCTTTTTTTGTTGTTGTTTGTTTTTGTTTTTTGAGACAGGGTTTCTCTGTGTAGCCCTGGCTGTCCTGGAACTCACTCCATAGATCAGGCTGGCCTCGAACTCAGAAATCCGCCTGCCTCTGCCTCCCAAGTGCTGGGATTAAAGGCATGTGCCACCATTGCCCAGCTCAATTCTTGATCTTAGAACATGAGCCATTGGAGTTCTGTTTAGGAAATTTCTCCCTGTGCCAATAAGTTAGTACAGAATACCCAAGATACAATCCAGAGAACTAAAAAAGCTGAAGTACACAAGTGAGGATGCCTCATTTGGCAGAGAGAAGAAAGCAATCACAAGTGGGGAGGGAGGGAGGTACCTGGAGGGAAAGTGGATGGGGGAGGGGAGAGTTGGAGGAGAGAGGGGAACCTGATCTGATATTGGGTGAGGAAAAAGGAGAGCCCTGAGAGCCAGCAGAAAGATGGAAACAGGCAATCTCAAGAAATAGGAGGTTGGGGGACCCTCCAGAATGCACCAGAGATCTAAGAGGTAAGAGACTCTCAGGAATCAAAGGGAGGGACCTTAGATGAAATGCCTAACAGTAGGGAGAGGAAACTTACAGAGCCCACCTCCAGCAGGAAGACAGGGCATCAAGTGAGGGATGGGGTTGCCATCCCACAGTCACATCTCTGACCCTTAATTGTTCCTGTCCGAAAGATTTACAGGGATGGAAATGGAGAGGAGCCTGAGGGAAAGAAGGTACAGTGACAGGCCCAAAGTGGGATCCAGCTCAAGGGGAGGTCTCAAGGCATGATACTATTACTGAGGCTATGGAACACTCACAAAAAGGGACCTAGCATGACTGTCCTCTGAAACACCCAACAAGCAACTGAAAGAGTCAGATGCAGATATTTTGCACCCAACCAATGGACAGAAGCAGCTGACCCCTGTTGTTAAATTAGGGAAGGCAGAAAGAAGCTGAGGAGAAGGGCGATCCTGTAGGAGAACCAGCAGTTGCAATTAATCTGGACCCCCGAGATCTCTCAAACACTGGACCACCAAACAGACAGCATACACCAGCTGATCGGAGGCCCCCAACACACATACAGTAGAGGACTTCACAGTTCAAGGAATGATTTGTAGAGCTGTGACTCTGCCCAGAGATGGGACTCTCTGATGCAGTGTCCCCAAAGGACACATGTAAAAGGACAACACATGGCCTTGGTTCCAGGATCTCTGGAGGGCAAGGCTGTGTGACAGGTATTCCTTGCTGGGCATCAGCTCATCCTCAACTGCCCAGGGCTCTGAGGCACTTGGAGGTCAAGTGCAGGTTTCCTTGCAGGGTATGGATCTTGGCAAGCTTATTTTTTACTGACTCCAGCTATCCTGGCCTTCCATTTTTCAAGTCAGTGTTGAATCCCTAAGAGCTCATTAGTAGTTCTGAGCACATATTAGGGTGCAGAAAGCCTTTGTGTTGCTGATTGAGGAGGCAGCATACATTTTAAACTTGATTATTAAGGAATAAATCCAGCCTTTGTAGAAGAATCCATCTCTTTCTGTGTTTAACGAAAAACAAGAAGGCCTTCAGGTGACTTGCCACCTGTTGTAGGCCAGGTGGCCTCACTCTGTGAGGGCAGCTGCTTCTACTAACAGGGCACTTGTCACCAGGGGCCCAGAGTCTCTGAGCGTGGGAGTGATGTAGGAGTCATGAATGCACAACAACAACACTTAGTTTCAGATGTCTGCAAGACTGTTAGACCAAGGTCTTGGGAGGCTCGGCTTCACCATATGCCAGCTCCGTGGCCTCCGGCATGTTGCTTCATCTCTCTTAAGTCTGAGTTTCCTCGTTTGAAAATGGATGATAACAGTATCTATCCCTCAGGGCTATGGCAGGGATGAAAGAGCTAATGTGTGCCAGACTCAGGACATAAGTCATACTCAGTAAATGATACCTATTGTTACTATTATTTAGGATCTACTTTCTCAGCTTTCAGATTGTTTTTTATCCTCCAGTGTTTCCACTGAGAGAGAAAATAAAAACGGAAGCCAGGGAGACTGAATTGAACATTGTAATAGCTAACCTTTGGGAGATTTAAAATGGTCCAGGCACTAGTGGGTGGTATTGACATGTTTTAGCTCAATTAATCTTCACAACAACAATCAGCCAGGTGGTACCGTGAACCCTACTTTTCAAAGGGGTGTCTGATGCCAATAAAAGTAAAACAACTAAGCTTGGGTGTGGATTGAGTAAAGAAAGGCTGCTTGGTGAGCTGGGGGGAGATGAGGTGGAAGAGGTGGGGGATCACAGTGGGAAGAACAGGAAGTATTCCGAGGCTCTGTGGGCTATGCAGTCTTTCCTTTCATGCTCTTTAGGGGACAAAATTAAGACTGAGAATCCTCTTTAATGAGCTGCCTCATGCTTCTTTGAAGACCACATAGGCTCAGAGGGCACGCTTAGGCAGGAGGAATGCACTTTCACCAGAACTGTAAGCTGGTATTCTACAATAGCAAAGACTCCCATTAGACCCAACCACAGCCCATGACCTCAGCGCATTAAGTACAGTACCCTGTAGGTCCAACGTCCTCAAAGGGGACAAGAGGCTACTAAGGCCTCCAGACTCTGGGCTATGCTTAGCCTCAGTAGTCCGCCCCCAAGTTTCTCCCAGGGCTCAGCTCCTTTGTATTCTTTCATTTTTGTCCTCTCTATAATAATGAACGTGTGACTCAGAGGTTTAATGAGTTACCAGGAGAAGTTAACCAGGAGGGAAGCCCATCAAGGAAACTCATAATTAAAGTTGCAAATGGACAGAGGAATACAATCACTGTGTGAGCTGGGGGACTCGGGGATGACTCAAGAGTTAGTCTGGTTAGAGGAGGGCCTCCGAGACTTCATGTATTGTGGAGGAAGATATGGAAACTGAAGAACAATTCTGGACGCCTTCTATAGTCAAAAGAGATGGGTCTTCTGGGCCTTTTTTCCCGCTCTTAAATGAGACAGAGCAGTAGCCAGGAGTCCCTTCCCACAGAAGCTGAGCAACAGTGAAAGCAGATTTCACCAGGGGAGTCATTACCACCCAGTTGCTAGCACCACCAGACTCAACTGCCAATTACTTCCCGGTTTACTCACGGGTCCTGTGGGAAATGGTCACAGACAGGAGAAGGTGAACAGCAGAAGCACCCACTGGGCTTCTGCCCTTTATCCCCAAATCAGAATATTTTGTACCTGCTGAAGCCTAGCTATAAAAGACTATGGAAGCCTGTTATACTGCCTTTAGAGAAAGGAGACAGGGCTGTGGCAGATGACATGGTCCCCATGCCCACCTGAGACCCACTGTCTATTTTGTGTCCCTCGGGATCAGTAATGCAATGGTCCAGGAGACTGTAAATTCTTAGAAGAAACTCAGGCTAACCTAACACTGTTTTCGGAAACAGCGGCCACAGAAAGTGCATTCTGCCTATGAATCCATCCCAGGATTTTTGCCCTGATGAAGCATGCCAATAGAACAGTCCTACAAAATAATCGCAAATATCAGATGATCCAAACAGCATGACTCACTGTCTTGTCCCCATATGGTATGGTGTGAATATGAAATGTCCCTTCCAGCTCATGCGCTGGAGCCTAGGCCCCTGGGGGGGGGGGAGTGGTATTATTTGGGGAGGTTCTAGAAATGCTAAGGGGCGGAACTTTGCTGAGGAAGTATGTCACTGGGAGAGAGTATTTAGGAGTGACATCCCTGTGGCCCTTCCTGTTGCAATGAGGGGAAGAAGCCCCTCCTCCACGTGCACCCAATACCACGATGCTCTGCATGGGGTCAAGCACCCATGTGCCAAGCCCTCTGAACCTGTGGCTGTTAGTCAACCCTTTTCCCTTGAAATTGTTCTTTCAGGTAATTTGGTGACAGTGATACAGAAGCCTGACTAATATGCCAAAGAGTTATGATTCCTGAAGGGCAGGGGGGCTGGGGGGGGGGGCTAGGGGGTGGCTAAGGCCTCCCAGCCCTCCCATAAGAATGCAAAAGCAACCATTTTAGCAACAGAGAGAAAAAGAAATGACCCCAAACTATTTCCACTAATGAAAATAAAGGACATCTGAGGAGCTGGGGATGGCTCTGTGGTCCAAAATACTCAATATTCTTGCACAAGTTCAGTTCAGTTCAGTGGAGTTCAGTTGCTAGCACCAGCATTGGGAGGACCACAGCCACCTGCTACTCTAGCTCCAGGGGCTCTGATGACACCTTCTGGCCACTGAGGGCACCTATACACATGTGCACAAACCCATACACAGATAGATAGATAGATAGATAGATAGATAGATAGATAGATAGATAGATAGATACATACATACATACATACATACATACATACATACATAGATGTATATACATGCAAATCAAAATGTTTCTAAATAAGAAAGGAGATATGAGCCCATGGACCTTTAATTTACACATGGAATCTGAAATTCACTTTTAAATTTTGTTTAAGTATTTTGGTGGTTTAAATGAGAATGCCCCCCTCCCAGGGCCTCATACATTTCAATGTTTGGTTACCCAGTTGGTGGACTGTTTAGGAAGGATCCTCCAACAGCCTTGTTGGGGGAGGTGTGTCACTGAAGGTAAGCCTTGAAGCTCAGGTCTGTCTGTCTGTCTATCTGTGTCTCTGTCTCTGTCTCCCTCTTCCACCCTGCCTCCTGCTTATGAATCAGATGTAAGCTTTCAGCTATGGCTCCAGTACCATGCCTGCCTGCTTGCTGCCATGCTCCCCACCATGATGGCCATGGACTTATCCTCTGAAATTGTTAGCAAATCCTTTTATAAGTTGCCTTGGTCATGGTGTCTGCTCACAGCAATAGAAAAGTAACTGAGACAAGTATGTATGGGTTTGGACCAGCTTAGAAATAAATTACTGAGGCTAAAGAGAAGCAACTGGAAGGTTCTCCAACTTTGGTTTCTTGTGATTCTACATAAATTCTTCCTACTCATTCCTCTATGTTCAGAGCAGATGGGGAGAAAATTGCTTGTGTCTAAAAGGTCTTTGGGAGAATAAATTTATTTATTTTTTATTTTAATCAAACTATATGCCTGTTTTGTAAAATAAGTATCCATAAATACACATTTGGAAGTGATACAAATATATGAAATGAACTATTTTACCATAGACAACTGATTTTTTTCCTCTCGACTCAGTAATATTGTTATATTTTGCCATACTTCCTGAAACCTACCTCCCACCAGTCTGAAAGCCTATACACAAAGGCTAAAAGAAGCACTGTAAGGCCACAAAAACAAAGGCTGGCCAGAATGATCTTTATGTCAACAATTAGATGTTCATTTTACCAAATGAAGTAGAATAAAAAAGCACAATCATTACAATATTAATACTGATCCAATCTCTAGGCAGTTTTTAGTTCCCTAAGACACTGCTAAACAAGGAGGTATGAGTTTCTCATTAATCATTGTCAATAAACATAAAACATATTTAGCATGGTCCAGTCTGATGTAGCAGAGCCAAACCACTTAGGGTCAGATCTTGGTTCCCACATAAATAGCTTAGGCATGTGAATAGACCTCTCTGAGCCAACCTCCTCCTTAGCCTTCCAGTTAATCCAGAGGCATCTGGAAGAGCTCTGTGCGCCAAGGACATACTGGACAGAAGGAAGAAAAGTTCACACTGCAATGAAGCCCATTGTCTAGACTGGACACAGAGCAAAGACTTGAAGCACTGGAGGAGGAAAAGGAGGAGGAGGCGGGGGGGGGAGGAGGAGGAGGAGGAGGAGGAGGAGGAGGAGGAGGAGGAGGAGGAGGAGGAAGAGGAGGAGGTGGTAGAGGAGGAAGAAGAGTCCAGAAGGTTTTGTTTGTGGTCCAAGTCTATTCTTAGCCAAGGGATAAGATACCTAAAAGGTTATTTACCATCCAGACAATCCTCCCCAGTTTAGCCAGTTCGCAGTCTGAATCACTCACTGAGTCAGGGCAGGACATGGTGCCAATGCCTGTCCTTGAGCAATTCAGGTACCTGAGTCACAGCCTATTTTAAAAAGACAAACTGATCTACATCTGGCATTGCCAGGGCGAGCTAATTCCCCCACATGCAATCTACTACAGGTGACTCTTCTTTACTCATTGAGATTGCAGAACTGGATTTAGCTGGCTGTGGAGGGGCAGCACAGAGCAGCAGAAGTAGCACAGAGCAGCAGAAGTGGCACAGAGGGACTCCCAGCCACCAGTTACCTGCCCTGAGACCTTGAAAGTGACTTAAACTTTCTGATCATATCATTTGTTAATAAAAAGGGCAGCATAAATGACTCCTGCTTTGAGGGGGACTCAGAGCAGGCTGACCCTGCAGAGGGTCCAGACCCTGCCATTTCTCTGCATGGCCAGGAACAACCTGAGGCAAAGGCAACTGCATGAGCAAAGGCTGTGCTGGCTAAAGGTGTTGGGGGGCAGTGGCTGGAGATAGTCCACGTGGAGAATTTCAAGGCATACCCCTAGGGCTCTGGAGCAAGGCCTGTAGGTTCTTCGGCACAGAATAACAAATCACTAAAAGAGCTTCTGGTGGCTTCTGGGCCACCTTGTGGACTCTGGCCATGGGATAGCATGTGACTAAATGGACAGAACTACAAAACTTTTAATGTAATATTTTTGTTAGTTATGGGAGTATTTTTTACCCTCCCCACAACTCTTTCCCCCAACTCCTCCCAGTTCTACTTTGCTACCTCTTTCCTATGACATGGCCCCTCTGTAAAACCCACCAAGGCCAGTTTGTATTGCCCATATATTCATGGATATAGGTATCAACCACTAGAGCAGGCTCTCAACCTTCCTAATGCTGTAACCCTTTAAAACAGTCCCTCATGTAGCAGTGACCCCCAACCATAAAATTATTTTTGTTACTTCATAATTATAACTTTCCTAATGTGATGAAGTATAATATAAATATCTGTGCTTTCTAATGGTCCAAGTCAACCCTTATGAAAGGGTCATTTAATACCCCCACAAAGGGATCATGATACACAGGTTGAGAACATATCAACGACACTAGAGTAGACTTGATCTACTAGGGGCCAAACACTTGAAGCAGAGCTGCAAATGCGGAGCTAAGTGCACCCACAAAATCATAATGCTGGGGGGTCCACAACAAGCCATCGTAAAGCAAAAGCTGTACACTCCAGGCTTCCCACAAGTGAAGCCTTCAGGGCTGAAGACATGATTGGAAAGAAAAGGCAGCCAAGGTCTACTCTACCATGCCGCTCCCTGATGTTACAGCAACCCTTCTTACTCAGATCACAACTGTGACCTCACTGGGGAATTTCCCATGCTCAACTGATAAAGGAGGGGAATGCCTCAGAATAGGTGTGCAGATATGTCAGCTGGCTGGGTGGGTGTGAACTGAAAATGGACAGCCAGTATCATGCATGATCCTCACTGTATGTGGAAAGTGGCCCATAGCAAGGTTATTACTACAGATTCGTGGGCAGTGGAAAAAGGCTTGTCTGGTGGCTTTGGCACAAGCAAGTCTGCAAAGAGTTGTATTTCAGGCCTTTGGGCCCAAAGTCTGAGGGCCTCAATATTGTGCACATGTCCCTACTAATGGACTCTAACTGTGGAGGAAGAATGAATAACCACATAAAAACTGGACAGCTGTCCATCAACTCTGTCCTTGGGCATATGGTGCTGATGCAGTGGGTTCATGAATGGAGCAGTCAGGGTTCTGGAAGAGGCCATGGCAGGTTTCCACCTTCTTAGGTAACTCAGCTCCTGCAGCTGCTGCTGGTACAAGTTTGACCTGCCAGTCTTTGATCTAGCACCAGTCTTCAGTGAGACCAAGCACCTTGATGCCTTCCATTTAAGTCTCTGGCAACAGCTATGCAGGAGTTCTAACTTGCCTTGTGCACAGTGTGGCAATTCTCAATTCACCAACCTATTTGGAAACTCCAACTGGCCCACATGGAAAAGCCTGAAACAACATGAAGACAGAAAAATCTGTCCCATTCCCCACTGTGCCAGCTCTAACCACCATTAGACTGTGGCTTCAGGAGAGATCCTGGGTTGGGATCACTTCATTGGGTCCCTTCCTGACTTTCTAACCATCAGAAACTATGACAGATAATCACCATGCAGAAAATATTGCCTGGCTACTACCATGCACAAGCACAGGAAGATGGGATGTTGTAGCAGACCTGGACAAAACCCACAATCTGGGTCCAGCCCAGCCCAGGGCAGCTAAATCTTGGATAATCTGCTTGCGAGATACAAAAGAGGAGGTAGAGGAAGAAACAGAGAGCAGTTGCAGGACTGTAGAGGACTATAACTGTGTAAGGCTGTTGTTACACAGTATCTGACAATGACCAACATAGGGGAATCAGGAATATCTATTCCCAAAGATGAGATAGTTCATCATTTTAATCCAGGTGGTGCTGTGACAATTAATCATGAAAAACAGTGCTGGGCACACTGGTGCATGCCTTTAATCCCAGCACTTGGGAGGCAAAGAGAGGTGAATCTCTGTGACCTCAGGGCCAGCCTGGTCTACACGGTGACTTCCAGGACAGCTAGAGCTACATAGTGAGACCTTGTTTCAAAGGCAGGATGAAAATATGCTCCCCTTTTTGAGTCTCTGAGAGTCCGAGAGTCTATAACAAATGATGCTCCAGGTTTTCCATACCTAGCACCTAGAACAAAATGTTGACAAATTCCTGACCACCTCAGAAAAGGCAACAATGCACAGATGGAAAATACCAGAAAGCAGGAGCTGGAACTGGTAGCTCTATAAGTATAAAATTAATTTTATAAGAGATCAGGGACTTCCACCAATAAAGTGTTTATTGACACAGTCAAGCAGGAGATTCTTTTAAAAAAAAAAAGAAGTGTCAAGAGATTCATTTAAGCCAGTATTACAGGAATCTACACTTCAGTCCAAGTGAAAAGGACAATAAATAACTACCCATGAACATGGACACTCAGGACAAAGTGAGGAGCTGTAAAGAGCAGAAACGGAGCCCAGTTTCCTCAATCAAACCCAATCTCAAACTGTGGCATATCTAGTTTGGCTTAAAGGGCTTACCTTTCCTGGGCCAGTGGGTTAAAAAGCATTCATACCACATACAAAATAATCACTACTTGCTGTCTTTTTAAAATTGAATATAAGTTGATTAGAAAAAAATTACTGGAAAGATAGCTCAGTGGCAGATCACTTGCCTAGCTAGGATTCATGATGCCAAAGTACAATTCCAGCAACACACACATATACACACATGCATGCATATACACATATAGTCATACAAAAATGCACACACACGTGTGCAAGTGTGCATACACAGAAACATACATATATACATACACAGACAGCTATACATTCACAAACATATGTGTGCACATTCAGACACTACATGCACAGACATGTACACACACACACATATATATACACATATATACATACATACATACATATACACACATGCCTGTGTACACACATAGACATACATGCACATGTGCCCTTGTACATGCAGAGACATACACACACCTAAGCCTGTGCACACATATATGTATAAATACACACAAAGAAAGGGGAAATTTCACGGCAGCTATTCCACAGTTCATATTTATTTTTGACATTACTTCCCCACACACTCATTTGTGACCTCAGTCACCTTCCCTGGGCTCCACTAGACTCTGAGAACATGAACTTTATTTTGCAAGCTTTGATGGCTTAAAAAAAAAAGCAAAGGAGACTGCATGGCTTTGGTAATACTGACTTGTCTGACTTGGTTTCTATGTTCAAATTCAACTCACTACACTAACCAAAGCAGCAAAGGAGGGAAACATCAGAGCCTCTTAGGATCTCTCTCTCTCTCTCTCTCTCTCTCACACACACACACACACACACACACACACACACACACACAATGAGAGAGTTCCAAACTCAAGGCAAGCATTTTATTATCACTACCCTAAAATGCTGAGGCACATACCTGCATCACCAAAGGGCTTTGGAATGCCAGCAACATTAACAATAGCAATGTCTGGGGAGCCAGCCCTGTGCATTTTTGGGTCTTGTTTAGCAGCATTGCTGGTGTTCACTAAATAGATACTAGAGATACCCTTCCTTCATCCTGAATTACCTCAGCCACAAATTCCCCAAAGAGACAAGGTCACAGCCACCCCCAGTTAGTAGCTATGGCATTGTTGTAGAATCATTTTCCTAAGGATGGAAGGGAAGGAAGAACCTCTGGGGCTTGAGGAGATAATGAATAGAACTTGCTTACACCCAGCATGGCCTCACTCTGTTTCCTCTACCTTACAGATTAGTGTCCATAAGACAATGTTCACAGGCATATTGACATTCATAATGTAACTCCAGAGCCTCTGAAAAGTCTACCACTGACCCTTAAAAGAACATTAAAATGCAGATGAGCAAAAATACTGTTCTGTGGATTGAGTTGTGTCCACTAGTAAAGTTCTGTTGAGAATGAGGTGTGGTATTGCATGTCTGTAATGCTAACACTTAGGAGACTGAGACAGGAGGATTATGCATTCTAACCAGCCAGTGCTACATGGCAACATAGTGAGACCCTGTCTCAATATCAAAGCAAAATAAATACTGAAATGTGTTGAGATCCTAGCTGCTCCCCACCACAAAGAGCTATAGAATGTGACCTTGCTTGGCAGGCATTTATGGATGCATGCAGCGGGACTATCCTGAGAGTCCAGGAAAGGTACATTGAAGGGGTAGTGCATAATGGATGAACACCAAAAATAAATAGGAATTAATTAGC
The DNA here is from genome assembly GCF_000001635.26 of Mus musculus. NCBI lineage: Eukaryota > Metazoa > Chordata > Mammalia > Rodentia > Muridae > Mus > Mus musculus. The sequence goes on along the minus strand of NC_000070.6, from coordinate 119,781,725 downwards.
CAAGGGGGTAAATGTGTGTGTGAATGGGACATTCCATGTACCAAATCAGGCATTTTGGTTATTGACATCTTCATATCCCCACAGGATTTGTCCCAGACAAATCTTAAATAAATAGTTACTAAATTTTATTTTCAAAGATGTGTTGAGTATGCTTAAGCACTGGGTCACTAAGAAGGCTCTTCCCAAATCATTGCTATGATTTTAGAAATTACTTTTAATTATAAGCATACAAATAAACATTGAAATATGATTTAACCCAAGCCTCCAAGTGCTCAAGGCAACAAAGACAAGCAAGGATTTTCCAGGTGAAGAACATGTTCCCAGCAAGGCAGAAATCACCTTTTAGAGGAAATTCATAGGAGCTGCACATCGCATGGTGTACTCTGAAGATGGATGAAATTTGGTTCTGGAGGAGGTTCTTGACAAGGGTCAAGGAAGTTGGGTATAACATTTTCATTCAGATCACCGTAGTACTTGTAGCACATGTAAGATCTACACTGGTCAATGGCCATGGAGAGATCCGCTGCTGAATGAAATCAGATCCATCTGCAAGCTGATGGACCAGCAAGGCCATGCTTGGAGATCAAGGACCCTGCTATGGGCTTCGTGTGGAAGGAAGCACACCCAGTCGGCACTCATCCAAGGGCAGGCCATTCTTAGGCCAGAGGAGGAACAACTCGTACCAAACTCAGAAAGTTATTTCAAGGCTAGTGAATTCAGCCACCTGATTGATTTCCCCTTTGATCTGCCTCTAGATCAGCCGTGCTCACTTTCCATCTGTGATGACAGCTAGAACCCACTGAGACAGATGGATAGGAGTAAAGTGTAATTGGGAGTTGGCTTTTCCTCCTGTAGCCCTTTCATCCAGAGATCTCCTGCACACTGACTGTAGTTCATTAACTGCCTCCTCCTCCTCAAGGCACATTACTCTCCTCCCTAGATAAAGTCGACTAAGGCTTAGAAAGGATAAGCAAGAGAAGGAGCCCAACCTGGAACCCCAGTGCCCCTGAGATGAGGTCTAAGGGACTGGGCTAGCTTACTCCAGACTGTTTCTTAGGAGCCATGGCCAGCTCACTGAACGCCAACCCTTTCTGAGTTTGGCTCAAACTAACCACACCTGAGGTATTACTACCTCACACTCCTTTTTCTTTCTTCCTTTTCTTCTTTTTATTTTTGCTAAGTTATTATGTCATTTTTATCCTTTGCTATCTGTAAAGTATGCTATTTTTTAGAAGTATAGTACAGTATTTATTGGCAAGTATATCCTTTGAAATAGCAAGTCAGATCATAACTAAAGCATTTTCTCATGGTAATTCGAAGCTACTATTGCAGAAATAGAATCATTGCATATGTGATTATCTAAAGGAGATTATGGTCATAGGGGCTGCTCATTCAATATGACTGGTGCCTTTACAAACTGGAAACTGGAACGCAGACATGAACACAGTGAGACTACCAAAGGAAGAGAGGAATCAGGCTGCTGCAAGCCAAGGAATTACCAGAAGCCAAGAGAGTTAGTGCCTGCCAAGAAAACAAGGCTCTGCTGAGACCTTGATTGTGGGCTTCTGGCCTGTTACAGCCGTAAAACAATAAGTTTCTGTCATCCTAAACCACCTAGTTTGTGCTACTTTGGAAGCCTTGGGAAACCAAAAGTCAGCCTGTCTGCAAGGCTACCAACTTTCAAACCTTCACCATTCCCCCAGCCTGCCTGCATAGAACCTAAGAAATCAGAAAGTGAGCTGAAGAGGAAGCTGGGCATCTGGCATATTGTTCTATAGTGGAAGGGGGAGGGGATAGCAGGGGGGGAGGGGAGGGATGGATACTTTGGCGGGAAGCTCAGGTCAGGCCTTGGCAGGGAAGTACAGGAAGGGACAGGATGAGACTCATGGCCTTCTGTGGTCCTTCCGGCTCCTTGATGCAAAGGCCCCCACTTGTCTTTCTGTGTGAGCCCCTGGGTTGCTGCCACCTCCAAATGGACTCAGCCATGGGGGAGAGGGATGTGGCTCCCAATTCTCTACCTCCCAGTTTTCCTGCCTTCCCGAGGACAGATGAAGAAGCAGATGTAGGCTGGGAGGAAAGCATCCAGCTGCAGTGGCATTTCCTGCTGAGCTTTGAGTGACATGGTGGGGGGGTGCATTCAGGAAATGATGGCTGCATCCCACCAGAGATCACAAACTCATCCATCTGAACATTTGCAGAAAATAAAAAAATAAAAATAAAAATAAAAAATGGAGGTTTCTGGTGTATGGCAGCCATTCAGAACCTGCTAAGTATGGGGCTCTGGTAAGAGAGGACTGGATGCTGTTGATATCTCAAAGCACAAGTGTCACACTCCACATCTCCCACCACTGCCCACCCAAGGGTAAATGATTCTGGCTGTGTGGGTCCTGTCCCATTCCTCTACCTGTTCCATTTCCCCAGCCTGCCTCAGTGGACACTTCTAGCCTACAGCCAGACTCTGGCAGTCTGGGAGGACTGTAGGGTCACTAGAAACAAAGGTGACTTCACAGCATACCATCAGTGGACAACGCTACCAAATCAAAGAATGGAAGATACCTCTTAGAATCCCATCTTTTAGCACTTTTTATCCCTGGATCTTCGCAGTGAGGCCCAAGTCTGTACGTTTAATCTCCACTGGGTCTGTTATAAGATTACAGGTTTACAACCAAGTTAGCGCTTCCCTTACTGATAAGACTGTGGTTCCTAATCCTTGTAGATGTCATGTTGTGAACTATGACCCATCCTACCAGGAGGGGCTCACCACAGTAGCACAGGGGACTGAAGGCACTAGGTCTGTGCTGAGGCGCTAACATTTGACTGTGTCTTCATGTACTTTTAAAGATCCAATTAATGCTAAACAAGGCTCTAAGAATCTACAACCTTATAAGGATGAAGAGCCCAGAGTTGTTCTTGCATGGAGCAAAGACCACTTGAGGACACAGTGGAAGGCAGATGTTCTGCAAAGAAGCAGAAGTCAGGAAGGCATACTCTCTGCCCCATGCCATGTCCCTGTCTCCACAGTCCTTTCAACCTTCACACCATGGCTCTCAGGGCTAGCAGCAGCTATTCCTGGAAGCTTGTTAGGAATACAAATGATCAGCTGCCCATCCCTGTACTCTGAGGCTGCTGCCAAAGTGTTCAGGTGACTCCCAGGTAGACAGGAGTTTGAGGATCACTTGTTACACTCTGGAGTCCATCTGACACAGTCAAGTTCTCTCACTGACTTAGTGTCTCAGTAAGAGAACTTGAGGCATGAAAAACAAAGGAAGCTGTGTTTTCTCATGTATATTTTTCTCAAATATGTGTGTGTGTGTGTGTGTGTGTGTATACATATATACACTTCTCACTGGGTCATCTTTCTGGAACTCGATTTTACACACTGCCAAAGGTAGAAAAAGAAAAGAGAAGATGTAGAAGGCAGAATTCCATTTCTCATCAGCCAACTGTAATACAAGGAAGCCTCATTTCCAGGAACTGCCAGACAGGAGCTAAGTGGTACAATAAGCCATCATGATTTTCTAACACAGTCCTGTCAGTGAGGAACAAAGCCTGGAGCCACAAGTCTGTTATTCCAGTCTTCAGGAGGCTGAAGCAGCAGGATTATGAGTTCAAGGTCAGCCTGGGCTACACAGCAAAGACTCCCTGAAGAACAAGAGAGAGAGAGAGAGAGAGAAGAAGAAGAAGAAGAAGGAGGAGGAGGAGGAGGAGGAGGAGGAGGAGGAGGAGGAGGAGGAGGAGGAGGAAGAAGAAAGAAGAAACGGACACACGCTTGGGCATACACACACACACACACACACACACACAAAGGCGGGGGGTGGGGTGAGGCGAGTGTGAGGAGGATCCCCAGAACCCAGGTAAAAGTCTGGCAAACATGGCAACTGGCTGAAACCCCAACACTTATGAGGCAGAAGTGATAGCTCCCTTGAACAAGATGGCCTCCTAGGCTAGTCATAGTCAGTGAGTAATGCATGTGGGAAGACCCTGCCTCAGAAAACGAAGTAGAAAGCAATAGTGGAAGACACCCAATGTCAACTTCTGGTCTCCACACACATTCATGTGCGCTCACACCGCTGTACCCAAATCCCTGGGGATACACACTCACACACACACACACACACACACACACACACACACACAAATATAAAAAGAGAAAAGCAGTCTATAAATGACTCTGAGAGGAACTCTGCTTCTGGGTTTCATGGTCCTACCAGTACTCAAATCAGAGGAAAGCCGTTGCATGCAGCCAGAGACCACATGGAACACAGAGTACTTGCACAGCACCTGGCTATAGAACTTATCCTCAGCTGTAATATATTTTTAAAGTTTAATCACCATCATCTTGGAAGGTTCCCAAAATGCATACTTCTTGTAAGCCCTGGCTTTGACTCAGCACTGTCAAACCCCTCCCGGAAATGCCCCAAGGGCTCAGGTCCAGTGCTTCTCCTCCAGGGCCCTGAAGTCCCCCAGGGAGCTTCTAAAGATGAAAAGTGTCTTCCTGCTTCCATTGGACACTTGCATGGCAAGCCCCATGAAAGTACGTAAAGGTGACACTCTGTAAAAGCATGGGCTGGGAATGGGGCTTGTCTCAAGGGTTAAGAGCATTTGCTCCTCTTCCAAAGGACCCAAGTTCGCTTCCTAGCATCTCACAACCTCCTGTAACTCCAGCTGCAGGGATCGATGTCCTCTTTTGGCCCCTGCAGGCATCTACATGCACACTCCCTAAAACTGTAAAGGAGGGCAAGTAGGTGCATCTTGAAAGGTATCAAATGTTTTCTTCTTGCAATGAGGAAGTGGTAGGTGATCAGAAGATGCACAGCTGGGAGCATGTTTATCCTACAGCATCAATGTCTCTCTCCCACTTCTGAAAGTGAGACCTTATTGGTCATTCATGTGAAGGGGGCTAGGAAGGCACATGCCAACCTATGAAACAACTGCCAGGAAAATCTAGGGAAGGAAAATACCAAAGGAAACAGAAGTAAAAGCATCCTTCTTCCTGCTTCTTTTTTTTCTTAAATAAAAGCAGTTTCAGGACATTGATAGACCTAAATCCTTCATTCATCTTCTCCTTAGTTGGAAGCTCCTGATGTCTGAAAACCATGAAAGTCAGTCTTTGCTCTTTTTAATAGACAGCTACAAGGGTAAAGTCAACAAAGGAAAGTCTGGTAGTCTTGGCCACAAAGGAGAGAAATTTATATAACACTTTAGGCTTTATCTTACATGACCAACCCATCAAGAAACTGGGAACCTGTAATTTATCTATCCAGTGAATAGAAAATTGATTAGCAGGTCAGAATAAATGTCAGCTTGGGAGGAAATGATAAATGTAGTTCCATTGGGTCAGTTCCTATCCATGCTACTTAACATTCTCATTAATTACTTGCTGATACAATGGGTAATAGAATTAGAGGTATATCATTAAACTTGCCAATTAAAACCTAGTGAAAACACAAATAGGTCTTAATGAGTTGAAAGATGGGAAGGCATTACTTGCTATTCTCAGAGCTCTGCCTGGTATGGAGCTGGCACTCCATGAATGTTGGTAGAATGGTATAAATGCCAATAAAACAAAAGCTCAGTGTGGTTTCCCAATGGAGGGAAAGGAAACCCTCTACAACAGTGTTAATTGGTGCCTATGATGGGCTTAAAGCCTCAGATGACAGCTGTGCAGCCATGACGGGCAAACAACAAGGATGCCTAGATACTTACAGTGCTCACAAAGCACATCACTGCATGCGAAAGCATTGCCAGGATCATACTCAGTTTCAAGCACGATCCATACATTAGCTTTCTTTTTTCTAAAGCATAGACACACACACACACACACACACACACACACACTTTTTTTTTCTGGAAGGAAGGAAGGGGACAGGGGACCAAGTACAGCTGGGTGGGAACAAATAAGAAATAGCCTTGTTCAGCCTCACCTCTAGAAGCACAAGCTGTGCCTTCTCAGTGGCTGGCCCCAGGCAGGGCAGGACATATGCCAAAATGACAGACCACTAGGGTACTAGATCCACCTTCTTCCCTGAAGGGCTCCTGGGAGGTTCACTTGGTGAGTCTCAGCCTTCCTAATGCTGCAAACCTTTAATACAATTCCTCCTTTTGTGGTGACCTCCAGCCATAAAATTATTTTTGTTGTTACTTAATAACTGTAGTTTTGCTACTTTTATGAACTGTAATGTAAGCACCTGATATGCAGTATATCTGATATGTGACCCCTAAAGTCATTCGACCCCAAAGGTGTCACAACCCACAAGTTGAGACCACTGAATTAGAATCAAACTACCAAAAAGAACACATCCTTATGAGACTTGATCCACTCCACACCATCCAATGTGGTCTTGGGTCGTAATTGAACACAGTCCCATATACAGAGGGAAGATCATGCACCACTTGAATCAAAAGGAGAAGAAAGAACTAAGTTTCTAGAGCATTTTTAAACCAAGTAATAGATCTTGATCGTTTTCCTTAGGAGGGTAAATGGGCAAGTGTTCACGGTGCTCAAGAATAGCACAAAGCCTGAGGGAGAATTTAAGCCAGCTTCTGTTCTCCTAAGGAAACTCACTAGAAATGTAACATATATGGGGGGTGGGGGGCGGGGATCAAAGCTGTCATATCACAGACAGCATGAACGAGCTAAAGGAGGGATGAAGAGGGAGACAATATTAATTAGGAACTGTAAGATACATGAGAAAGTTCTAGAAGTAGGACTAACATTTCAGAACACTAAAGCTACGGTAATAAACACTCATGTGAGAGAAATGGGAAAGTACGTGAGACAATGGATTCAAGGGATAAAGAACTCAAAACAAAGCGTGGAAGAAGACAGCGAATCTTGATGCCTTTGCTTTTTAACAGAAGCCTGATCCCCTCTGACGGCAATGCTGCAGTAGTGCAGGTCTTGACTAGCTCTCCAAAGCCTGCATTAAAGTTCAGGGCAGGAGACTGGCGGGAGGTTTCTAGGAAGCTGGAGTTGAAGTGGGGTTTAGGACTCCACACCCTACTGTCTTTCATTCCCTAATCATCAGCCAAATGTGTTTGCTCTACCTCACATGCCAGTGGTACATGGAGTGGACCCTCCAAAACTGTGAGCCTCTCTCTTTATAAGTTTATTGTTTGCGACATCTTGTTATAGTAATGGAAAGCTGACACCATGTTGCTCATGCATGGATAACAGGGGAAAGTCCACCAGGCCAGGAGAGAGTACAGTAACTCCTAATGAAAGGTCATTTCAGGATACGACTCATTTAGCAGGTGTTTCTGAATCACCTGCCACGTTTTACTGTTGGGGCATAGAATCTACAATGGAACAAAGAACAAACCAGCAAATGCAGTGATCACAGAGTTCTCAGAAGGAAAAGCCGAGAGAGGACCAGCTTCCAGAAAGAAAGAGAAACAAGTGCTCTCCTGTCTCTTCTTAGGAGGGGGACATCGTTGTAGGATTAGAGGCAGCCACAGCTGATGAGAAGTCTACTGTCCTTGTTTTATTTCTGTTGCTGTGATAAAAACATTTCAACAAAAAGCAACTTGGGGGGGGGGCATGACTAGTTCATAACTGTAATTTACAGTCCATCATTGTGGGGAAGTCAAGCCAGGGACTTGAAGCAACCAGTCACATCCATAGTCAAGAAAAGATAAAGTGAATGATAGTGTCCACTGCTCCACTGGCCTTCTCTCCTCTTTACAGTTCAGGATCCACACAGAGAATGGTGCTGTTCCCTTTCAGCATGGGTCTTCCCATGTCAACTAACATAACCATGACAATCCCCCACAGACATAGCCACAGGCCAACCCGATACAAATAATTCCTCACAGAAACTCTTTCCCAGGTGACTGACAAATAAGCCTAACCATCTCATTTCCATCAGTCATTACCCAGCAATGCCACCTGACTCAGCCGTGTCTAGCACCTGTGTCACATGCCACCTACGTCTGTTTCGTAGCAGAATCTACAGCATGGGCGCTCTCTCAGTGTGGTGCAGAGCTGGTAGAAGTTGCTAGCTGGTGAATGTTCAGAAGTTGATGGGAACTTTGGCCCCCACACTTAAGGTTTTCCTTACAAAGATGAGCAATATGTTTTACCAAAAATGTCATATTCATATAACAAGGCTTCCATGGTTAATGTTGCATATATATATATTTGCTGAAGAACTGGGATGAGAGATGAGAAATTTTAACAAAATGAATTCATTATTTACTGTACATTTAATAAACTAATTATTAGTGTAGTGCTCTTTGGGAAGAATATTAAATGAAAAATTTCCCAGGGGTCCAGTTTGGTTTTTTGAGACAAGGTTTTCCTATGCAACTCAGAATGATCTTGAACTCCACCGTGCTTTTGCCTCAGATGCCGAGTTCTGGAATTACAGGTATATAGGTCTTGTCCGGCCAAATGAATGCTATTTATCAAATATAGTTCAATGTGATACTTTTTAAAATGAGTTTGTGTTGGAGAAAGTTGTATTCCACGAGTAAGCAGACTTCTGTGGAGTAATGGATTGTTCCAGAAGCTGCTTTGCATTGTCTGTATCCCTGATCAACAAAAGTCAATGTACTAGGGCTAGAGAGGTGCTTCAATGGTAGCAGTACTTAATTCCATCACTGGAGCTTGGATTCCAGCACCTCATAAAAAACCTTGGCCTGCCTGCAATCCTGCTGCTGGAGGTAGAGAGAGTAAGGCAGGAGGATTCCTGTGGCTTGCTGGTTTTCAGTTAGCTCACGATTCAGTGAAAGAGCCTGTTTCATGGGAAGAGAGTGATATAGCAGAACACAAGAAAATTCACTGTCCCCCTCTGGATTTCATGCAATGTACACAAGCATACATGCACACACACACACACACACACACACACACACACACACACGAAGAAAAAGAAAACCCTGATCTTTTCTACTTTACTGAATTGTGTCTAAAGCATTCTAAGTAAGAGATAATGTTCATTCATTCATTCATAATTCTGCAAATTACCCACTAATCCTGTCATAGTAAATGTATATATAGAGGAAATAATACTGCTAAAACATTGTCCAAAGAGAGATACAGCTTAATGCAATTTCTATAAAAATTTCATTACTATATTTCACAGAAATAGAAAGATAATCCCCAAATTAATCTGGTACCACAAAAGACCCCAAGACACCAAAGTAATATTGTACAGGAGAACAATGCTGAAGGTACCACAATATCTACCACACAAACCTGTGATAATCAAAATGCCATGGCATTGCACAAAAATAGAAATAGAGACTGTGGTGATTCGAATGAGAACGGCCCCCATAAGCTCATATGTTTGAATACTTGGTCCCAGTTGTTGGAACTGTATGGGAAGGTTTAGGAGGTGTGGCCTTGGAGAAAGAGGCATGTCAGTAGGGCTGGGCTTTGAGGTTTCAGAAGTCTCGTGAATTTCAAATGTGCTCTCTCTGCTTCCTGACTGCAGTTTGAGATGTAAGCTCTTTGCCGCTTCAGCGCTATGCCTTGTCTGCCTGCCTTCTGCCATGTTCCCCATAGTGATAGTGACATACTCTTGGAACTGTAAGGCCCAAATAAACTCTCCTTCTATAAGTTGCCTTGGTCATGGCATTTTATAACAGCAATAGAAAAGTAACTAATACAAAGACAAACAGAACAGAACAGGAGTCCAGGACTAAATCCAGCATTTACGGCCAACTGGTGTTTTATAAAGGTTCCAAAAGCACACAACAGAAAAAGAGCTATCTCATCAGTAAATGGTATTGATGAAACTAGTTATGAAATTAATGCTCATCTCACTCCCTATCCAAAAACCAACTTGAAGTAGACTAAAGATTTAAACATAGCCCCCCAAACTATAGAGATAATATGAGAATAAACAGGGTCAAACTTCTTGATGTCAATCATTTGGATACAGAGCCCCAAAGTACAGGAAACAAGCCAACAACAACAAACAGATGGGTGGGGCTACATCCAACTAAAAAGATCCTTTACAGGCAAGAAATCAGTAAACAGAGTCAAGAGACAAAGCTTGGGATGGGAGAAATAGATTTATAAGCAAAATACCTGAGAAGAGGGAACATCCCAAAATCAGAAAACAGACTGCATGTGAAACTTGCATGTACCTGTGGGATATTTTGATATATCTGTACACTGTGGAATAATTAAATTAACTAATATATTTAATACCTTTAGCACTGAATTTTAGTGAAAACATTTAAACTCTACTATCTTACCAGTGTTCTCATACATAATATGCCAGTATTAACCACATCCACCCTGTAATACAATAGAGCCTTGAGCCTGACCTCCTACCTAACTGAAATCTGTGTGTCATATGAAGCCATTAAAATTTAATTCTGATTAAATGGCCTGATGAAGTGGACAAAGACCCTGAAAAAGACATTTCTCAAAAGCAGACCAAAATGGCTGACAGGTAAACAAAAAATGTTCTACACTACCAATGGAGGCAGAAATGCAAATTAAAATCACAAAGGAGTGTTGCTAGAGAGATGGCTCAATGGTTAAGAGCACTTGCTGCTCTTACATAGGACCAGGTTTGATTCCTAGTATTCACAAGTGGCATCTATCTTCCATACCTCCAACTCCAGAAGATCCAACACCCTCTCTGGCTTCCACAGGCACCAGGCATGCACACAGTGCACATACATTAACATCCATACACATCCATAAACATAAAATAAAAATAAATATATCGAAAAACATAATAACCACAGTGAGATATCAGTTGGAGGTGATACTGCTATCAACAAGACAACAAATACGTTTTGGTGAGCACATAGAGGGGGTGGTATCCTTACACACTTGTAAATTAGTACACTTGTTATAGAAATTAGTATGGAGTTTTCTCAAAGTGTCAAAAGTAGAATCACTATGTAATTCAGCAAACCCCTTCAGAGGAGATATATATCACATATATCATTCATGTATATGCATATGTATATGATATGTATATATCATATATATTGTCATATATTGTCATATATATCACATATATTGTCACATATATCATATATAGTCATATACATGATACATATATACCAAACTGTGTTTTATGTCATAAGCACATATTGTTTATTTTCTGTCAATTAAAAGAATCTGTTGGCAAATGAGTTCGTAATAACAGAGTAGGCTATGTTGACAGAGGTGTCATGAACAAAACAGTCTGCTCAGTTAGGCAAGGTAATGGCAAGGAAAAGCGGGGAATTAAAGAGGCAAAGAGTGAGATGGCGATGGCTAGGAGAATGGAAAGGCATCTTCAGCAAAAACTGTGCTATCCAAATGCATTTCATGTGCATGGGGGAAAAGAAGCAGCTCTCCATTTACTGAACAACTACACCAGACCAGAAAGAGCCCTAGACACTTGGCAGAGCTTTACGAAGCCAGTCCTCTCTGGAGAAGGCTCCTTGTTCTTAGTGGTCAATACATTCCCAGGACATCTTTTAATAATGAAAAACTCACAGAGGAAAAATATCCCTGAGCCCTAGGAAACAAGCAGTTCACAAACAGAATAGCCTGGTGAGAAGCAGAGAAGCCAAGGTAAGGGATGTTGCAATTATCAAGTATAAATGACAAAAGAACTTCACTTACTGGGTTTAAAGAAACAAAGTTACAGCCCGACAATACCTACGGAACCAGAATCTGGAGACACGCACTAAGGATCTGAAAAGTAGCCAAGAAGAAGCTCCAGAAACAATTGTTTAAAAAACACAAAAGATTGACATCTTGGTTTAATAACAGCTGAGATCATGTTGAAGAAAGGATTAGTAGAAAGATCCAAAAATGACTCCAAAATATAGCAAAGAAAAACAAGAGGGAAATATAAAAGACACTATGTAATAGGGAAGATAAGGTCCAAGTGCATTTGTTCAATGTTCCAGAAAGAAGAGAGCAAGAGAAGAGATAAAAGCAAGCAATCCTCAGAGAAAGCTTTCCAGAATCAACAGAGCTGATCACAGACACCCAAAGGCCTGGTGAAAACCTAAGGTTGTGGAAGTGGCCAGTTCATGAACAGGAAAAAAAACAAAAAAAAACAAAAAAAAACCCACAAAAACAAAAAAAACCAAGTACCCTAGGAAACAACTCACTCCTAGACACGTCACAGTGGACCTTCATAAAATAACAACAAGCAAAACATCTTAAAAGTAGCCAAGGAGAGGACATTACTTTCAGAGACTAGAATTTGGCTTCCTGATAGTCATAGAGGAGGCCAAAGATAATGGGATGTCATCTTTGATGTATTCATCTTTTATGTGCATGTGTGTTTTGGCTGCATGTGTGTCTGTGCACAGTGTGTATGCCTGGTACCTTCAGATGTGAGAAGAGGACATCAGGTCCCCTGGTACTAGAGTTAGAGACAGTTGTGAGCCACCATGTGGGTGCTGGGAATTGAACCTGGGCCCTCTACAAGAACAACACCATGTGTTCTTATCCACTGAACTATCTCACCAGCCCCATTTTCAACATATCCAAAGAAAACCATCCTCCATCTAGGATTAGATTCTCAGTGAAAAAAAAAATCTTTTTACAAATAGAAGCAATATAATGTTATTTTCCAACAGAAACTAGCCTTGCTCCCAGCAGGAAAGTCACTTGCTAAAGCCAATTCTAAAGAGTGCTCCTTGGGGAAAAGGACGGAGAGCCCAGACGAGGGATGAGCAGAGAAGTGACAGAATGGAAGATCGGTCTACATGACAGGGTGCTTGGACACTTACTTGCTCATAGTCTGGAGGTTTAAAAGGCAAGAGAAAAAATTGGGTAACATTTGTATCATTCAGGAAGGGTACATGGGTGTTTATTAAGCAAATTTAGACTTTGGTGAGTGAAACGTTTGCACTGTAACTTCCAGGGAAGCCACTAAAAGATAAGTCGTAGAGGAAAAAATTATATTTATATGAAATAGCCAAGAAGACAAGAAGTAGAAGAAAAAGAAACCAGATGATCAAAGCAAGTAGTTTCCCAACCCAAATCTATCACAGATAACATTAACTATAAATGAACCAAATATCCCAGCTAACGGCCATCTTGTCAAAATAAGCATAACATAGAATTTATGCCATTTTCAGAAGACACATATGAAATATAACACAGGGAGTTGAACATTCTAAGACAGGAAGTAAAATATAACATGGGTACCCCCAAAGTTGACGCAGATTATTAATGAGTACATACATACATACATACATACATACATACACACACATCTACAAAGATATGTAGACAATATACACATACAACATACCTATGTCTTATAGAATATTTTCATTAAGACACTGACAGCTGTGTCCTGAGCAAAAGGAACAATATAGGTAAATAAATGAAGAAGGAATTGGGGAGATGAGAGGAATGACAGTGTTGAAAGGTCAGTAGAAAAGGAAAAATGGGTAGAAAGGAAGGGAAGAAGGGACGGTGGGGTGAAACACAGCTCTCAGGCAGGCCAGAGCATGGGATGTAGTATCCAAATGGAGGGCCAGGCCTCCATGGGAATACTGCCAGAACGTCCACTGGAGAGAAGGCGAACATATGGGCATAGATGCCTCCTAGATCTGATATTGAGGTCTGAGGAAACTACCTTCTTGTAGCTTCTGTGTTCTCAGAAAAATGGGATCACAGTTATCTTTTGAAAGCAGAAGAAGAAAGGACATGCTGGGGATGTGTGTAGAGAAGAGCATGGGAGACAGACCCTCTGCTGTCCTCCAGCATCCTAGTCTATGTTTGGGAGGGAATGAATTCATGAACAAGTAACTGGGTGGGCATGTCAGAACCACTTGCAATGATCAGTCACAGGCTAGGGAGACTGCTTGCTTTCCTCCAGCTACCTTCTTTTGGGTTTATTAGCATGAGGGGACCATCTGTGGCACAAATGAGTACTCTAAGGATGGAGGAGTTGAAGGATCTTGCTAAATGACTAAACTCACCTTCTTTTGGCTTCATAGATACACACAGTAACCATCTTGTTTTCTGTTGCTGCTCTCCAGGGTCCTGTAACTTCCTGTAGGCACATCCTAACTGACACAGCTGGCGTTACACAGCCCAAGCCCATGGGTTTCAACAAAGCATCTTCTATCATCTGTCCCTGGGCACAAAGTCTATACCAAGCTCCTAAGGACACATCTGTGTCCTCCAAACTCATCATACCCTCAGCCCAAATTAGCTTGTGACATGAGCCCATCTACACAAGCCAAACAACAGTGGCTTCTGGGTAGTGAGTGAGAGGTGACACCATGGCTCACAGAGCCTAGCTGTTACCTTAGCTTCAGCAATTCACCCTGAACTTCCTGGTATGAAATAGGCCATTTTACTAAGCTCGTGGATTTTTTTTTTTTTTTGAGTCGGGGATTTGGACAGAGAGTACTTGTCTCTATTCCACTATACCTGAGGTCTCAAACTGTATGACAGAAAGTTGAAGATAACTTTAGTGGCTGACACCCAGCTAGTGTCTACACTAGATTTCCCAACTCACAAATGTGATGCTTGGGCTGGCTTGGCCTAAGGCCTGGGTTCTCATACAAGCAGCTAAGGGAATATGTAACCTGGGATTCTCATAGCACGAACCCTGGTTTCCAAGATGGTGTGTCCTGGGAAGAGGCCTGGGAGAGTTAATATGCCTAAAGAACCAGGCCTTGGGGTGGGAAGATGGCTCAGGATGAGAAAATGTTTGTCACAAAAACATGAGGACCTGAGTTTGGGACAAGAGCTACAGATTCCACCTCTGATCCCAGGACTGGAGAGATGGTGACAGAAGCATTCCTGTGGCTTGCTGGCCAAAACAGCTAGCTAAGGCAGAAATCTCCAAGTTGAGTGAAAGACTCTTGTCTTAAAACAAAACAAAACAAAACAAAACAAAACAAAACAAAACAAAACAAAACAAAACAGAGGGCTATAGAGATGGCTCAGCAGTTAAGAGCACTGACTGCTCTTCCAGAGGTCCTGAGTTCAATTCCCAGCAACCACATGGTAGCTCACAACCATCTGTAGTGGGATTTGATGCCCTCCTCTGGTGAGTCTGAAGAGAGTGAAAGTATACCTGCATACATAAAACAAATAAATAAAAATTTAAAAAATTCTAAAATGTAGAAAGCAACCAAGGCAGATACCTGATGCAAACCTCTGGCTTCCACATACACATGTTGACATGCATGGTCATACATGTACACATACCATAATAAAAAGCCAGTAAGGCTACTCCTAGCCTTGTGCATCAGTCTCCTGTTACAACTATAGCAAGCTTCCTTGAACCTGACCTCAGGACAATACAAACCTATTATCTTACAGTATTGCAGATCAGAGTCTCAAGTGGGTTTCACTGGGATAAAATCAAATTAGCCAATCTACCTTGCTTCAGGGGACTAAAGGAGAACTTGACCCTTGTCCCTTTGAGCTCAGGAGGCTGCCTGACTTCCTTGACCCCATGGCCTCTTCTATCCTCTTCAAAACCACCAGCAGTGTCTTCACATCTGACTTCTTGGCCCCTCTTATGAGGGGTTATATTGGATTCACTAGAAAAAATGCATTTATTATTTTCCCACCTTAATTTATCTTTCTTCATTGTGAACCTAGCCTGAGCCATGCCTGAGCCATCTCTCCAGCCCCCATCTAAATTTCTTCACATCTGCTAAAACCCTTTGCTATGGTAAGTTACAAGTCAAATATCAGGTTCAGGGAGAGAGAACCATATGCTACATAGCATACCTTGGAAGCCATGGATTATCACTTCTGTCCCCCATAACAAGTCCAAGTTATCTCAGCGAGCACTGATCTGAGAAGAGGAGCATAGACTGTGGGGCTCAATGGAAGGGTACAAATTAACTCAATGAAAGGGTGCAATTTGTGCATGGTTTGCAACTGTCAAACCACACCTCCTCCTGTGGCTGGGAGCTCCACGCCTATCTCTGACTTGGGAGCATAGAGGCAGAGAAGCAGTCTGGTGATTCCACAGACATCAGAGAGGAAGCAAGAGATGCGCTCTGCACAGCCTTATCTATGCAAATATTAGTGTCATCTAAAATATCAATAAATCCTCATGTTATGTACGAATGACATCAAGCAAATCACTTTTTATGTATCTGTATCCCTAAGTGAAAGCAAGACGTGAGCTGAGCAAGTTTCTCATTTAGTGAGTTCTTCAGGTGCACCCTCGCCACAGCAAACAGGAGTCCCATGCCTGTTTCAAGTCTATAAGGGTCAAATCAATGCCGCACAGGAAAGGAAATGGAAGGACGCAAAAAAAAAAAAAATCATTCAGCTGTTAGCACATGGATGAAAGAATCACTGGATGAGTGCCACTCCCCACCCCCACCCCTAACCCCAACCCCAATACCATGCATGTTCCCTGTGTGGTTTAAGTTGAGGAAATGTTTCTTCTGTTGAAACCAGGCATTATTAGTAAACACCAATTGAGGGAGCCCGACATGGCTAAATTGCAGGCTTCTTTGGAAACAGGCCTGAATGGAACGTATTAACATCAATTGTATTTTTCATGGTTAAGCTGTTAAATATCAAACTGTGCTAAACGCTAGCTCTCTACACAGTGGCTAAATCCAACTACCTGTTATATCAGCTGAGTAAATCGTCAGACTTGGGGGAGTCAGCAGTGTAATGGATGTGTTTATAAAATATCCTGAGGTATCCTGGCTTAACATCAAGAAGCAAAACACCCCTTAGAGTGTTAAAAGGCTTCTATTAAAAAGAAGGATTGACAAAGGGGTGAACATTAGATTAATTTTTAAAAGGAAAGCCAAAATACTGTGGAAAAGAACATAACCCACTGTAGGTTTCAAGTGAGTAGTCATATTCTGTCTTTCTCATTTGTTTATTCAAACATTTTTGCCCTACCATTGGACCATTATTTAGAAGACTGGACACTTAGTTTAGCCCAGTTTAACTGATAGTTGGCTTTTGTTCTCTTTCTTCTTTGACTTTGAGTATTTGGAATGTTTTGTTAAATTGAAGAAAACAAGCAAAACCGTCATAACTTTTGCAAAGTTTTACATAAAAAGAATCTGTACTGAGAACTTCAGGATGGGGCTGATATCTGTCTGTGTGTGTGAGGCTGTATTGTGCAAATGTGGGTATGTACACATGTCTATGTGTTTCAGGGGTTACATGTGTATACACATGTGAAAACAAGGTTTTGTACACACAAAACCTTTGTGTGTTTAGATGTGCATATGCACATGTGGGTGTATATGGAGAGGCCAGAGGTTAATGCTAAATGTCTTTGTCAGTCCCTCTCCAATCTGTCCTTTGAGACAGGGTCTCATTGAACCTAGAACTTGCCCACTTGATTAAACTGGTGGCCAGTAAGTTACAGTCTCTTTGTCTCTATTTCCTCAGTACTGAGATTACACACACGACCATGTTTGGCCTTTTAGTACTGGAATTACACACACACACACACACACACACACACACACACACACACACTGCCACGCTCAGCTTTGTAGTACAGTACTGGGATTACACACGTGTACACACACACACACACACACACACACACACTGCCACACTCAGCTTTGCGTACTGGGATTACACACACTGTGGTGTCCCTCCTTTCCTGGTGGTGCTAAGTATCTGAATTTAGATCCTCACGTTTGTGTGACAAGGGCTTTGCCTACAGAGCCATCTCCTCCCCGCTGCAGGTGTCTTATATGGCATGTCTGTAATGCCCCACACAGACACGGCCTAAGAGGACACCCTGAGAGGACATTGCTTGAATAGCACTGGCTGTTATTACTGACTGATAAAAATCAGATCACAGATTCCTGTTTGAGTTCTGACTACTTGCAATAATGAGAACTAATGAAGCATTCATTACCAGGCAGTTTCTTCCGTATGACAAGATTACTGGAGGTGAAGTCAGCTGTCCTTGCCACTTCCTTCATGCCATGCTCCACTCTTACTCTGAGCCCTTCTGAATATCAGGTAATAATTTTCCCTCTCTAAATATTTTTCTAATGGTAAGAGCAATATGTGCTCATTACAGGAATATTATAAAATATAAAGCAATTAAATAAAAGGATGAAAATCCTCCAGAAGAATTCATTTAAATCCTCTTCCTGAATAAACTCTCATTCTTATTTCTTAAGCCAGAAGACATTAGAATTGGAGCAGTAATAAAAGTAAAGCCGTAAGTTTCTTGAGTGACATCTCGGTGGTTCTCTGAGAAGCATCTTCTCACCAGCCCCACCCCCAGGATCCCAACAATGTCCGCACCTCAACCAGCATACACTCAGGGCCTCAACGCCAGGATAACTCTGGGTGACAAGTGAGCCTCAGGAATAACTAATATGACAGTGGAAAGCCAAATGAGTAGAAAATAAAATGGTATGTGAGCCCAGTAAGTGGAGAGAAGGCATCTATATCTGATCAGAGGTGCTATGGGCACATCCGAGTAGATGAGGACTCCAACGGTGGCAGCATCTCAGAGGCAGGAAACCTAGAGGGAAGGAAGGCACCGACCAGCTTCAGAAGAGCCTCGGCAGCCCATCCTAAAGTCAGCAGGAGAGTCAAACCAGGGCTGGCAGACAGCTGGCAGTAAAGGACGTGAGTTCAATCTCCATAGCCCATGGTCTTTGGTTTGGTTTTTTTGGTTCGGTTTGCTTGCTTGCTTGTTTATTTTAAGGGGAAAAAGGGCAGCGTATAGTAGCATGAACTTACACTAATTTCAGATCTGTGAGGTGGATCCATGGACCTCAGTGGACAGCCACTTTACCCTAATCAGCAAGTCAGGCCAATGAGAGACCCTGCCTCAAAAAAGCAAAGTGGTCAGTGCTCCTGGGGAATGACATCTGAGACTGACCGCTGGTCTCCATTTGCACCTGCACGCACGCGCGCACACACACACACACACACACACACACACACACGATGTGTACCAAGTGGATTGTCCTCAATCTTTTCATATAAGGCCATATCGAAAGTTCTAGAAAATCAAACGTATAAAACATTTCTAGACCCCGCTCCTCAGGACTGTTTAGCCATGGTTGATCTTGGTATTCAAATTATATGCATATGTTCTGTCTCTTTTTCTTGTTCTCCTTGCTTATCTCTACTTCTCTTTGTACACTAACTTCATTCTTTAGCTATAGAGAGACTGCATACATGGCAGGCTTTGACAGTTCAACACTCTCATAGCTTACTAAAATGTGTCTAGTAGAAGAACCACAGATGTCTCTGAACCTCAGTCTGGGAAAACACTGCATCCACAAACGAGTCTAGGTGACAAGGAGGATGTGATGCTGGGGTAGCCCACATTAGACCTCATGTCCCCTTATGAGGGCAGGATGAAGTAAAAACCACTTTAATGACCACCCCACCAGGATCACATGAGGTAGAGAGGCAGCATCTCAAAATAAGAGGAGGATGGGAGAGTGACTTTGACTCACACCATCTGTTCCATCGCTCCCCAGTTCCTCTCAGATAGCTCCTTCCATTTCATCAATGGGGATGCATCATGAAGTCTCCCCAGCCAATCTCCAGGCAGGTAGGTGGCAGCTCTCCTGTGGTTCACAATGCTGAGAAATATACAAAAATATGTTCAAGCCAACCTTAAAGACCCCCTAACAGTCAAAGATGTCCCCCACCCATTTATAAGGCAAACCCCACTGAAATATTCTGAACAGAGCAGAGGTGCCAACTACTGCCAAGCCTCAGCCCCAAGTATGAAAGTCACCTGGTTGAGCCTGTGTCTTACATTAGCATATTTGAAATCTGGTCATTTAAAATTAGATTCTAAGTGGAACGAGCATCCATATGGCACCAAAGATGTGCCAGGCCTTGTCCCTAAGTGTGTTCCCTGTAGTAACACTAACAGGACCTATTACTGTTTCCATTTGTGGCAAGAAAGCCAGGGCACAGAGGAGACACACGCACACCGAGCCAGACTTGAGCTCTAGAGCCTGCATGGCCAACCTCAAGGCTAGACTCAGTGTCTTGGCTCAGGATGGATCATAAAGATGGCGAGCCAGGGAACTGAAAACAAGTGACACTCTGGACCAGAGTGATATGCAGCAGAATAAACAAACAGATGCAAGAACATAATCAAGACGCTGAACTGTCAGCTCAGCAGCACACGCTTGTCAGCGTAGCCCCAACACTGTCTAGGGAGGGTGCGAGCAGTCTGGTTTCACAGAACCAGGTTAAAGACACTTCACGCTCTACTGTTATGAAAATGTCTTTTCTCCTGAAGCTGACATGTGACACAGAGGGCAGCCTAGCTTCTAGGGAACATTTCTCTGCAAGGTCTCACTATTGTGTCTGCACTTTTCTTAGTAGAGTCTTTATTTGTTCTTTGATAATCTCATACAAAATGTTTTAATCATATCCACCTCCCATTCTGCTCTCTCCTTCCCCTCCCACTCCCTCTGGATCTTTTCCTCTTCCCAGCACATCCCTCTCCTACCTTCATGTCTTTTTTTTCTGCTTAATTAGGGTTGCTTGCACATACATGGGCGAGCATAGGGTTATTCGTCAGGTCATGGGCAACTGACACAGCTACATCATTGAAGAAAAATGAATCCTTCTCCCCCAACAACCGCTCTCTGCCAGTAGCTCCTCAGCTAGGGGCAGGACCTCATCGGTCCCTCCCAGCCCATGCTGGAATGCTGACTGGCTAGCTCTGGCACAGGTGACCACGGTCTCTATGAGTTCACCAGTTGCAGTGGCTCTGTCAGAGCCAGAAGACAGCACTCAGAGCACTCGTCCCATCCTCCAGCTCTGACATGACATGCCTCCTGCTCCCTCTTCTGGCTGTTCTCTTGAGCTTTGGGGTGAAGGGAGATGGTAAAGATGACATAGGATGATAAAGGTGAGCACTCCGCACCCCCTTACCTTTGGCACTCTGACAGTGGTGAGTCTGCATTAGCCCTGCCCAGGCCCTTCATTAGCGCTGAGGCTTCATGGCCACCGGCTCTTAGGAGAGTCCTAACAGCTAAAGGGCTAAATTGATAGGCAGGTGTCTTCATTAAGGTTTCTACTGCTGTAAGAAACACCATGACCAAAGAGCAACTTGGGGAGGAAAAGGTCTGTGGCTTCTTTCAACTCACAGGTCACCCTCAGGCCACTGGGGGAAGTCGAGCCAGAAACTTTCAGGCAGTAACTGAAGCAGCCGCTGCAGAGGACCACTGTTTACTGGCTTGCCCCTCATGGCTTGTTCAGCCTGCATTCTCATACACCTCAGGACCACCTGCTAAGGGATGGCACCACCCACAGTGTGCTAGCTCACACGCCAAGCACTCATTTTTACAATGGACCACAGCCTTGCCCACAGGCCAACCTTATGGAGGCATTCTCTCAGTTGAAGGTCCCTCTCCTCAGACAAATGTTGCTTGTGACAGGTTCACACGTAGTTACGGAGCACCTACTATGTGTCTGACCCTGAGGACACAGCACTGACAAGAGATGTGTGACCATGCCTCCACACACAGCATCTTTCCCCTAGCCTTGACTGACTTCACACTGCAGCCGAGGTTGACCAATGTTTACCATCTGTTACTACCATAGCTGATGTACAAGCAGACATACTTGTTTGGCAAAATACTGAGATAATTTTTGACCACTTGGTAAATAGCCAATGCCTACCTAAATCCTTCAGGTGTCCCACCCTGCCCTGGGCCTAGCCCAAGATTCCGCCAGATACCTCATGATCTGTCATCAAGCAGAGAGATAAGCCAAGCCCAGCAGGAGCACATGGTCTCCCTCTGCTATGCCTGGTGAGCACCACCTCCCTGTTCTTAAGTACTTAAAGTAGCCAAAAGGCAGAAAGTATCTGTTCTCTTTAAACAAGTTTAAACTCATATTTTCTCTGGTCTACTGCCAATTCTCTTTTAAAAACAGTAGGTCTTTATTTTAATTTAAAAAAAAGAAAAGCATCAGGCACACAATGTGACAGTCAGCAACCGTCTGAGCCCAGCTCAATAACACAGAAGACATCACACCAAGACAGGACCAGATGCCTTCCAACTCCATCTGCCACCCACTCCAGTTCTCAAAAGGCACCTTCAAGTAGTCCATGAGCTGAGGGAACTGGAAGAAATTCCCCCAGACCTCACAGAGGCCCGTAGCAGTGGGGAAGAACATCGGTCATGGTGTCTCACCCATATATGCCCAGGGGAGATCCCTGTGCCTGCCCAGGTGATAGGAAAGACAGACTGGCCCTGAAGGACAACTATGAAAGCAGCCTCAGTGGGAGAGGACCCCTGTCTTCACACTGCCCCCAACCCCAACTAAAGCTCTATACCACTCAAGATGCTTTTAAACTACAGATACCTGGATGCATATATAAGGAACTGAGTTCAGATCTCCAGCCCCCCATTATTTTTAAGGTTTTAAAGTCAGGCATAACTGTAGGCTTCTTAGGATCTCAGCACTAGAGAGGCAAAGATAGGAGAATCCCTGGGGCTCACTGATCTGGCCATAGAAAGCTCTAAACAGTAAGAGGCCCAATCTCAAAAAAAAGGTTGAGAGCAATCGAAGAAGACACCCATCACTGGCCTCCAGCCTCTACATGCATGTACACATATATACACACAGGCCTCCTGGTGTTGCTACACATGCATATGCAAATAAAAAACAAATGCAAGCCCTGCCTACTTCTTTCAGCTAATCCATTGTCTTGGCGACTCCAGATCCATGAACCATCTTGTGGAATAGTCAGAGGAACCCCTGGAGTTCTACTCTAGAACCCCTCAAGTCTGAAACCCAGAAGGGAACAGCACAGATTTCTCCTCCCACCCTATCTACATGCTCAAGCAGCAGACTGATCAGTGAGAGGTGCCTCTGGAACATGCAGGGCTCTGATTCTCCACATGTGTCTCCAAGACACTCAGTCAGCTCCCGATCTGAGGGCTCCGGTTTTAATGGCATCATATTGCCCTTTCTTCTAGATATTTCTGGAAGTAAGAGTCTGCTAGTATTTTTACATGTCAGTGAGTGAAGTGGAAATGAAGACTTCAAAGCTGATTTCTAGTAAGTAAGATGATTCTTCCATTAGGAAGCTAGGCAAGGAGAGTAATGAGTTGGGGGATAGAGCCTAGGGTATCCAAATGGATGACTTCCAAAAATAATATCATGCAAGAGGAAAACCCCATAATACAATTGAACTTTTGTCATTTTCTGAGCAACGGGGTTCTTCATCCACATGAATTCTTAGCCAGTCAAGCCAGTGGAGGTGACATTGGTGAATTGATAAAATATCCTTGGGAGGAGAGGCCTTTGAGGATACCATCCTGGTATATAAATTTGGAAGTCCTGCCCCTTCCATATGGCTGTCAGACTGGCAAGGAATCAGGCCAGAGAGAGAAAAATCTCCAAAAGACTCATTGCAGAGAAGAATCACAGCTTTCATGTGGCTGACATGGAACTCAAGGTACAGGCAGGTAAAGTGTCAAATTCAATGGTCACATGTCTTTTGAAAAGGAAAAAAAAAAAAAAGGTCATGAGTGCAGTTAGGGGAGAGCTCATACATGCCTCAGGGAGACAGACGCTCCAGGTGTTTAGTTAAATGAAGCAGCTGTTAACTGTATAAGATTTTCTTTGTCTCAAATATCTTGCTACCAATAAAAGAACAAATCCATATAACAATCTCAGCTTCAGTATTAAGTCTACAAGGGGTGAGAAGACATGCCCCATTATTCTCCACACTGCAAGGTTAGGCAAGGAAGTACAGCCTCACCAACACCTTCCCCAGCCACAGAACAAACTCCAAGCAAGTCCTACAATGGGCTCCCTGTGTGACCCAGGAGGGAAACAAAGCAAGGAAGCAAATCTGAGAGCCAAGGAAGGAATCAGGAACACTCCAGTTCAAAACAAGAGGAGCCCATGTCATCCACCCTGGGTCCTCAAAGCATTGAAATGGCCTATTTCTGCTCATTTGGTATGGGATTGGGGTGGGGGGAGGGTTATTGAGTAGTAAGCACAGTGAAAGAGTAGAGGGGAGGGGAGGGGAGGGGAGGGGAGGGGAGGGGAGGGGAGGGGAGGGGAGGGAAGGGAAGGGAAGGGAAGGGAAGGGAAGAGAAGAGAAGAGAAGAGAAGAGAAGAGAAGAGAAGAGAAGAGAAGAGAAGAGAAGAGAAGAGAAGAGAAGAGAGAACTTCTAAAGCCTGACTGATTACTGTGCCAGTTTACTCTAAAAGCCCATCCCCTTTAGTGACCATGCCACAAAGGAGTGTGCTAGCCCTTCACCAGGCTCAGACATCATGGCTCCTTTCAACTGCATATTTAGAAGAATTCCTTTTTTTTTTTCTTAAGAATTATTTATTTATTTTGTGTTTATGAGTACACTATAGATGTCCTCAAACACACCAGAAGAGGGCATTGGATCCCATTATAGATGGTTGTGAGCAACCATGTGGTTACTGGGAATTGAACTCAGGACCTCTGGAGCAGTCAGTGCTCTCAACCACTGAGCCATCTCTACAGCCCAGAAGAATTCTTTTTTATTTTGGTATTTAATAGTACATGTTAGAGTGTTTTGGGTGCATGTGTGTCCATGCTTAATGTCTGCAAGAGCTGAAAAAGGGTGTCATATCCTATGAGCAGTCATGTGAATGCTGGAAATCAAAACCAGGTAGTCTGGAAACACATGTTCTAAACCCTTTGAGCCATTTCTCCAGCCCCTTTGTTGGGTGCAATTCAGGAGATAAAGGGCACGTGTGGGGTGTGCTGTGCTGTGCTGTGCTACCCTGTGCTGTGGCGTGGCTTGGTTTGGGAAATTGCACCCAGGCACTTCATCTGACAAGCTGAATGGGGAAAATGGCAGCTTCAGTGAGCTTGAGCAGAAGCAACTGTAGCATTGAAGATCTATCTGTTAAGGCCATTTGTGAACATTCGAGGATAATACTGACTTCTGTCAACTCTGGAACATCACCCTAGTTTCAGGACAGAGCTCCCTGTGGAGGAAAGTTCTATCAAGAAGGCGCCATCTTCCTGTTGGACTCTTTTAATAAGAGGCCAGGGTCAAGGATAAAGGGAGGAGGCAACCATGCAGCAGGCTGTGAACTCAGTGGAAATGAGCAACATGCCACACACTGGAATGCACAGCACCTGTTCTCCTTGAAAACACTGTCAAAGCTGGTAGTAGTAATCCTAGCCCATAATCCCAGCACTCAGGAATCTGGGAGGAGAAGAAGCTAGGGGTAGGGCAAGAGAGGGAGAGAGGCAGAGAGACTTTTGATTGTTACTAATTGCTTTCCAAATCTGCTCCAGAGTAGCTATTTGGGACTTCTTTTCATTGTCCTACTGGGTAATTTCTGACTGAAGAATATCATTCAGTAACTGCTGTTTTCTGGAAAGGTTACATATAAATAAATGTCCCACATCTGTTTGAGATGCTTTAGTCTCTTATCATTAATTGGCTTGTGCAGCAGACATGACTAGATGCCAGAATATCTAGTCTCACCCCATACTTCTCACAAAAGGATGGTTTTTAGGCAGGTCTCCCTCATTTTGTATGTCCACAAGAGGATGGGGTTTTGATGGTTATCTATAGCTATTACCCCATATTTGTTTAAGAATAAACATGTGCCAAATTTTTGATTAAGAAAACATATATACATACATACATACACACACACACACACACACACCTCTCCATAAGACTTCTGAATAGCAAGTATTCCCATCATCATAAGACTGTTGTTTCTAGTATCTTGCTACCAGAGGGAGCTACTTTTTGTGCAAAGTTAGAAATTTGAAGATGATACCACAGAACGATGCAAGAATCATGAATCCTGATGACTACCTATCAGTATTAAGGTAGTGAATTTACCAACACTGATGATTTTCAAATCTCAATTTCATATGATATAATATAATACAACTAGTCCCTTCTTGCTTGAGCCACTTCAAGACTTATGTTCTTTATAGCTAAAAGAATTCTAGCTAATACAGTTGGGTATAAAATTGTTTATATCCTTTCCTTTAAATCTTTGGAAGCATCCTTTCATTGTTACAATTATAATACTGCAGTTGATAGATAACTGCATTCAACATATTCTATTCTCTATTTTCTAAGAATGAATTCTCTTGCTAACAGATTTTATGTTTAGCTTTTTTTTCAAAACTACTGAAATTCATGAGAATATGTTTGACTTGGATTTCATTTTTCTGCTTTTCAATTGTTATCTTTCCTTAGTTCAACAAGAGTGTATTGCATTTTTTGCCTTCTTTATACCTGTTATGCAGACAATAGACCTGTCAAACTATATCTTTTATACTTAGCATAATATTAAGCTATTTTTCTCATTTTACTTAATGTGTATGGATTTGCCTGTATGAATATTTGGGTACACATGTGTGCAGTGCTGGCTGAAGCCAGAAAGGGTATCAGTTGTGAGTTATCATGTGAGTGCTTAGAACTGAACCAGGTCATTTGGAAAAGCAGCTAGTGTTCTTAAGTGCTGAGTCATTCCTCTAGCCCTGCACTTAGTACATTGTTATGCTAGGTTCTGAAAGACTAAATTTTATCTTCTTGTTCACACATTAGAAATTTAGTAGTGTCTTTTATGTTACTTTATTTATTTATTTATTTATTTATTTATTTATTTTCTTTATATACACTTCAAGTGCTATCCCGAAAGTTCCCTATACCCTCCCTCTGCCCTGCTCCCCTACCCACCCACTCCCGCTTCTTGGCCCTGGCATTCCCCTGTACTGGGGCATATAAAGTTTGCAATACCAAGGGGCCTCTCTTCCCAGTGATGGCTGACTAGGCCATCTTCTGCTGCATTTAAAAAATTCTAACAACCATTTTTAATTTCCAATAATTATTTGGGGGGGCTGGGGGAGTTGGGGGGGGGGATGAGACAGAGATTCTCTATGTAACCTTAGCTGTTCTATAACTCACTCTGTAGACCAGACTGCCCTCAAACTCAGAGATCTGCCTGCCTCTGTCTCCTGAGTGCTGGGATTAAAGGCATGTGCCACCACCATTTGGTAATTTCCAAGAATTCTTGTTTCATATTTTTCCTTTTTATTTACTCTTCTTTCATATATTACATCCAAACTGCAGTTCCCCCTCTCTCCCCTCTCCCCAATCTCTCCCTCTACTTTCC
This sequence comes from Mus musculus, assembly GCF_000001635.26. NCBI lineage: Eukaryota > Metazoa > Chordata > Mammalia > Rodentia > Muridae > Mus > Mus musculus. The sequence continues at coordinate 119,754,685 of NC_000070.6, read as the reverse complement.
CTTTCCTCACAAATTCACTGCACCTTCCCTCCCTTCAGAAAAAAAGCAGACTTTTCTAGGAACATCAGCCAAATACAGCATAACAAGCTACATAAGACCAGGTACATATTCTTACATCAAGGCTGAACAAGGCAATGTAGTAGGAGAAAAAGGATCCCAAGATCAGGCAAAAGAATCAGAGATAGTCCCTGTACCCACTGTTAAGAATCCCACAGGAACACTGAGCTAACCATAACATATATACAGAAGACCTAGGTCAGACCCATATAGGTACCCTGATCTCTATGATCCCACTTGAATCCCAGTCAGTTGATTCTGTGGGCCATGTTCTTGTGGTGTCCTTGATCCCTCTGATTCCTCCAGGTCTTCCTCCCTTCCTCTGTAGAACTCCCTGAGCTCTGCGTAATGTTTGGCTGTGGGACTTTTCATCTGTTCCCATTAGTCACTGGATGAAGTCTCTCTGATGATGACTCTGCTGGGCTCTCAGTCCCAGCACATCCTACAGGCAGAAGAAACTGTAGGTCTGAGATTTTGTGGTTGGGTTGGTGTACCAATCCTTCCACTTGCCTTATTATAGAGGATGGCTGGTTCAGGCTCCATGTCCACATTACCACGAGTCTTCACTAGTGTCACCTTTATAGATTCCATAGAGTTTCCATTACACTAGGTTTCTACCTTGCTCCCCATATGCCCCCCATTCCTTGTTTCATGTTTTATTACAGTAGCTATTTGTTGTTGTTTTTTTTTTAATCTGAGTTCAAGTTGCAGAATTGCTTTTGATAGCTCCACACCCCCATCAAGTGACTTCCCATTTGTATGTCTTTGCCCTTCCTGATACCAATTGCCCTCAGATATCTGGCAGTCTTGGTTGATTATTTATATTTATTAGTGAAGGGCTCCTACGCTGCAACAGGGGATGCATGTATGTTCCTTGGTTGATAGGAAGATGTTTACTCTCTCCATGACAGTCTTTTTTTTTTTTTTTTTTTTTTTTTTTTTTTTTTTTTTTTTTTAGGTATATACCAGAGGGAGGGGGTAGATTTGGAGTTCCCAGAAGTATCAAAGGAAAAAGCTCTTCAGTTCCATTCTGAGCCAACCTAGGTGGCTTTCCCCTTTCCCCTCTGGATCTCTCCAAGGCATTCTTTTTATCTGCTGAGTCTTTAGATATTGCATTGCTCCCTGGCCCCAACTTCCTCGGGCTGTCCCTTAGCAAGTTTTTCACGTGTTCAGAGAACATTTCTTAGAATTCAAATTGCTCTGCACAATTCTTAGAAAGGAAAGAGCTTCATAGCCAAAATGTCCCACGGGCACCTTTCTACTTCACTGCCCACACACTGTCTCCAAGCTGACTTCTCACCCTCTAGATGTGTCTACTCCAAGCTTGAAGCCTCTGGGCTTCCCTACCTCAGACACAAGTCTCTATTGAGTTCCAGTGGACTCCCTGTTGTAGATTCTACTCAGAAAGCAAACCTCCTTGCCCATCTAGTTTCCAGCTTGTGGAATAAATTTATTCTCCACATAGCACCACCTCCTGCTTTCAGTTCTGCTGTGGAGTCGTCGTTTCTATGTTGTCTCTCTTAGTTAAGTGAGTTCTACAAAAGCAAATGAATGGACTCAGTCTACCATTTTGAACTAGAATGTTTATTACATTTCTGTTAACACAAATCAACTTTATTTCCCTGTGATACTATATACCACTCCCCTCTGTGAAGGGCTATGGCCAAATTCCTTTTTTCCAAGAACACCAGTTCGACTTGACTGAGGCTCATCCTCATGAACTTTCCTTGACATGATTACCATGCAAAGCCCCTCATCTCCCAATAAGATCACATTCTAAGATCCTGGGGATCAAGACTTCAACGTTTAGTGGACGTAATTTTATCCATTTACCTTGATGGCTTCAGAGATTTGATTTCCATATCCTGAGCTTTACAGAAGACCTAGAACTCAAACTCTTACAAATGAAATTTTGCTAATTTTTCTATGAAGTAAAAATTTAAAATCTTGGGAGGATCCCTGAGTGTTCCTTATTATCCCTGTTATAACAACCCTAGCAATAAATTAATAACAGGATAAGGTAAAGTCCAGGGGGAAGTTTTAAGGGTTAAAGATGAAAGAAAATACTATTAATACTTCAGAATTTTTCTGGGTGTACTGTTACATGCCTATAATGCCAGAACTTGGGAGGCAGAAGCAGGAGGATTAGAGGTTCATGATCATCTTTAGCTTCACAATGAATGTGAGGCCAGCCTAGGCTACAGGAGACCCTGTTCTCAAAAATAAAACAAAATAAAGTCGCACTGTCTTTTGCTAGAATGTGGTGGCCCACACTTTTAATTCCAGCTCTTGGGAGGCAAAGGAAAGAGTTTGGGGAATTCAAGGCTGGCCTAAGCTACAGAGTGAAACATAGCAAAAGAGATGGAGCTCTAACACAGTGGCAGAAAGCTCAACTAGCATGTCAAGACCCTGGACTCACTCCCCCATACCTCAAAAAAGAAAATTTCAAAACTATGTCCAAATTCATTAAATCAGCCATCCCAGTAGCAGCCTTCCACTTAAAGGGAATGCGTTCTCCCCTGAAAGGCATCTCAACAGCAGAGGGAGGACAAGGCATGGTGAATTTTAAAGCAATGACCAGAAACAAGCCATGACTGCATGGTTGACTAATCTTTAAATGTCACATGAATTTTACATGGACAGCCATCACATTCCTCAAGCCACATGTGGCAATAGGTCAGATGAGGAACACATACTACATGAGAAAGACATGCTTTGATTAGACATACATACTAAACAGCTTTCCCCGAGCTTCCAGCACTGTACGGGAAGACATGCTCAGCTCATACTATGATTCCATGTCCCCTGGCATGGTGCCACATGTCTGAGAAGGGTGGCTTTCAGGGGAGGAAGCAGGAAGCCAGTAGATAAAGGGGTTTTGTTTATTTTCAATGGAGAAGGATCTTCATTTTGGCACTTCTGGGAAGCCAGTCCTCTCCCACCCAAGAACAGCATTTCCTGAAGAGTAGATACCTTCTTCTCCTCAGCTGGGAGACAGTCTGTGAGGTGGAAAGAAAAAGACACTGCACAGAGTTAACAATGGGGCTGCCTGGATGTGAATGCACACATTACAGGCAGGGGCCAAGAGCAAAGGAGGGGAGAGTCCAGGGATGGGAACAGAGCAAGGGAGTGACTGAATGTAATAATGGCTCCAGCAGGAGGACAAAAGAAAGAAGAGTGAAGGGGATGTAAGAACTAGGAGCTGCTCCAAGGTCACCACAGTCTAAAGGGATGGAGAGCAACTCAAGCACCAATGGGCAGAGTTAGCTAAAAACCTCCACACCCTCAGCTCTGCCAAAGCCCCAGGACAGCCATGCAGAAAGGGTTTCCTCCATTCAAGGTCCAGTAATGCTATCTTATCCTTACATTTCCACGGGCTTGTATTATTGTGACACCAACGTCAATGACATCCCGAGACACTGACGAAGCTGTTGTTTCCAGGTCATTCCTGAAACTCGCTCAAAATCATTAGAATTCATCATTTTAGTCTGGAAACTACCTAACTGACCCTCGAATTGAAACAGTTGCTTGGAGTATGTTAGAAAAGTGTTTTATGTTGTTCTTAATTCCAGCTCTTAGTCTTTCAGCATCAACTGACATCATCCCTGGCTGAATTCCCATTCAGCTCTGTCCAGAAAGGCCTCATTTTTCCTTACCCTGTCTGTACAAGTATGGCCAAGAAGTGGGAAGTAGCTACATATCTATGAGCCTGTGTGTCCCCACCAAGGCTCACAGTGCTGCTGTTTCTGGGGACCCCACAAGACAGCGAGCCGGGGTGAAAGTAAGCTTGCCTCTGTGGATCTGTGTTTCGGGGAATCTCTGGTGGAAATCCCCAGAGCTCATGGCCAATCAGGAGAGTCCAGGCAGCACCAACATCAAAGCAAAGGGGGAAGCCAATCCTGGATTCTCCCTGGAGCAGCACACTGCTCAGGGCTGGAACTCAGGTATGCATGGCACAACCTCATGGATGCATGGCCAGCTCAGCCATCATTCAGTCTCTCCTGACACAGAGGAATACTGTGCAACTGAACCTCTCCTCCAGGCTCATCAACCAAGAGCGAAGTCTAAATCCAGGCCATTCCTCAGTAATGAATGCCATGACTTCTGGCCTTTGCCTAAACACAGATGCCCCGATGGTTTTGCTCTCTGGCTTCCCAGATCAGCCAGGCATTTGCACAGTCACAATCCTTGAGGCAGTCTCTACACAAGGCATAGCCTGCCTGCTCAGAGATCACAAAAGCGCTGTGTCATCTTTCCGTCCAATGAGCTTCTCTCCTCATCAAGGGCGTTGCCATCCCATTGGGAGGGGCCTAAGAGGCACAGGGGAGGCAGGCTCTCTTACTCAGCAGCATCCTGCTGTGTCTGTGCACTGAGTCCTTGGATCTCCCCATAGGACCAGGCCATGGCAATACAATGCCAAGCATTGATTTCTGAATTCTACTATGTCACTTGTCCCTGAGACAAGGAGATGATGGTCACAGGATGCCCTTGCCTCCTGGAGGTGAGAAGGCATGATGAAAAGAAACAGGAATGAAAGTGCCAGAGAGCAACTGAAAACAGTGCTGTTGTGTGTTCTCCATCTCCCCTCAGCCTGGTCATGGCTGCCTGTGCTTTCCTTCCATGTTTTGTTCCTTTTGATTCATCCCCATCTAAAGCCCTTAGGGGAAACATGCAATAATGAGATGCTATAATTGCTTGTTGCATGGAGACTGGAAAAAAAGGGCAAAGGGGCATTGGACTAGTTTTGTTGGGGTGAGATAGGTGCTCAAAAGGCAAGCCACAGAAGGTGCTGAGATAGAGGGGTGAGCCTCCCATTTGTGTTGTTAAATGTGTGTGTGTGTGTGTGTGTGAGAGAGAGAGAGAGAGAAAGAGAGAGAGAGAGAGAGAGAGAGAGAGAGAGAGAGAGAGAGAGAGAGAAACAGACAGAGAGACAGTTTCTGAGAAAGAATTGGAACTTCTAGTTCAAATCTAGAGCCAGCAAGATACCTCAGTGAGGAAAAGCACTTGTGCAGGGCTGACCAACTGAGCCCCAGAAGCTATATAAATTTGTCCTCTAACCTAAACATGTACGCCATGGCTCTCACGTACCACCCAACACGTGCCATACATACATAGAAATAATAAATCAAAAAATTGTAAGCCAGCCATAGTGAATACATGCCTATAGTCCCAATAATACTCAGGAGGTAGGCAGATTTTGTGAGTTTGAGGCCAGCCTGGGATACATAATCAGCTCTGGGCCATCCAGAGCTACACGGTGATACTTTGATTCTAAATAAATAAGTATATATTCTTAAAATTTAAATTGGAACTTCCATGAAATTTTTTCCTCCACATGCTATATGTTGCTTAAGTTATTTACAATGGGAAAGTATTTATTTTCTGTATAAAAATGAACTGCGGGTACATGCAAATGAGCAGATGAAAGCAGGCAGGCAAGGAGCAAGAGAAAGGCACACCTGCGTTAGGAATTCATTACTTATCATGGCGTTGGTAAAACATGGACAAATTTAACAGTCCAGACAACATCATCTGATGATTAAATCAATGTGTATTTATTATAAGTGCCTTAGAAGCACAAAAAGCTACATAGTGACTGTCAGTTAGGGAAGTCCACGGCTGCACACTATGATCCCAGAAGCTTCCAGGCTGAGGCAGAATGATAGCACGTCAAGGCCAGGCAGGGCTACACAGTGAAACCATGAATTAAATAAATGAGATCACCACAGACAACCCAAGAAATAGGCAGTGTGTTACTGACTTTTGTTGCTAGAATAAAACACCATGACCAAAAGCAGCTTATGGAAGTTTATCTTGCCTTCATGGTTCCAGGGAGAGAGTCCATGATAGCATGGGAGGCCTGGCAACTGGTACCCGGAGCAGGAAGCTGAGGGGGAGCATTTCCAACCAGAAACCTGAAGAGAGTGTTCTAGAAGTGAGGTGTAGTGATGAGCCATGCCCTACAAGTTCCACTCATTTCTCTTCACCACCATTACCTCCCCAGCTGACCATGGTCTACACCAGCACAGCTCAGTGGTGCCTCTTTGAGAGTCTGGCAGGAAATGTATCAGACCAACAAAGTCTGACAGTCCAACTGTCCCATGTTCTTGGCAACACTTGGTATTGTCTGACTTTTTAATTTTAGCCATCTGGTGGGCGTGTAGACAGAGAGATTTTATTGTAGGCTTAATTTACATTTATCTGAAAGCTGGTGCAGTGGCATTAATTTTATTTTTAGTGAATTTGTTAGCCATTTGACACCCATCGCCCATATGAAAATTTGTTCAAGATATTTGTGCTCCTCTGAGTTACTTCATTTTTGTTGATCCTTGGGACTTCTTTGTATCTTCTCCTACTCTGTGTGTCTTGCTTTTCATTCCTTTAATAGTGTGTTTTGTTGATCAGAGATTTTAACATCAATGTTTTCTTTTATAGGTTTGTGTGTGTGGTGTATGTGCATGGTTTGTGTGTGTGTCTGTGTGTGAGTGTGGTTTGTGTGTGTATGTTGTGTATGTGTGGTATGTGATGTAAGTTCATGTGTGATATCTGTGTGTGTGGTGTATGTGTGGTTTATGTGTGTAGTGTATGTGCTTTGTGTGTATGTGGTATGTGTGTGCTTTGTGTATATGTGGGGGTATATGTGTAGAGTGTGTGGTGTATTGTGGTGTTTGTGATGTGTGTGTGTTTGTGTGTTTGTGTGTGATGGGTATGTTCTGTTTAAGAAATGTTTGCCTAAGAGTATACAGAAATTCTTATGTTTTCTTCCAAAAAGACTTTTTTGGGATTTTTGCCATTGTTTTTAAGTCTACAAGATAACTACAATTGGTTTCATAAATAGTTTGAGGGAAATGTGCCTTATGAGTATTAAATTGTACCAGCATTATTTACTTTAACTGTATCCTTTTCAAGCACACCTCAGTGTTGCATTTATTGTAAACTAGGTGATTGTATAAAGATCTCTGTCAATCCTGTTTCACTTGTGTAAATGAAATGAGAACTATGACCCAAAATGTACCTCTTCAACTCAAAAAAAAAAAAAAATCACTAAAGTAAACAAAGACAAAACAAACAGAGACCATTCCATCAATTCCCCTACGAACCTAAAACCCTGGTCCCTGTCCTTTGTTTCTCTACAAATGTGCTGTTCTCTTGATGGAGCCATCTGTGTAAGCCAGCACTGTAAGCCACTGCTCTGAGTCCTCTTCGCTGAGGCTCTTCTGTGTGAGACACTAATGAACATGCTTCCTTTTCTCTTGTTAACCTGGGTTTTGCTAAGGAGAAGCATCCCAACAGGGAGGCAAGGAACGCTGTATTCCCTCCTCAGCTGGGCCATTTGCTTATCCGTCATGAGCACTGCACTGACCACATTAGGTTAGCTTTATAATCAACCCAGACATCTGAGCGTAGGACTTTCCCAACCTTCTTCTTACTCTTCATGATTATCTTCATCTCAGCACTTTCTCTTGCTACACAGATTTTATAATCAGCCACTCAACCTATGAATATTGTATATCTGTCTATTCAAAATGTCTTATATTACTCTCATTATACAGTAATAGAGATTCCAGCATAGAGATGGAATTGCCCATATTTACTGCATTTATTCCCATAAATTTGATGGGATTTTTTTAGGCTCTTGTAAATGGTATATTTTAATGTAATGGTATATTTCATCTTATGCTTGTCATTATTATGTGTGAGTGTATCATTAGTTCTTTTAAAGGTTTATTTTTATTTTATGTGTTTAGGTGTTTTGCCTGCATATAAGTCTATGTACCACATGCACACAGTGCTTGCACAGGCCAGAAAAGGGTGTTAGGTCTCCCGGACCTGGAGGTACAGAGAGTTGCACCACCATGCAGATGCTGAGAATTAACTCTGGATCTGCTAGAAGAGCTGTCAGTGCTCTTGACTGCTGAGGCATCTCTCCAGCCCTGTAGTTGGTTTCTTGCTATTATTGTTTTACTTGGCTTTTGAGAAAGGGTCTCACTGTGCTGCCCAGACTGTCCTTGACACCTCAAGGTCAAGTGGCTCTCCTGCTCCAGCCTTCTTGAACAGCTACTTCTACAAGCATGTGCCAGTAAAGCTGGCACCATCCAATTGGTTGTCACCTATTGACCTGTACCTAGCAACCTTGCTAAACTTACCTTAATTTCAATCACTTATCTATAGATTCTTTTGGTTTTTCTATGTCTACGATCATGTCTCTCTTTAATGAGGTTTCCAATCCCTGAGCCTTTACTGTTTGCCTAGTCTTGGGAGAGTGACTATGATTTCAAATACATTGTTCAATAGAAACGGGGCTATCAGACATTTCAGAGTGAAGAATTTTCAATATTTTAAATTATCACCATTGACAGGATGCTTATTTTTAGGTACTTGTTATCAGATTAAGCAACTTTCTTGGTTCAGACAAAATCATGAATAATATTGAATTTCACCAAATCTTTTTACATCTACTGAGATGATTGTATTCTTCTACTGTATTCTATAACTAGAGGAAATTACCTTGACTTGTTTTCAAGTGTTAAGCTATTTCTGAATTCCTGAAACTTACCCCCTTAGCTATGATCAACTAGCCTTTTATACACGCTGAATTCATTTGATTACATTTTAAGATTTGTATACATAGGTCTATGAAGTTTGATCTTTGATTTTCTTCTTTTCTTAAAAAAGAAAAAACTCTGTGTGTGTGTGTGTGTGTGTGTGTGTGTGTGTGTGTGTGTGTGTGTAAGTTCTACATCAGACATTTCATAAGTGCCTGCAATTCCAGCTCCAGTGGTCTCTCTCTTGTGCTCTCTGGACTCTTCAGGTACCTGCACTTACACACATACATGAACACATACACAGAGGTGTGTGTGTGTGTGTGTGTGTGTGTGTGTGTGTGTGTGTGTGTAGGCTTATGGAATGTCTGATGTAGAACTGAACTCCTCTGTAAGAGCAACAAGCACTGTTGACCACTGAGCCATCTCACTGACCCCTTCAATCTCCTTTTGCTGTAATGTTCTTGCCAGGTTTTGGAGTGATTTTTGTTTGTCTGTCTGTTTGTTTGAGAGAATGGGTAATAAAATGTTCCCAATCAGTTTACTCTCTGGAAGAGTACGTAAGACTGATACCATGCTTTCTTTCCAATGCCTAGATGATTTCACAGGGTGGTCACCAGCAGTCTGTCCATACATCTGTCTATCTGATGTTTGTGGGAAGACTTCATCTTTAACAATGAAGTCAATTCTTTAATATTACTATTCATTCTTTCTACTTCTTCATGTGTTAGTTTTGACATAACAAGTTTTTCAAAGAATTAGTTTCCTCCATCTAAATAGTCTTGTCAAATGTGTCAGCCCCAAACTCATCTTGTAATTAAGGGTACATTTCTTAAAGTCCAGCCAGTTTCCTCAGAACCATTCATTGGATAATAAACCTCTTATAAAATGATATAATGCTCTCAGTCATTGAAAAAAAAAAGCATTGGCTCAAGCTATGATCCAAGCAGTAGCCCAGTGGTACATACAGGGTTAAATAAGACAACACTCTTGCTTCGTGAAGCTTTCATAGTAAGGAGAACCAACACAGTAGTGATAAATGCTCTGAGCCCATAGAGTAGGGTAGAGGCCTAGAGAGTACGGAAAAAGAAAAGGACTGTTGGAGACAGAATAGTGAAAGAAGGCCACTTGGAGAAAGTTTAATCTGACCAGAGTCTTAAATGACATAAATCACTATAAGACAAGGTGGTGTGGTGTCACTATAGCAAAGCAAAGAAGGGAAACAGATGATGATTCAGGAATTCAAGCAGGGTTGGATTAGATAGGTTATTGGAACTATGTTAACGATTTAGGTCATCCAAGCATGCGAGGAGAACATTGAGCATTGTTTGTTTGTTTGTTTGTTTGTTTGTTTAGAAAACAAGCACGTTCATTTTGAGCAGGAACATAACATGATCTGATACATGTTTTTAATTGCTGCTCTAACATATGTGTAGAATAGACTGCTTGAGGGCATCTAGAAGTCAGTTAGGGCGCTATGGCAATAGTCTAGGCAAGAGGCAGTGCTTGGGCTGTACTGAGAACGGTAAAGAGCAGTGGTCAGATGCAGGGCCGCCTATTGTCTAAATGTGGGGTTACAAGAGAGTGAAGACTCAAGCTGACTCCCTGTTGGGGCCTGAACAACTGGGTAGATGGTTGTAGTGGTGTTTATGAACCTGAGGTCCTGAGACAGAAAGAAACAGGTCTTAGTGCAGGTTTGGAATTGGGGAGTTGGTAGAGAACATGCTACATTTCAGATCCTACTAGATATCCCAGTGGGAATCTTACTGGGCAGCTAGCTGATTAATGCACCTGAATATCAGAAGAATAATGAACTTAGAGATACAAACTTCAGATTCATGTCCAAAGAGAGTCCACAGCACAAGAGTGGGTACATCTACTTAGGATGAACAAAATAGTCAAGGCCCAAGTCTTGGGATGGCCCAATTTTAAAAGCTGGTTAGAAATCCAGAGCAGAGCCAGGGGAGCATCCAAAAACACAGAACAGCAATGCCTATAGCAGTCTTTGGCTCCTCAGATCTTTCTGTCTATTCTTGAATCACTTTTGATTATTTCTAAATGAAATGAAAGAAAAACCTGGTGTGACCCAAATGATGTCATCTCGATGCAGTTTTCTCTGTAGCATACATGCTCTTCACCCTTGGTCTAGATAATGATGACAATGTTGGGTTCCTTAGCCAGGAGACCAGTGGTTGCTGCTGGGCAGTAAAACCCACAGGTACCCAACACAACCCCGAGACAACAGCAACTGGGTATAACCACCTTCCCTGAGGGAAATGTTCATAACTAGAGAGAATTTTCGGTTCACACCATTACTGTTCTTTCCCAGATATCTGTTCATATTTATCCTTTTTTAAAAGATTTTTATTTTTAATTATGTTTATATGTATATGACTGTGGGGGGGGGGTTGTGTACATGAGTGCAGTGCCTGTGGAGACCAAATGAGAGTTTCAGATCCCCTGGAGCTGGAGTTGTAGGTACCTGTAAGCCCCACACCCAATATGGGTGCTGGGAACCAAACTTGGGTCCTCTACAAGGGCAGTACGGACTCTTAACCACTAAGCCATCTCTCCAGACCCTCATATTTATCCTTAAAGACTCTACTAATCTGTCTCCTATCACTCTAGTGTTACTGCCTAAATCCCTAACACCTTACTTACCTACAAGCCATCTTACTCCTCATGCCTCATCTGGAATGTTCTCTATCCTCAACATGGAGTTACCCTCAACATCCATGTTGTCTCCTCCCAGCCCCTGCAGTTGCACCATGCAGTTGCACCATGACATATTTGGAAGTGTGACCTCGTGTGTACTGTGTGTGCTACCTGTATTTTCAGGTAGTCTAGAACAGTTTCCTGTTTGTTACCCTCTCCTGGGCAAACCAGAAAGCCCTCTTTAATAACACCCATGTCTCCTACTTATATATAGTCCTCTCAGAACCTGCTGGATCCTGGGCCCCTTACCTGCTGACTTTTACTGACTTGCAAGCCTACAGAGTTTAGGCTATAAAGTATCAAAATTTAAGCCTTTACTTAGCACCTTTTAAAAAAATCCTTACCTTTGGGTTAGAGAGAGATGGCTCAGTGGTTAAGAGCATTGACTGTTCTTCCAAAGATAGTGTGTTCAATTCCCAGCAACCACATGGTGGCTCACAACCATCTGTAGCAGGGTCCAATGCCCTTTTCCAGTGTGTCTGAAGACAGCTACAGTGTACTCATAAATAAATCTTTAAAAAAAAAAAAAAAAAAAAAAACTCCTTAGCTTCTCTGTCTGGAATCTCTCCGGAAGGAAGTCTTCAGAGAGGTGGTGGGAAACATTACCATTTTTCTCCACAGAATGCTGATTCTGTTTCCTTATTGTCAAGAGAGCAGCAATAAGCACGGGTTTGCAGGCCTCTCTATGGTGAGACAGTCCTTCGGGTACATCCCAAGAACGGCATACATTGCTAATATGCTTCTATTTTTCAGCTTCTTTTTAAAGAGCCCCCATACAGGTTTCCATAGTGGCTACATCATTTACACTCTCAAGGATTGTGCACAAGGGTTCCATTCTCCACACACCATCACCAAAACTGGCTGCCACATTTGCTCAATAACAACCATTCTAAGTGGGGTGAGAAAAAAAAAATCTCAAAGTTGTATTAACTTGCATTTGTCTGATGCCTAAGGATGTTTAGAAAAAATTTTTAATGTTTCTTTGTTGGCCATTTGTATATTTCTTCTTCAGAGAAATGTCTTTTCAATGTGTTGCCCATTTATTGATGTCAAGCCGCGTTCAGCTGCTCCCCATTTGCTGAAGGCATTAATAAGCCGCCCAAAACAAGTTTTTCTTTTTCTATATGTTTATGAATAAAAGAAGCTGTGGGTCTGCTTGGTTTTGTTATCCTCTCAACACGTATGGGAGTTTTATATGCCCTATGATGTCTGATTATATAGCTCAGTATCCCTGGAAAGTTTGGTTTTAAGCAACCTTCTTTCAGAGGACATCCACCATTTGTTCTTGCAGGTCTCTAGGCTTCTATCCAGTTGAAGGAGTTAAAACCACCTTGAAGCCTGTGAAAAAGCTGCCCAGTGACCCCAGGGCACCCTCCCTTCTCCCTGCTGCTCTCCTTATTACCAAGGCAATCTGTCCCTAGGGGTGGGGTAACTTGGTTTCAGCTCCAGGCTCACCTGTGTCCGCAGGAGTTCCACTCCGAGGCAGCCTGTCTACTTGTGATTCTCTCTACGTTGGGCAAACCGTGTCCTTTGACTCCTGAGTTCTTTGTCCTTCAAGGCTGGCCAAACCAAAGTCTGCATGCAGATATACAATGGTTCTCAGGGCAAAACTTAACTCTAGTGTGCTCACACCCTTCCTGCTGCTGAAGTCCCCACTCGTCCATAGGCTTTGATCTGGCTGTTCCCTTTTTCCTTCTGGGCTTCTTGGTGAATTCATAGGACTCTCCCACCATCACCACCACCAGCAGCAGCACCACCACCACCACCACCAATGTTAATGCTCCGTGCAGCATTTTGATGTTTTCAGTGGAGCTTTGATTCAAACAGCCAGGCCTACCTGTCAGAAACACAAGCCTTCTACTTGTTTGCTTCATGGCCACCGAACAAACTGTTCTCCCACCCAGCCACAGCATTAGCATAAAGTTCCCCCTGGCACATGAATGCCCGGGACACTTCCAGATGAGCTGCTTTAGCATCGGAAGGCTTTCCTCTTCCCCTTGACCACAAACACAGAACTTTCTCTAAACATGGCGGCTTGTCTCTGTGACTCTTTATACAGCCTCTCTCGTTCTCTGAACGGAACTACACCCAAGAAGGTTTCTTCTCAAGCTATCTGTGCCCTCTGTTCTCACTGCTGCAAGCAGTGCGATAAAGCTTTCCATGTCAGGGTGTACTCTCTACCTCAACAAATACAACTTTTCTGGTACTTTCTAAGATAAAATACTACTTACTGACCTCTGCAAAGTCTTCACACTCAAACTCAAATATAAAACAAGCCTCTAACATCTCTGGATGACAGAGTGCATAAGTTCCATAGGGGTGGCCCCACTCAGACACCTTGGGAGTCCTGCCAGGTAGCATAAACAGGTAAAGAGGGAAAGGTAGAAAGTCCAGCCACTGGGGAGACCTCACTACATCCAAAGCCACTAAGCGCTGCTGTGAAGAACTGTGAACCTGGTACTTCGAGAAAGGCCAAGACTCCCCCTGGCACCTGAAATCTCACTTCATTTTATATGATGACAACTAATCCAATTTGTAATTTTAAAAACTGTATCAACTAAATAAACTACTGACAGAATCTATCTCCAGACTACCCCTGCGCAACTTCTGTTTTATATAGTCAGCTTTAAAATAGGACACAGGTAATTTACCACAGTCAAAAGCTATGTTTCCCAGGGGTCTCAGTGTGAAGATTTCATCACTGCAGTAACCATAACTCTCAGTCCCTCTTCCCAGCACTCGCCTCTACCTCCCCCACCAATCCTGTCAGTCTCCTGCCAACTTGAGCTGTGAGGGAGAAATGGACTGAATAGAAATCACCTAGGCTTTTCAGCCAAAGCAGCTTGTTAAAGTCCAGTGCTACCCCCAATGGAGCCTTCTCAAACCTTGCTGATCCTTGGTTTGCTCATCTGTGAAATGGGAACACTCATTCCCACCTAGAAGACATCTGAAAGATCGTCAGTATAAGTAATGAGGCTGGCATGTAACTCTGGCACAGACTACACTAAAAACTATATGCACACAAAGAGCCACTTTCCCCCAAGAAAGACATGAAAAGCTACACAGAATGTTCATAGCAAGCTGATGCCTCTGGGGAGGATACATGCTTTCGGTAAACAGAGTAAGAAGAGGAATCACAGCTCTGCAGAGGCCCAGGCCTCCACACCAACATAGCTGCTCATGAACTTGGTCTAGGAGGTCGAGGTCTGTAGAAATCCATGCTAATTAAAATTCATAGACGTTAATTAAATGATTATTCAAGAACTCTCTCAACTCTTGAAGCCATTTTTATATGTAGATTACAACATAACCCTGGGTCAAGTAAAGGCATGCCAAGGTCCTTCAGGCTAGGGAGAATCTGCCGGGGAAAGCAAGCAAGCAAGCAAGCAAGCTCGAATGGAAAGTAAACGGCAGAGCTGGCTGTCACTGTGTGGGGTAGGCTACTGACGCTGGGAAAGGAGGCCTTCCTCTGCTGCCAGATGCAGGGACAGAGGACAAAGGGCCTCTCAGACTAACAAGTGCCTGCCTCTCCAGCTTATGCTTTTAGAGAGGAGCCACTCCACAAGAAGCCACCAGACGAGAGCCAGAGTCGACCCTGAACACTCGGCACTCACCACCCCTGCACACCTGGGGTGAAGCAGGAAGGAGATGAGGTAGCTATGCTGTTTCCAGAAACACAAGCCTCTGTGCCTAGATCCTTATGTGGGATTCTGCCAGGAGAGCATTCCAGGTGTGCTCCTCCATCCAGGCTCCTCCATCTCATTCAAAAGAAACAAACTGTCTCTGAAGGCTTGTGCTCACTCACCTAGAAGAGCTAAGCTCCACCCCTCACTCCATGCCTGATATACCTAACCTACTCCTTTTACAGGCAGCCCTCGTGGCTCCTCTAATTGTGGTGTGTCCATCATCGGTTTTCCTCTAGGGAGACTGAAGCATCCAAAACCACTTATCTCCTTGACTGCCCAAGCAGGAAACCAGCAGCTTTTTACTCTATGTCCACACTTAAGAGAAAGGAGGGTTAGATAGTCTAGGGACATAGCTCAGTGGGAGAGCTTGTCTAGTATGTGCAAGGCTCTTGGTTTGATTCCCAACACTAGGAAAAGGGGACAGTCAGGGATGGAATACAGATCCCAATTAGTTTGCAGGTGACAGTCACTGAAGATGGGCAGTATACAGATAAGACTCTTACTATTTTCTTTATTTTTATTTATGCTTCAAATTTCCTGTAGTTAAAAGAGAATGTTAAAGAGACATGGGGAGAAGATGCAACCTGAAAATGCTGTTGGCTGTCTTCTTGGGACGATTTGGAATGTACACAGGCCTTCAGACCCATGGCCTTCTAGAAGGTCACAATGCTGGAGCAAAGGCTGTGTCTTCTCAGCACCACATTCAATGTCCTCAACAAGACAACCTTTGAAAACGTCCCTAGAACTTTACAAAAGCATTCTGGTAGGGCCCGGCTGCCCTGCTCAGCATATAAACCTTCTGCCTCTACAAATCATCACCCCTTCAGCTTCCTGCCACTACGAGGGCCTCCACTTCCTGTTCCAAACTACTGAGTTGAGCAATCGAGCTTTTGAGAGAGCTCCCAGTGGCAGAGAGTAGTTCAGCTTAACTGGGTCTCCTTCTGGATGTCAGATATGATACTCCAAAGAGAAAGTTTTGCTTTCTCTGTTTCTCCCCCTTCTTCTTCCCTGACCCTCAACTTGCTCTTGATAAGAATCTGCATAATCATCTATCATGACAAGTTTCCCACCTTGACGACTGTGACACGTTGGGCTGCACAGTTCTCTGTGGCAGAAAAGACATGATGCTGTGTGTCCTAGAACAAATAGTCAACAGCATCTCTTGTCTCTACCCACCAACTGCTAGGAAGTACATAGGCCAACCCTAGCTACAACAACCAGCCACGTCTCCAGGTAGCGCCAAATGGGTCAGGGGATTAAAAAAAAAAAACAAAACAGAAGTTATTGAGAAACACCAGCCTAAAAGATATTGAAAAATCAAGACCAAAGTCTTTGTGCAGAGAGAGGGGGAGGGAGGGAGGGGAAGAGGGAGAAAGAGGAAAAGGGGAGAGGGAGGGAGGGAGAGAGAAAGAGAGAGAGAGAGATTTATACAGTTTGTTCCCGTTCAATTACACAATATAATTCCACCTATGAATTTATAAATATGAATATTTAAGAAATGCTGCATTCTAAGCCAGAAATATGTAAAGTACCAAGAGAAGAGTGAACTCAGCATTCCCAACCATATCCTCTCTGTCTTTGTGGTTTCCTGTGCAAATCTCATTTGCTTCCCCCACATTATCCTGTTTTCCAGTCAGTGTGGTCATTCAAACATCTCACCCAGCCTCTCACAGCAGCACACAGTTTGAGTTTCAGCAGAAAAGAAAAGCGCCGGGGTGGGCAACTTCCCCAGCACCCACAGGATGCACATGGGCTCTCCAGCACTGGTTTAACAGGGTCACCAGAGAACAGAGTTCCTACAAGAACATTCTCCAACCAAATCACAGAAAAAGAAATACCAACGTGTTCTAATGGTTCCACTTCAAAACAGTCAGACTTACACCCCTTCTCTGGGCAACAACATCAAAATAATCGCCCTTTACACCCCCAACTCTTCGTGCCTAGAGTGCCTGTGTCTTCCATCAGTAAGTGGGGAAGTGAGGCTGCTGCTCTGGATCGGGGCCTCCCCTCTGCGACCTCCACACTTCAGAGGCTAGAATGGCTAGAATAATGAGTGTTGACTTAGCCAAGAATTACAACAGCCTGCACTGAAGGAGTTTCCCACTCGAGCTAAATGCTACCCTCCCTTCTTGTGAAGAAGGAAGATCTGTTTCCTATAGAGGCTTCTCATTAGCCCCATTCCATCCAGTAGCTTTGGGGATACACACACAAAATGGTTTCTTGAACTTGAACAATTCTGTCAGTGGCTCTGGTGAGTGTTTGTCCTGTTATAGGAAGGCAGTTGCTGTTTATATGGCTTGTCATCTGGGGTCTATTTCTTCCAGGATCCATCCTATGTCACCACCTGTCTTAGCCTGGATCACCTCATTCTGGATTCTAGCCTTGGCTTCCTAATGTCTCCCTGGCTTAGCACCTCTCCTTTAATCCCTCCCCTCCCCCCTTTTTTATAAACTGATAACAGATTAGCTTTTAAGAACACAAATCAAAATTTCCCATTCCATATCACTGGATATAGTCATATGTGTATGTTAGAAGTGATAAGATATAGATTACTCTGTATATCTCTATCACTCTTCTGTGGCACTGGAAATAGAGCTTAGCACCTCATGCATGCCAGGTAAGCATTCTATCACTAAGCTAGGTTCCCAACCCATAGTCCTGTCTCCTTTGATGTAGATCTATGTATGATGCTCTTTTTGCCCAGGAGGTGTCCAGGCAGGTTCAGTATGAACACACAGGCCCACATAGGACAGGTGGTAGATGGAAAGACTGGGTCAGGAATGCTAAACTCAATGGACTTGAAAGGGGGGCCATATATGCATGTGTATTGGATGGGTGTGGTCATGCGTGCATGTGTGAGGACCAGAGTTTGATGTCCAGTTGTCTTCTTTATCACTGTCCACCTTTTTTTTTTTTGATATACAGTTCCCACGAAAGCTGGAGCTCACCATATTGGCTAGATTGGCTATCCAGGAAGTCCCAAGATCCCCCTGTCTGCATCCCCAGCAGTACTGAGATTACAGATTGATGCTACGCATCCTGTTTTGATGTGGGTGCTGAAGATCTGCACTTGGGTCCTCATGCTTGCACGGCGATCACTTTACCCACTAAGCCATCTCCCCAGCCCCCTAAGTGACTTCTCATGCATCCTCCCAAGCCTAGATACCATAATTCTGGGAGCCCATTGGTCTGCAAGTCAGGTCCTGCCATCACCTGACTCCTGCAGGATGATGCCAATGCCAAGGGTTCCTCATAGATACCTTCCTTATACAGCACTGCACATGCTATCTCAGCTAACGGAAGCATCTCTCCTCTGCTTTTACTACGCGACGATTACTACTACTACTACTACTACTACTACTACTACTACTACTACGATGACGATGACGATGACAGAAGTAAAGATTTGGGCTGGTGAGATGGCTCTAAGGCAGTTGCCTGATAACCTGAGTTCAATGTGGTAGACCCATGTGTGGTGGAAGGAGAGAATCAACTCGGTCAAGTTATTCCCCACTCCCTCCCTCCCTTCCTTGCTCTGTCTGACACACTCTGACACACACATACACACAATAAATTAATAAATGTAATTTTTAAAATTAACAATGCTTAAACAGGGTGCTGCCTCTCCTTCACTGCAGTCGCACGGGGAGCCTGGTAGCAGCAGAGTGTATACCCTCCAGTTCTTGTCCCTCACACACATCCACATTCACCATTCATTCATACTGCATCTTAGGCTGTGCCTTAAGCAAGAGGACATTCCATTCTTAGGTTCACTAACTCATCTCTCCAGCTCCCAGGACAGCAAGGGTAGTTGGCTCATCTGCTTCCATGACTGCTGTCCCATTGATAAAGAGGTGGAAGGGGGAAGATGATGGTTTGTCATCGAAGTCATAGAATTCTGGTAGCAAAGTAAAGGACCGCATAAGAACTCCACCCCAGTGCTTATGTGACACTGTGAAGTGTCCTTCTCCTCCCTGTGGTGCAGAACGTAACACTGTGGGAACAGCACATAGAAATCAATGCCTGTGGAAAGAGGAGTCTAGAGAAGCAGGACCACACACTGGCTCAGGATTTGGACTCTGCACTCAGGCTACCTATGTTAGAATCTGTTGTTTCATTGTCTGACCTGAGTTAAACAACTGGTCCTCAGGCTCCTTGTCTGAAATATGGGGTGCTGGTTCAACCTTCCCAGTAAGGATAGCATGAGGGTTACATAAAATACCTGTAAAGTACTCAGAAGAGCACTGGCTAGTTTTACTAATAAAATATGCTATAAACATCATTGCAGCTTTAATATACCCCTCTAAATATATTTCTAAACCTTCATTTTTGTCATAGGTTGGCAAAACAAAGTCAAATGCTATTAGCTCAGAGTTTTATCTAGAAAGGAATCAGTTATAGAACGTGGATTCGTGTGATTTTTTTTTTTTTTTGCCCAAAAAAATCAATTTACATAGTGCCTGACACCATTTCCACTGACTGGGACAAACAACCTCAGAGATCAAAAACACTGTAACACCTACTACACTAAATATTAAAAAGAAAAATAACTTATACCCTCTAGCAGTAATTACCTAAGTAACATGGGTTGCAAATCTGTTAGAGAGGTTTTGCTGTGACAATATTTCTAGTAAATTGCTGCTTCTAACACAAAGTCCTGGTGTTGCAAGGCTGGCATACTAGTAGAAAGGTTATTATAGAAACACTATTAAAATGAATTAGGTATTATTAAAGATTCGACACTACAACAGCCCCTGATTACAAAGGATTTCAAGGTCCATTGCTTAATGGGCAGATGAAAGTGCTAATTAAGCCTTTTTGAGAGGATATCCCTAGGCGGGTCTGTAAGACTACAGGTAACAAGAGGTCTTCAGTCTGAAAGGGGAACCAGTTGTGCCTACCCATCTGGAAACAGCCCTCCTGGAAAGACTGAGAGGTAGGTGGGAGGCAGAGCTGAGGTTTTCTGCTGAGGAGAGGTAACCTGGTAGCAGACATGGAGCTAAACTAACTTGAGCCTCTGTTTTTCCCTTAACTGCTTCCTTAGCATGCGTCCATTTCCTCCTCTGCTTATGTTTGAAAAACTAGAGAACCTTCCTTAGACTTTAGAGCCTAAATACATAGGAAAGCCTTCCGCTGAGTACCTAAGCCCTCTGGTACAACCAGAAGATGCCAGGGCTGTCCTTGGCCAAAAGCATCTCTCACTGCCAATACCTCTAAGTGGCTTTTACGGAGTTGCTTATTTGCCTTTCGTATCAGGATCTATCTTGTTTTTCCCACCTTGTTAATTAACTAATCAGGCCCTGGCAAGACACCTCCCAAACAAGAGGTGTTAAGAAAAAGCTAACTAAATTCGCCCACCCACCGCGTCTAAATGTCCACAATAAATTACGAGGAAGGGGCTGAGACCCACGCTACGCAGCGATCGGCGCCACGCAGCAGCCTCGGACCCCCGCGCGGTTCTCAGCAGGACTTCTGGACCCGAGCCACGCGGGCCACCCGGGCCACGGCCGAGCTGCCCAAGGCGCATCCCTGAGGGCTCAGCTGCCCGCTCCCCGCGGCGCACCGATGTCAACAAACTTTCCCCGCCCCGGGTTGCGCCGGGTCTCCGAAATCTGTCCACGAGTGCAACACGGGGACAGGTGTGGGACCCGAGCCCCCAACCCCGCATCCCTGCGGATGGGCGGACAGTCGGGGTCCGCGGGGCGCCGTGGGGGAGGGTAGGCCACGGGCCCGCCCCCTGGGCGGTGCGGCGCTGACACGGCCCTAGGACGCGGACAACTGGTCCCCAGGGACGCGTTGGCGCTGCGGCGCGGCGGCCTTACCTGCGCGCTCCGCTGAGGTTGCTCCAGAGGCCCGGCGTGCGAGCAGCCGCGGCGGCGGGCGCCGACTGACAGCCCCAGGACCCGCCTCCATCCCTCAACCACGCCCCCTCTAGGGCCACGCCCCCGTCCGCGACCGGGGTCAAGCTCAGTCCACAGCGCCGAGGGCGGGGGCGCTCGCTTTCGATTGGCCTGGGAGACGTCGGCTCCGCCCACTCCCCGCCTCCTCGCTGGGGGTTGGAAAGCCGCGCTTGCGCGGATGCTCAGAGGGCAGAGCGTAAACCAGTGCTAGCGGTCTTGACGTTGAGCGCAGGTTGGTTCTCATCTTCCTCAGCTAAACTGGCTTTGAGTCCAGGACTACGGGAGGAGCAGTGAAGGAGTCTGTGAAGAGACAGTCCCTGACCAGAGGAGATCCTAAGCGAGTCAGGCGGAGGAGCCCAGCTCCACACTTCGGATCTACTCCCTAGCCAGGAAGTATCTCTGTGAAGGTTGGCTTGAGTGACAAGATCCTGCTAACAAGAGGGACGCTGAAGGAAATAGTCTTGCTAGCTCCCAGCACCTCCCCAGGCTTCCTAGCTCAGTGTGTAAACAAGATCATGTGACTCCCTACAAAATCAGTGGATACCCAGCAGTTCTGTCCTAGATATATGTTCAAAAGAATGTCTACACAAAATACTTAGATGCAGATGTTCCCAGCAGCACATTAATAAGAGAAGGGGGAAACGACTGAACTATGGGGTGATGGGTGATTGATTAGTAAATTTTAGTTTGTTCATGCCAATGGACTAGTGTTTGGTAATAAAAAGGAATGGTCATTCTGATACATGGTATAACACAGATGAACCTTAAATTCGTGCCAATCACAAAAGACTTTACTGGGTATGGTTCTATTTGTGTGGAGCGTCCAGAACGGGCAACTGTATAAATACAGGAAACAAACTAGAGGTTTCCAGGAAAGGGAAAGGACAATTGAGAAGGAACTACTAAGTGCATAGAGTTTTTCTCATTATGGTTTGGATCTTAAACATACCCTGTATCAAAGACTCAGTCCCCAGCTGACTGTTCTATTGGGGAAAAAAAAAAAAAAAAACAACCTTCCATAGGTGGGCTTTGTGAGAGGAAAGGGCGTCTCTGGGGACCTGTCCCTAAAGTGTATACTGGGACCTGGACCCCTCATTCTCTATCTCGTCCCTCAGCCATGATCTGAGTAGCTGTGTTTCCCATGAACTCTCAGTCGAATTTGTTTGACCTCATGACAAGCCCAAACCATTAGCCAAATGAAAAAAATCTGTCTTTTAGGTTGTTTATCTCAAGTGTTTATCTGCAGCAGAAAGGTCTTGGTTATTTTTTATTATTATTATTATTGCTGTGATAAGATAACCAAGGCAACTTAGAGAAGAAAGAATTTGTTAGAGATGTATAGTTTCAGAGGGTGAGTCCATGGCCATCCTGAATGGGAATGTGACAGCAGACAGGCAAACATCTTGTGTCCTCTATGTGAGGCTGGAATTATAGGCAGGCGGAGGGCAAGAGTTTGAGAGATCATGGGAGCTTCCCCTGATATTGCCAAGGACTCCTGGGAGGCTAAGACAGCATGTGGCAAGGTGAGAGTCCCTGCAAGCTGCCCCTGAGAGGGCAAAGTGTGAGCCATGAGACTGGGGTCAAAACTACCATGGAGACCCCAAGAATTTAGGGATGCCTAAGAGCACGATGTCAGAAGTAGGGCTCTGACCTCAAAGGGAACTAGGAAGTTTATTCTGGAGTCAAATATTAGTGACCATGGGCCAGGAGCACAGATTCAGCTCACCCCAGTTACCATATCCCAGAGTGCTAAGAGTTTGATGAGGTTCTTATAGGAACAGGAGAAAAGGACATCATAGATCAAGACAATTAGAATACGTCGGTAGGTGCACCAGGGAGACAATTACAGCCACATGGAGTCATCTCTGTTAGAGGCATCAGAAGCTGTCTGGTAACATTCATAGCTTTTGGGTTAGTGGAAGAATATATATATATATATATATATATATATATATATATATATATATATATGCTCTATTGCCATACGATGTTAAATCAAATACAGATCAGTAATTCAGACAATGGTCTTCATGACTGTGAAGAAGTGGTAAAGTACACTTCGGTCTTCTTTCTTAATCCCAGTTGGAGAATAAGCCAAACAGAAGAAGCCCACAGCTTCATCTGGGTGTCTACATGAACAGGAACCTTAAGTGGTCCATACTGCAAACTCTAAAAAGAGACCTGGCTTCTAGCCACCCCCCCCCCCCGTCACCTGGGGTAAGTTGTTGCCCTTGAACATCTCTTGTTAATCTTCCTGATACCCGTGGCTCTACTCTTTCTCTGCTAGAACTGCAGAATTTATTTGAAAATTCATCTTCATTCTAATCTATAGAGTTTATTTTTCATTTATTTCCATATAATTTCTTCATTACTTGTGTGTGTGTGTGTGTGTGTGAGAGAGAGAGAGAGAGAGAGAGAGAAAGAGAGAGAGAGAGAAAATGTGTTCATGTGCACCATGTGTGTGCAGCAGCACTCAGAGGCCAGACAAGGATGTTGGATTCCCTGGAACTAGAGTCTCAGGCAGTTATGAACTGCCCATGGGTGTTGGGAATTGAACACTGCAAAGCAGTGCTCTTAACTACAGAGTCAGCTCTTCCGATCTCCCCCATGTAGTGTTTAGTTTTTAGATTTTATTTTTGTTTTTATGTATGAGTGTAAAACTGGATGCATACATGTGTGCCACATCTGTGGTGGGTGCTGTTGATGTTATAGACAGTTGCAATCTGCCGTGTGGGTGCTGTTGGCCCAAACCCATAACCCACGTGATTTTGTTGTAGTTTATCTCACTTCAGATGGCAAGAATCGGATCTGACTATCTTAAAGCCATTAAAAATGTAAGATTTACTTTGTGTGTATGAGAATTTGCCTGTATGTGTGCCATGTGTATGCCATGTGTATGCCTGCAGAGATCAGAAGAGGGCACCAGTTCCCCCAGAACTAGAATCATGGTTGGCTGTGACCTTCTAGATGGGTGGAAAGCCATCAAGTGCTCTCAATCCTCGAGCCACCTTTCCAGTAGCAAACCTAAATGTAATTTTTTAAAATTAATAGTTTGCAATTTTATAGGTTTTTTTTTTGATGAGCCAGTGGGATTATGGGTGTTGCTTTCAGGCACCTGAGTGAGGATTCCTTCATTATACCAGTGCTTCCCAACTTTCCCAATGCTGTGACTCTCTAATACAATTCCTCATGTGGTGGTGACCCCCAACCATAAAATTATTTAGTTGCTACTTTGTAACTATAAATTTGCTACTGTTATGAATCATAATGTAAATATCTGATATGTGGCTTCCAAAGGCCTACTGGTTGAGGTCCACTGGCTTACACCAGTACAATTTTATAGTTTTATGGCTTTCATGTTTATATGTCATTGTACTTTGCTCATATCTGGCTCCACTATCCTGTCTTGCCCCCTTTTCTCTCTGCGTTCTACCTTTGAATGCTCCTTCTTATGACTTAATTAAGAAGATGATAGATAGATAGATAGATAGATAGATAGACAGATAGACAGACAGACAGATAAGGTAGATGTACATGATAGGTAGATACATAGATACATACATACATACATACATAATAGACAGACAGACAGACAGACTTGAGTCTAGGTTCTACATGGAAATACCATGCAATAATGCAAGTTGCCTTCTCTTGTTGCCCCCTCACTCCTTCTGGATACTTTCTTCCCTCTTCAAAGTTCCCCTCCTCCTTTCATGTTGTATATACACAGAGGAAATATAAATATATTAAGTAGTGAGTAAAGTGTGATGTTTGGCTTTCTGAGCCTGGCTTACTTTACCTAGCATGATGATCTCCAGGTACATGTCATAATTGCATTTCTATTTACACTGACTAAAACTCTGTGAGATATACATACTACTTTTCCTTTAGCTACACTCATCCCTGCCAGCCACCTAGGCTGGTTCCGTATCTCGTTAGAGCCATTTTTATTCCTTTTCCCTACTATGTGAGTTAATAGAATGTCCATCAGAAAACCAGGCCAAGGCAATGAGATGGGACCGACATTTGAAAGATTCTGACAGAGAAATGATTCCTCCATCTGTTATCACACCCATCAGTGAAGTAAGATCTGGAAGCAGAGAGGCCACATGAGTCTAGGTTCCTAGGGGTGGAAGAATGCTGAGAAAGACAGAATGGGAACATGAAAAAGGCCCAGTGGTTATGGGTATGAACAGTGAGCAGCTGGGTCAAGCCATACCTGAAGCTGATGCCTCCGTACACTTCAACCATTCGAGTCCATACATTTTTTTTATTAAGGTTTCATTTTTCTCTCCATGATATTGACAGCTCTGGTAATGAAACTCTGGGCTTCCACTGCCATATTAATCAAATCCAGGTCACTTGAATAGTTTTAAGGATTCTGCCAGTTCTCACAACATCTCAGAAGTGTAAGTACATACGTAGGAATTTTAAAACAGTGTCTCTTCAGCAAACATTAAGGAACGCAACACTGTCTACTGTCTAGGGGAAGATGGCTGAGACCAGAGATAAGCAGAAATCCTTAATCTTTACTAGGAATGACAGTAATCTCCATCCCCACCCCCTCCCTGTACTTCAGACACTTGCCCCCTACATACTGAAAATTGCTAGGGATGAGGGGCCATGGTCTGGGAAGGACACAGAGGTGGCCCTGCTTTATTAATGGAACAGAGGTTTCTATAGTCACTGGTTCCCCAAGGCCTTGGAGCTCTTGTTTTGATCCCGACCCCCTCTACTCAAAGAATTTGGCCTGAGTCTTCCCTGAGCTCTCTTTTTGCCTTCTCCCCAACCCAACCCATGAGATCTGACCTCTGAACCCTGCACTTGACCTTACCAGCATCCTCTCAGTCAGCACTCCCAGCAGCCGCCACCTTCCCCGAGCGGAAGTGGTAATGTATTAGCCAGTAACTACAGAGCACAGGCTAGTTTATCTGTATCAACAGGGCACAGAGAAAAGAGACTGTGGAAGGTTATTTAGTGGCCAACAGTCACTTAATCAAAGGGATTAAGTTCCACAGAAGCCAGAGGTTGGTGGAAATTGTCTGACAAACCACACTAGTAATTTTGTGGGAACAGTTTCCCACACCTGCCCCCTTGGATACCCGGCCCTTGTGAAACCATGCATGTGGACATGACGTCATCACCAGTGCCCTGACCTGAAGAAGCTGGAGGGGAGGGGCTGGCAGGTGCTGTTCAGTGACACCTGGAACATAGTCTGTGGCACAGGGAACCTCAAGAAGAGATGAGACGGACTACCTCCTGGTGGGTTTCCTGGAAACAGATAAACAGGAGCACAGAGCTAGCTAAGCCTGTCCTCTGTTCTGACCTTAAATGGTTCATGGAAAAGGCAGGTCCCCAGCCCAGTTTTGAGTTATTATATGCCAAAGATCAGACAGCCTTTCCACTCTGAGAAGAGTGGGAGACTCAGCGCCCCTTTGCTAGAGTTGTTCAGGAGCTGGGAGGGAAGGAGGGATCTGGTCCCACAGAGAGCAATTTGCCTCATATGACCTAAATGAAGAAACTTCAATGGCAGACCACTTACAGAAGTCCAAGCAGGGGAGACAAGGCCCCAGGTAACCAGCAAGTCCATCCCCTCCCAGGAGGAGGAAGAGATAAAGAAGAGCAAGCCTCAGCCTGCAAGTGAGCTTAAGGTGGAGCCAGTGGGGGCAGCACCCAGGGCTCTCCTGGCTCGCACTCTCCAGTGCCCAGCAGCAGCCCGTAGTTGGCTGGTGCAAATGGCAAGCTCACCCTCACAGAGGTCCAGAGAGCTGAGCCTATGATCAGCTGCCTAGGGGGGGGGGGGGGACCTGAGCAGAGGGGAGAGAATCAATACAGGAGCCAAACCTGCAGAGACTGGTCTAGCCCACTCTATATGCTTTCAGCTTCCAGGTTTGTCTCTCTGTAAATGGTGAAAGCCTTAGCCCATGCTCAAAGAAAACCTAACCCCATGCCAAGCTTCCTCAACCACAGCACCATCTCAGGCTGCCGAGCTGGAACCTAGATTTCAAGGTTGGCCACCATCCGTGTTCTTCCTGGAAAGCAGGCATCAAGGAGCACTTAGCAGAAGGGACAGGTGGTCTCAGTGGTCTCCAGTCACCTGCCCTGAGGTCAGAGCCAACAGTCACGGCTTTCTTGTTACCACCCTCCCTAAACTCAGCCTACTCTCTACCAAGCACCTCTGCAGATAGAGCATCATCCCCAAATATCTGGGTCCCGGTTGAAGACATTGCATGGATTCCCATGACGTTTATCCCTGGACAGTGACTTGCTGATATACACCATGCTGACATAGGTCCAGGGAGGTGGCGTCAGAACCCGAGGAGTTCCTGAAGTTCCACCTGAGACCTTCCATGCCTAGTAGTGAATATCAGAGGAGAGCAGCCCTGGAGAGGATTGACCACAGCTGTGGAGCTCACACACTGGCGAACTCAGCCCTGCCAGGCATAGAGCCACTTCAGAGCCCACCAGCTGAGCCTCCTAGGTAACCCCTCTAAAGCCCTCTGCAGAAGATAAAAAGACTGGCTCTGTCAGCTTTGAGGCCTGGGTACCAGTGAGGACAGAGCTACCCGCCGGCCTGATGCTCTGCAGGGAGCTGTCCAATGAGAAACAAGCACCTGCAGATTCTTTCATTATTGATTTTATGTGTATGAATGCTTTGCCTGCGTAGATGCATGTTCACCACATGCATGTTTGGTGTCCACAGAGGTCAGAAGGTTATTGGATCCTCTGGAATTGGTGGTATGGAAGACAGAAGCCACACACCATATAAGTGCTGGGAATCAAATCCGGGTCCTCTGCAAGAGCAACAAGTGGTCTTAACTGCTGAGTTCCCTCCCGCCCATGACCTACAGATTCTTTTAAGCTGTTGTACTCAGGGGTCTCTGCAATGTCCTGTCTCCCTGGATAGTATTACTGTCATGGCTGCTGGCACAGCCCCAGCCCATGTTCTTTCTAGGTAAGCCGTTGGGAGGCGGGAAGGGAGGAAGGCTTTATCAACCTGCTCACTGTCTGAGCCTCCTTAGATCGGGTACTTTCTCAGTGTCCTCTCTCCATGCTGGAGGGCATAGTAGAGAGGCAGGGCACACCGAGGTCAGTGACACAGCCTAAACCTGTTCTTAGATGTTTCTGCCCATCCTGACCCACTGCCCTTCTGGTAAAACTAGCTTGAAATTTCCCACATGCTGTCCCCTGCTCTGTGGTTAATCACACAATGACCCCAGATTCTTGTATATCCAGGGATTCTTTGGGGAGGACGGAGTTTGCACATATGTGTTGGAGTGGAGCCAAAGGACCACCTTGGGTGTCATTCCTAAGGTGTCATCTGACTTTTCTCTCACTGACCTGACAGGCTGGCTGGCAAGCTCTGGGGGATCTGCCTGTCTGCACCTCCTTGTCACTAGGAGTGCACACCGCTGTACCCAACAATTTTCTTTTAACTTGAGTTCTGGGGATTTACTCAAGTCCTGCACGGCAAGCACTTTACTGCCTGAGCCGTCTCCCGTCCCTGTCTGGGGATTTCCTTAGTCCCCTCATGACTTTTCCCCTCCCATCTGTGAGCCTCAGGGCTTGTGCAGTATGTGGTGCCAAAATGGAAGGAAATGGGTCACAGAGTACCCGCAGCAGGTGGGGCAAGGGAGGGGACACAGCAATAAGGCAAGTTACATGTTGTCCAGTTGTATTTGTGTGACATTTCCAGAATAAGCCAATCCATAGAGACAAAATGCAGAAGACTGGCTTCTGGGGCACCCATGGAAAGTGGGTACTTCTGGTTATAGGTGTATTTTAGGGTGATGGAAGCATTCTGGAGCGACACAATTGAAATGGTCACAAGACACTGTGAGCCTACTAAACGGAACTGAATAACACAGTCTAAACTAGCCAAAAGGACAACTTTCATGTCAGGTGACCTTTATCCTAATAAAGCAATAGTAAGCACTTAGAAGGCACTCGGGGTCTCTAGGGAGAATCCTGGCAGTGACAGAGGTGACAGAAGGGGGGGGATCCTTTCACCCTGTGGTCTGGCTTGCTCCATCTTCTCTTCTGTCTCAGAGGGGATGAAGAGGGTGGGCGGACGAAGTACAGGTGTTGGCTCCGGAAAGGACAAAGACTGGGCAACTGGTGATAGACCAATTCAAAAGCCTCCTGATGGCCACAGTTCTTTCTCACACTTATTTTTAACTACCCAGCATTCAAGCACCATCCTACCTAGAGAGAACACAAAGGGACAGCTTCTCCTCTGTCCTTCTTGGCTGTGCTTGGGCACCTTGTCTCCACACATCTCTCTTGCCCCTAACCCTGGCTCTGAGATATATGACCCAGCTCAACTCCTGGGATACTGATGCTGAGGCTCTGGACCAAGAAGAGCAAAGCAAAGATACAGGAGAGACAGACAAACTACCAAGGGTCAGAGCCCAGGGCCAGCAGCTTTGTGCAAGTCTGGGGAACAGCTTTCCCTGCAGTGTCCTCACTACTGCCTGGCCTTGCCTGGGATTTTTTTCAAGCCTAATTCACTCACTTCTCTCTTTCCTGACTCCTCCAGCTGCCTAGTGACCATCTTCTGAATTTTTGATGGCTGTTTTTTGTTTGTTTGTTTTTGGGTTTTTTTGTTGTTGTTTTTGTTTGTTTTTGCTTGTAGGTAGGAGCTTGGACAGAGCCTCCGGCATGGTAAAACAAGGTGTTTAGCAATGAAATGCCTCTGGCTCCTCACAGGACCAATGTGCTGTCTATACCTCAGTACCCATGCATGTGGATATAACTCTCAACATTATAGAAGTGGATATGACATGTATTGACAGGCATTCTGTCACAGTGACTATGGTGATGAACAGACTGCTGCCCTAGCTATGAGAGGCCAGGCAATGGCTAGCTGGACAGTCTTGAGCAAGCCAGTTCTTTCTCTATTCAGACCAAGATGAATTGTGAGCCCTTTCCCAGTGCTTAAGATTCATAGCTCCAGAAATGGAAACTCACACTAATATATATTAGCAACATGCCTAGGGGAACACACTATCCTCTCTCAAAGATGCTCCATCTGACTTGGAGTCCTACAAAGACAACTTTAATTTTCAACCTCTAGTAATTAAACAATGCAACTTGTAATAAGCAGCAACATTTAGCACCAGCCCCCTCTTCCCGGGGCTAGTAAGATGCTGCATTAGTCAGAGCTTACCGTGTGCAAGTGGTCTAGGAGTTTTGCATATAATACCTTATTAATACTTATTCTAACAATCTAATGTGCTGTTATCCCATTTTTCAGATGAATAAACCAAGGCAAAGAGAAATTAAGTGATTTCCTAAACGTTACACAGCTAGTATGCAATAGGATATATTCAAACTCATTACTACCTTGGCTCCAGAATCCAACCATTTCATTAGCGTATATGTGTTTGTGTAGGTGCCTGTAATAACATGCATATGCACGTGTATGTGTATGTTTGTATAGGTGTGTATGTGTGCATGTATATATTTGTTTGTGTAGGTATGTGTGAGCATGTATATGTGTAGACATGTGTGTACATGTGTGTGTGCGTGTGTGTGTGTGTGTGTGTGTGTGTGGCCATTTTAAAACATACCATTCAGGTTAATATGCTCACAGCCCCTGGGCTTCTAATGATCTAATATCCAATCAAATGACTTAGGCCATAGAATTATAATCTCAGTGTGCTACTGGTTTTATAGGTAGGGAGGAGGTGAGAGGCAGCCATTTAGTCCACACATTCAGTGATCAAAGTGTGATTCCTGTGTAGACACTGGAATCCTGCCTGGCACAGGAGTGGAAGAGCTCCTGGGATATCCACTTTTTAACCTCTGCAGAGGTCACATGGAATCTGATTCGACCTTGAGCAGGTAAGTGTCTTAGTTAGAGTTTCTATTGCTGTGGGAAAAGTGCTATGAATTGGGCAACTCTTACAAAAGAAAGCATGTGGTTAGGGCTGGCTTACATCCAGAGGTTTAGTCCACTCTCATGTCGAGAAGCATGACATGGTGGTGGAGAGATAGTTCTGCATCTGCATCTGAAGGCAGCAGGAAAAGAGAGTGACACTGGGCCTGGCTTGAGCTTCTGAAACCCCAAAGCTCACTTACAGTGACACACCTTCTCCAACATGGACACACCTCCTAATAGTGCCACTTTCTGGTGACCAAGCATTCGGATATCTGAGCCTATGGGAGCCAATCTTATTCAAACAATCACAGTGAATGTGCATTGAAAGTCACACTTGTTGGGGGAGTGAAGTTCCAGGGAATCCCAACACTTATTCCAAGGGTTGGTCTCACCATCCAATGACGTCCTGTCTCTTGTAAGTCCTGACCTAGGTCATCATCCAGCCCTTAGGCTGACTGTGAGCTGGAGAAGCAGAAGTTGTAGAAGGTCCGTCATCATTTCCTCTGGGATGGTCCTGCGTGGCTTGGCTGTGGGGGGCTGGGAGGTCATCAGTAAGACTTGTGGGCAGTCCTGGAACTTTACTTCCTAAACATCTATTAAGGGCAGCTGTTTCCAGCTGAGCTGGGGAAGCAGGAAGGATTGGGGGGTAGATGGGCTATGGGCATCGGGCAAGGAGTTTCCAGGTGACAAGCGGGATGTCACCTAAGGAACTTTTAAAACTATAAAATTCCTGGGATAAATGGGCACCCCTGTGATCCTAGAGTTCCAGAGGAGGCTGAAGAAGGAAGATTGTAAGCTCGAGGCCAGTCTGGGCTAAATAGAAAGACCCTGTTTCAAAAATAAACAAAAATCTGCTGACTGGGTCTTGGTACCCTTGAAAGCTATGAGGCTGGAGAAGTAAATAGATTGACAGTGTGTTTCCAAATAGACCTCACCTTCCTTACTCTTCCCCAAGTCACCCCTGCCCAACCTCCCGTCCCAGGTACCTGTACTCAGTCAGAACCACTGCCATCAGTTGATTTGTGATGGTTTGAATACGATTGGCTCATATATTTGAATGCTTGCTTGATTTGTTGATTATTGTATCTCTCAGTTCAGCATTTTTTTTTAATTTTTCAAAATACCTTGGGCTGGAGAGATGGCTCAGTGGTTAAGAGCACAGGCTGCTCTTCCAGAGGTCCTGAGTTCAACTCCCAGCAGCCACATGGTGGCTCACAACCATCTATAATGGGATCGTATGCCATCTTCTGGTCTGTCTGAAGACAGCAACAGTGTACTCACATACATTAGATAGATAGATAGATAGATAGATAGATAGATAGATAGATAGATAGATAGATAGATATTTTTTTAAAAAGAAATATCTTCTATGCATAGGTGCACTGCCTACATATATGTCTGTGCACCATGTGCATGCCTGAGGCTGGAGTTACTGACAGTTGTGAGCTGCCGTCTAAGTGCTGGGAACTGAACCCAAGACCTCTGGAAGAACAGCCAGTGCTCTTAACCACTGAGCCATCACTCTAGCCCCCCATCATTTTTTCAATGTTTATTTATAATGTGTCCCTCTACAGGCACATGCGTGCCTCCATGCACATGAGGAGGACAGTCCCAGTGTCCATCCTCGCCGTCCATCATGTTTGAGGCAGGGTCTTGTGTTCACTCACTGACGTCCATGTCGACCCTGGCTGTCTGTGAGCGCCACCACGGTTCTCAGACTCCTGCCTTGCTGTAGGACAACCCCAGCGGGTGGGTTCTGAGATTGCAAACGCAGGTCCTCATGCTTGCACAGCAAGTGCTTTACTCACTGAGCCATCCCTCAAAGCTCTCAATCCAACATGGCCTACGTGTGCCTGTCCTATGCCAAGGGCTGGCAATAGAAGAGACTCCATGAGTAGTCACAGTCCTCACCCTGGATTACTCAGTGTAATGGAGACAGGCAGGTGTGCTCCTGTAGCTTGAAGATTGGAGTGCAGGGGAGCTCTTAGGAATGGAATATTCCTCCAGGAACATTTTAGCTTTCCCTCTCAGAATAAACAATTCATTCCGCTTCTCTGTCAGACTCCTATTTCGTGATGCTCATGCACCAGCAAGTGACAAAACTCAAACACAGTCGAAGCCTCCCCCCTCCCCATCTACCTGCCTTTGCATCTGTATGCAAAGCATGTCCTCCCCAGGGCCACCCAGCAGTCCCAATCCTGTCTGCTCACAGCTCTCTGATGAAGCCCATCTTAATGAGGGACTTGGTTCAGGCATCAGATCTAGAACATTAATATTCATGTTTAGTCTTTATAAGAACCTTTATTTCCATCTTTTGTTGGGAGGAGGGTGTCTTCAAATGGCCAGAAATTCCCAATTCTGGTTTATTCTGGCCAGGCCCCTATTTCAGAGTGTTTTCTTTTTGGCCCCATTACTTCATCAGGGTTGGCAAGGAAACTTGGTTCTGTTCCTGTCCAAGTGTTAAATGGGTGCCCATACGTCTCTTTTCCACGTTACTATCATTAATTTTATTGCAAATAGGATTTTTCTTTTTCTCCTCTCTGCATGCAAATGTGGTCCCCTTTCACTGTTTGCATAATAGCTGTAATTCTTTCGTTTGTACAAAAGGACATGCATTATTTTGGCAGATAGAGAGCTTTGATGGAGAGATTATTACATTTCCAAAAGCAAGAGAATAAATCAGAATTTATCCAGAGACACTGACTACACTCCCACTCCCAGAAACACTGATCACAGGCCAAGTATCTTTTTTCCAAGACGGCAAACCTCACAGGTCAGTGAGGCCTCACTGGCGCCCCTCTACTCTCTGCCCTTGGCCTTGCTCTGGTCCACATCCACTGGGCTCACATTCTGCCACAGTGTAACCAATAGGAGGTGCAGGTGTGAGCATGGAGGGAGGAAACAGAGGGGCTGAAATATGTACTTCCTGGATTCCCCCTGCCTTGTCTGCAGCATGCAGTGGCTGCACTTCTCCCAGGTCAAGCTCAGTCCCTTAGGCCCTTCTATCTCTCCAGATCCCACTAGTGACTTCCTTCTAGTTGCGCAGGCCAGGCACTAGGGGCTTCACTGGCCCCTCCCTAGCCACAGAGCATGTCAACAGTCCCAATGTTCAACACTCTTGTTATCTCTTTCCTTCCAGGACACTGGGAGGAAGATCATAATCCCAGCACGTCACACAGCTCACCGGGTTTCCCCATCCTCCAACTGTGCCTCCCCAAGCCAGAGCACTGACAAAACAACAAGGAAGCTCCAAACCAAGGGACACCTGCCCATCCTACAGATATCTTAAGAAAGCCCACTAGGCAGAAGGTGCCTGGCCTTCCTCCCTACAGTCAAGTCAATGCCAGAGACCTGGAGGTTTTCTCAGCCTGTCAGCAGAGCATCTGCTTCATGGTCATGGTATCCTGATTCCCCTTGAGAATCTACCTCTTAGAATTCTCTTGGTACAGACAGACTGGGTAGGGCTGCTCCTACTCTCAGCTCAGAGGGATTGTACAGGGAGAAAGAGAGAGAGAGAGAGAGACAGAGACAGAGACAGAGACAGAGAGACAGACACAAAGACTGCCACAGACAGACAGACACACAGAGAGAGGTAGAGAGAATGCTACTCAGATTATCAATTTTCCCAGGCTTTAGAGATGGGCATGGAACCTAAGCCAGGCTGATGAAAATTAATTGGATAAAATTCTGAGACCTTGGCTGGAGAACCCTGGGAACTAAATAATTACTGAAGAAGCAAAGCCCAGAAAAGAAAGAGGAAACCCAGTGTGTACACACACTGTAGGAGCCCTAGATAGAGCTGGGCATGGCTTTTGCAATCACATAAGAAAAGAAGCTCCAGGGTTTCTGCTGTTGTTTGTTTTGCTTAAGTTGAGGTTCCATCTGCAAACAAACCCTACCGAGTATACTAAAGCGAGGTAAGGAGAAGAAGACAAGAAAAAGATTCAGTATCACCAGAGTGTTTGTTGTGTGCTCCAGAGCAGGACACAGGCAATGTAGGTTAAGCTATCCGATTCTCAAAATAACTTTGCTCGGCTTATGTTGAGGAACTCACCAAGCACTTCAGAATAATCGAGTGGCAGGGTTAAGTCAAATCAAGGACAGTGGCCTTCAGTGCTGTGCAGCTGCTCCACTCTGGTGAGCTGCGCACTTGCCATCCCTCCTTCCCAGTTACCCACAGCAGCATCTCTGGGAGACTCATTGCAGACTTAGATTACAACAGAAGGATAGAGAGAGAATATCTTGTGTCTTGTATGGATGCATCACCTGTCAATTAAAAAGCCTATGGCCTATGGGCTTAGGCAGGAAATAGGAGGTGGGACATCTGGGTGGCAGAGAGAATTCTGAAATAGAGCCAGGTGGAGATTTGCCCAGGAAGATGTGAGGAGATAGGCACATGGTACCTGAGCACAGGTAACCAGCCACGTGGCAGAATATAGATTAAAATAAATGGGTTATCTTAAGTTATGATTTTAGTCAGAGAAGAGCCTAGCTATCTGGCCAAGGTATTTGTAAATATGAGTCTGAGTCTTATTTCGGGGAGCATGAGACTGGGAGGAAGAACCGGACCTTACCTTTCACAGTAGGATTTTTCTTGAAACAGACCAGAAAACATGTATGCAAGTATGGAGTGCCATTAAACAGGAGCAGGGAGTGTGCTGAGAGAACACATGCTGCAGTGGGAGGTTCTGGGTGCATCCATCCCAACCTCCATCCCTGAAGAACAGAATTCAATGCCTGAACAAAATCATCCGTAGAAGAACAAAAGCCGGCAAGAAACAGTGCGACTCCAGTCTGCACATCTACAAAGTTCTCCTGACCTTCCAGAGCTCTGCCCTTGGCTCCCTTCTTGATTTTCTCTTGACATTCTTCCTTGGCAATTAACAAGGCCAGAAAGCTGATAACTCCCAGGTTCCCACTTAACCACAGAGCTTGGCAAAAGTCCTTCTAAACCTTCAGGGATGACAGGAGAGAGCTGGTCGGCCTCCCAGCATTGCCAGATGGACTCACCATCTCTTTGGTGGAGTTCACCTTGGAGGCCTCAGAAATAGCTACCTGCTAACCATGGCAGCCAGAACTAGAAGTCTGTGGCTAGCTCTCCAAGGTCCCAGCACGCCTAGGCTGCTACTGCCCTGCACGGCATTCTGACATTGACAGTTATCCTGAATGTGCGTCCTAGGAGACATGACCCTTTCTCTCCCTTCAGTAGAACTTCATCTGGGCCTCTCCTACCCCTCTTGCTGTCTCTCTTGTGAATAAGAGACAGACCTTGCTTCAACTCAGCACATTTCCTCCCCACACTTGCTAAGCCCCACCGAGGGGCACAAAACTTGTGTATGCTAATTTTAAAAGCAAAGTTGAATAAGGCCCCTTTAAACACTAAGTCCCTAGGCTTTTTGGGTTTTATGAGCCCAAAGGGACAAACTGGTTAGCTTAAATCGTTTAAGTAAGCCACCTGAGTCACCAAGCCCCCGTCTAACAGAACAGTACTTAGAGGAATCGAGTCACCCCAAAGTTCTCAGGTTGGTGTCATTGTTCAGTTTGTCAGGACAGTTTTGAAACTTGGGAGTGAAGAAAGAAACTGTCTCTTCGTTAGTGGAGAGTGCTAGCAGAAAATGGGAAGGTAATGATGTGGCCCTGGGAATGCTGAAGTGAGGGAAAAGTAAGAATTTAATGTTCTCTCTTAGCTAGAATTTTGATTCAAAACTATGGAAAATCAAAAGGTGCTATTTTGGCCACCAGAGGCTGGGGAAAACTTGATTAAAGTTATTGGTCTGGAAGACTTCAATTGAGTCCGTTTCCTGTGGTCTGATATAACTTTGTATGGTAGAGAGTGATGTGGCTTCCATTGTTTGGACCACGCATGACACTTGTGAAGGAACAAGGCTATTTTGTTGCTCTGTTTGGGTTGTTTTCAGATGATCTCTCTGCCTGTGTCAGAACTTCGTGGTTCAACTGTTTGAATTACCAAATGTAATAGCATATAAAAGCACAATTTAACCATAATGATAGCTGTGGCTAACATTTATTGGACACCTACTGTGTGCCAGGCGCAGTGTGTAGGCACTTTAGACGTGCGGTATCATCAATCCTCCAGCCGCCCTACCGGTTCCCTTCATTACCACCACGTTAAAGATGAAAAGGGGCCTTGGAAGGTTGTGTAACTTGTCCTAAGTAGTAATCAAAGAGAGCCAGGATTCCAGGCCAGGACAGAGTGGTTCCCATGGATCCCCCGAGTTTCTTGGCCACTGTGTACGGCTGCTGGCTGTGTGTGGTGGCCAACGGGTTGTGCTCTGGCTGAACCCAACTCAGCATTTGAATCCCAGTGTCCCTAAGGTTGCTTGCCTGAGGAAGATGCCAAGCTCTTTGAGGAGCCCAGCAGGCCTCACCAAAAAGAACCTCTTAAGATTTGCTTTACCTAAACGATGCGGATGCTTTCGATGTTGTGATGTCTTTCTGTAATAAATGGCAGCAAAACTATTTCAGTAAGGATAGCTAGTATGAGCTAAAATTATGAATTCAATGCAAAAAAAGAAAAAAAACCCTTTACAGATGTCCAGTATAAGTGAGCCTCAGACATGAACACTTCACCTGCTCTGCACTCCAGTCACAGGGCACCAGCTGGTAAATAAAGGAAGGAAAGCCAAAGGATTGTCATCTCCACTGGCAAGAACTAGAAATGAGCAGGTTTGAAGCCACCTGTTTGACATGTTCTAGGTTGTGAGCACTGAGTGGCAGCTTCAGTCTCATCTTCTACTATTTAATGAGAGTATACTGTGTGTTGCATACAATAGTGGATCAGAGCCAGGCTTGCTGCTCCAGGCCAGGGGCAGAGATGCGTCTCACCTTGCTACACAGACAGACCTCTACCAGGATATAGCAATCAGCAGCTTCTACAGATTCCAGGGTTTTTGGAGACTTTTGCCTTAGGAGGCAAACTAAAGATACAAATCCCCAGCCAGGAACCAAGAATGAGCAGCCGCCTGCTGTCTGTTCCAAGGCTAGTGCTAACCCCAGACTCGCCACAGAGCAAACCCCACCTGGTGCTATTCTAGAAATCAGAGCAGATCCTCCGAAGTTCTAAGCAGACAGGGTGAGACCAGAAGGTCAAGTTCACACATGTACACACATGAGCACACACCACATTCTGAACTATAACCACACAAATGGAGAAGCCTCACATTAGAGAACACAGCCTAGAAAATCATCGAAGTCTCTCACTGAAACATGAAAGACCCAATGATAAAATTAATTTGTAAATTACTCTAAAGAGACTTTATCTAAAATGTTCTTAGGCATACGTTGAGGAATTGCGGCCATTGATTATGACTAGGAATTACAAAACACAAAACAGGCATAAGTGAAATGATACCAGATGGGCTTTAAGGGGGGAAGGCCCTAGACTGAGTGATGGAGAGGTCTTAAGAGAGCCGCTGACACATGTGGGAGCTAGTAAGGAACTCTGACACACATCTGGCTGATGTTTCAAAGAAAGAGTCTGTAGAGAATGATGGAGAATGGGTATCAGAAGAGATTAGAGCTGAGAATTTTCTTTTTGTTGTTGTTACTTAAATTACAGTGCCTGATAGCCTGTGAACATGGGCATTCCACCATGTGATTACCAGTTCTGTGAGGTTATAAGTATTTAAGTCTTTCAGGTAGCATGT